>NC_141758.1:10748719-11099938 GCF_982258835.1 Parasteatoda tepidariorum | reverse complement strand
AATTGCTCTGTGTACGCCCTAGGCTTTCCAAGGCCCGTATCTTTCCTTCCAATTCATCGTACAATGCAGGTAAATCAGTTTTGGATCGACCAGATATAGCATTTTTCATTACAAGTGATAATAAGTCCCGGACATAAACTTGCACCAGTAAATCTGTCCGTCCGAAACGCTCTTTTAACTGTTCAATGGCTTTATCGTAGTTCTTAGCCGTTGCAGGGAAGCTGCCGACAACACGGGCCGCTTTTGACTGCGGCTCTAAAGACGACAACAAATACTGAAACTTATCCTCTTTCGACAAAGTTTCGTCGGAATGAATTTTTTCATATTGGCTCCAAAAGCCTAAGAAATCTTTTAATTCACCACTAAATTTACGTAGCTCAATCTGTGGGAGTTTATATTTTCTTTGAACTACATCTGTTTTACTTAAATGTTCAGTTAATATGGAACAAATTTCGTGATATTTGTCACGATATTCCTCCGCTTTTTCGAAGTCCGACTCATATTCTGTGTCGGCATTTTCCAAGAGAAGAATACAATTAGAAACTTCCTCTTGGCAGTTTGCCAACCGCTCAAATTTGTCCTTCAATTGTAGCTCGTAAATCGAAAGCGTTTTTATATTACTTTCCTTAGTATCCAATTCAGCAACATTGAGCACGTCTTCAATATTTTTCACACATAGCGAAAAAGAAGTTCTTAGTCCTTTTCTTTTCGCTTTTAATTGAATTAGTTCCATATTAGCACAGTTCAGAAAAATTCACTCTCGAAATTAATATATCAAATATCGGGTCCCTGTTCGGGCGCCAGTTATTTAACAATACTATTTTTAAATATAAAAGATGGGGTTATCCGATAAAATCTACCCGATTTAATTATATTCGAGACAGGGAAAAATGGCATATTATACACTCATTGTAAAATAACAAATGAGACAAGCACACAAGGGCTTAATAACAAAACAAAACTTTTAATAACAAAGAGTAAATAATTTTACATCCGCCGTTGGCGGTTTCCAGAAAAGTTATAGAATAATAATAATAATGGTAGTTGAAAATATTTTCCTGAGATGGCGCTAGCTGTATCGCAACACTAAATGTTGTAATTAATTAATAAATAGTGCTTGTTAAATATAAGAGTGTTATTTCCTAAAACCCCACGCTATGGGACAGCACACTGGCGACGAGTTGGTGAATTTTATTTTTCAATAATATAAAATATCATCGTTTGAAAAAGTTACGTTTCAAAACGAAACTAATTTGGATTAAGGTTTCAAGTACCTGAAGATAGGTAAAATTTTTGCTCTTGAAGACTGCTCCAGGTAGGACAATTTATTTCTTTTTCCAAATGGAAGGCCTCATCTCTCAATTAGTTGAACAAAATAAATTGTTAATGTCGGCGCTGCAGCCGAAAGATGAAACCAGAAACAAAAGTAACGTTACTGGTGTAAATTTCGAGAAATTCGATGATTCCCAAGAAACATTTGAATCTTTTTTGGAGCGGTTTGAGGCTTTTTTGGACATCCAAAATGTTCCAAATGTAAAACGAGCGAAAACATTAATTTCCAGCTTATCAGCAAAATTGTATAATTTGTTAAAAAATTTGTTGGCTCCCAACAATCCAGCTGAAGCTGATTTTGAAACCTTAAAAAACAATCTTAAAGATCATCTTCACCCGAAACCATTAATTATTCCTAGCAGACATATTTTCCTTAATCGTAAACAACACGAGTGAGAAAGTATTAATGCTTATTTAGCAGAACTTCGTTCATTGGCAATGCCATGCAATTATAAACAAGAACTGCTGAACACTATGCTGCGGGACGTTTTTGTGAGCGTTCTCCGTGATCGTGCCACATTAGACAGACTTTTTGAAGAAGATGATATAGATCTCGAGCTCACTGTAAAAATTGCTTTGGCCATGGAAAAGGCTAGTAAGAGCACCCAAGAAATAATTGGGAAGGCAACAGAAATTAAAGAATTTAAGGCTAACAGGAAAAAAGAACCGAAACAATTTTGGTCTAACAAAACGAAAGAAAAAAATAACTTTGCATGTTATCGGTGTAAGGGATCTAATCATTCCTCAAGGGAATGTAAATACAAGTCTGCAACATGCGGCTACTGCCATAAAGTTGGACATCTAACAAAAGCGTGTTTTTCTGCCTCAGCAAAACAATATAAACATGTTAACCAGAAACAAATTGACACTGAACCCGGATGTTCATGTGAAAATACTATATCCGTACCGTTACACGCATTAAATGACAAAACATTTAGCGAGGAATTACCTAAAAGACCACCAATAATGATTAAAGTAAATATAGAAAATTCTCCAGTTCAAATGGAAGTCGACACTGGAGGAACAGTATCGGTTATGAGCATTAATAGGTTTCGAAAAATCTCTAATAAAAAGATAAAACCAACTAAACTGATTTTCAAAACCTACAAGGGAGATGAGGTTGTACCGCTTGGATATGTTTCTGTTAAAGTTGATTATAATAATATATCATATAACTTAAATTTATATCTAGTTAAAGAGAATTTAGATACTATTTTTTTTTTGGCGTGCTGTTGAGGCAGCCAAGGCCTGCAAAGGGCTGTTGCGCTCCTGAAGAAGAAGATACTATTTTTGGCAGAGAATGTCTTTATGAAATGCCATTAAATTGGAATACCATTAAAACAATTAATACTGTAAATACTAAAGTTAATTTCGATTTGTCTAAACTTTTAAAAGACTTTAAACATCTCTTTACTGATGAATTAGGGGAAATTAAAAATTATGAATGTAAACTTGAGTTAAGGGAAGATACCAAACCCATTTTTGCCGACCCCGGCAAGTTCCCTTCGCGCTAAAACAGAGAGTCAATCAGGAAATCGAAAGACTCGAAAGGGAAGGATTAATCGAAAAAATAAACATATCCGATTGGGCCTCGCCCATAGTTCCGATTGTCAAACACAACGGATCGATTAGGTTATGTGCTGATTACTCAGTAACGATAAATAAACACTTAAAGGTACAAAAACACCCTCTTCCTCGAACTGAAGATATTTTTGCCTCACTCAGTGATGGCAGGGTATTTTCTAAAGTTGATTTTAGCCAAGCTTATTTGCAAATGAAGGTTGAAAAGGAAAGTCAGAAACTCTTAACCATTAATACAGAAAAAGGTCTTTATACTCCAAAAAGATTAATGTACGGAATTAATGCGGCTCCGGTCATTTGGCAAAAATACATCGAAAGTGTATTCCAAGGTCTCGAAGGAGTTGAAGTATTTTTTGATGACGCACGCATAGCAGCTCCCGATAACGAAACTCATTATTTCAGACTACGAAAATTTTTTGAAAGATGTCAAGAACATGGTCTGAAAATCAATAAGGATAAAAGTAAATTCTTTCAAAGTGAAATTGAGTTTTTAGGATATAGGATAAGTTCTAAAGGACTTTCAAAAACAGAGAAAATAGCTGCAATTAAAAATGCTAAGGCACCACGGAATGTTCAAGACGTTCAGTCATTTTATGGGTCTCGTGAATTTTTATTCAAGGCTTTCTAAGGACTTAGCAACTTTGGCCTATCCTTTATACAACTTAACCAAGAAAACCGTTACTTGGAAATGGGATCGCACTTGTCAGGAAGCTTTCGAAAATGTGAAAAACGAAATTTGCTCTGACAAAATACTAACTCATTATGACCCAAATCTTTCTATCTTGCTATCTTCTGATGCTTCACCTGTAGGATTGGGAGCAGTACTTTCCCATAAATTCCCATATGGTTCAGAACGACCCATAGCATTTGCCTCCAGAACTCTATCTCCAACGGAGCAACGTTACTCTCAAATTGACAAAGAAGCTTTGGCAATTGTTTGGAGTGTTAAAAAGTTTTACCTCTACTTAAAGGGAAACAGGTTCACTTTGATTACTGACCACAAGCCCCTGGTTTCCATCTTTTCATGTAAAAAGGGTCTCCCAGTTCTTTCTGCGACAAGTTTTTTGCATTATTCTCTTGCTCTGCAAGCTTATAATTTTGATATCGTTTATAGCAATACAAAGGATCACGGCAATGCTGACTGCTTATCACGTTTACTATTGAAATCTGAAGAACTGGAATTAAAAGATGATATTGCAGTATACCAAATTTCCCAAATTGAAACCTTACCCGTTACTGCCAAAGATTTAGCAAAAGCCACGCAGTTCGATGAACACTTGGGAAAACTTTTAAAAATATTACAATATGGAGGTCAATTAGAGGGGAAGGAAAAATATACCTTACAGGATGGGTGTATTATGTATGGGCAACGAGTGTGTGTTCCAGACTGCTATAAAGCAAAAATATTAGACGAGTTGCATCATGGGCATCTTGGTGTAGTAAAAATGAAAGCAATGCTAGGTTCAAGACGGACCCAGTAAAAGCAAAAGTTCATCATTGGGAATATTCCAGTGCACCATGGGAAAGAGTGCACATTGATTTCGCAGGACCTATATTTGAACGGATGTTTCTACTTATTGTTGACGCCCATTCAAAATGGCTTGAAGTTTACCCCATGAAGACAGCCAACTCATTCAAGACAATTGAATGCCTCCGAGATTGCTTTTCACGTTTTGGACTACCTGTAGTGTTAGTTTCCGACAACGGCACACAGTTTACTTCTCAAGAGTTCCAAACATTTATACGAAGCAATGGCATTAAGCATAAGACATGCGCCCCTTTCAAACCATCCAGCAATGGACAAGCAGAGCGCTACGTGCATACATTAAAACAATCTCTCCGTGCCATGCAGAACTTTGAAGGAAATATCCAGCAAAAGGTTAGCACCTTCCTCATGCAATATCGCAAGGCTCCTAATATGACAGCTATGATTAGTCCGGCTATGCTTTTCCCTAAGTGAGACATTAGGACTAGAATAGATCTTGTTCTCCTTGACTTGGTCGGAGGAGTCAATGAGAAGATCAGGAAAAGCACGTATGCTTTCCAAGATCGTATTTTTCACGAAGGTGATAAGGTGGCTGTTCGAGACTATCGCTCACCCAACGCAAGGTGGAAATTTGGAACTGTTATGAGCAAAGATGGAGCTCTTCATTACACAGTTAATGTGCAAGGTACATTGTATAGACGCCACGTAGACCAAATGCGACTAACAGGAGACCAGATCTTGGATAAGACTATTCACGTTCCACGAGTTAGTTTCAGCAGTGAGACCGCACACATCGGCACTACTGATAATTCTCCTGAATCCACTGATCCTGGGGGAGCAGTGGCGTACCTAGGGGGGGCGGTGGGTGCGGTCCGCACCGGGCGGCACTTACCTTGGGGCGGCATTTTTTATATTTACTTATAGTTGTAAAAAGCAACTTATTCATTTCATATTTATTTTCTTTCTTGAATAATGAATGATTATTATGATTATTATAAGTTTAATATTTGGTTTATATAAATTATGATTAACTATATGATTTCGAATATCATTCCTCGGTGTATATAAATGCATTTTAGTGTAAATTTTGAATTCTAATTCAAGAACAAGATAATAATTTTATTTTATTGTATTCATTAAAATTCGTTGAATTCGTAAAAGGATCTTTACGATTTTGTTCGGCAATTTTTCCTAACTAAAATTTTTTGATATCAGTTTATAAATGTCATTTCTTTTGAAAAGTTTATATGATTACTTTGAAGTGATATATCAATATTTTTTTAAATCATCGATTTTTCTTTTGAAAAGCAGGGCCGGCGGTCTAGGCGGGAAGGCGGAAGACCTAGCAGACCGCCGGTCTGCTAGGTCTGCAAAGCATTAGGGCGCCGGCATAAGAACTATCTTTTTCAAACAACAAAATCTAAACGTGACAAAATAAAAATACTGACGAAGTTACAATTTCAGGAATCGCAAATAGATAAATATACTCAGTCCGTTTTGAAGAATTGTATTTGGAATGATAAATTGCTTATAAACCATTTTGTTCATTCGCGATTCAATCTTTTAACAGTGAAGAGTGAAACAAATTATTAGGGTGCCAGTGCATTTGGAGAGTTTATTATAGGTAAGTTTATTACATTACGTATTATAGATATAGATGTTATTCTAAATGCTATTCAGAGTAGTAAAATGACTTTGCCGTTTTCTATACATAATATACTATTTATTTCGACAAGTTATATTTTAATTATATATCCCTAGGATGAAACGAGTAAAAGAAAGTGGTGCGTCATTTAGAAAGAAAAGGAAGAGAAGGGAGGAAATACAGACTAAAAATACTGGAGCACTACTCAAATATATCTCCCATAAGTCAACTTCTAGTTCTTTTAGTATTGTTGCCTCAAATACGGGCGAAGAAGCAGCCCTCGAAGGCGAAAAAACATTTTCCAATGTTGTTCAAGAGGAAAGACCTGCTTCACACACTGGCGAAGAAGTAGAAAGTTCATCAAGTTCTGATGAAGAATCTGCTGCACAAATTATTCCGTCTATTTCTATGAAAGATATTGGATTATGGCCTAACAAAATTGACGACAATACAAGAGTATTTCTGGTACGTCAAGGTCCCTTTGCAATTCAAAATTTGGACGCCGACTTCAGCGAAGGAGTAAAACGTCCTAATAATACAATCAAAGCCAAAGGTGAAACAAGAAAACTGAGTCAGGACTGGTTTTTTCAAATTTTGCCTAATGACGAAAAGCTCTTAAGATCGTGGATGGTATATTCACCATCGAAGAAAAGTATTTATTATTTCTGCTGCAAACTGTTTGATAATCTATGTCAAGCAGGTTTTAATACGGAAAATGGTTTTAACAAATGGTGGAAACTTAATCCCAAAATTAGTCAACATGAGGTGAGTCCACTGCACATTCCATCATATTCCAAATGGAAGGAATTAGAAAAAAGACTTGGACGTGGCGCAACTATTGACAAATTACAACAACAGAATATTGATAAAGAAATAAAAAAAATGGAAGGAAATTCTAACAAGAATACTTGATATAATTAGATTCTTAGCAAAACAAAATTTGGCGTTTCGAGAACATCGTGAAAGTGTTCATCAGGAAAACATCGATTCAATGGAAAATAGAGGAAATTTTCTTGAGCTTGTTGACTTATTGGCTAAGTACGACCCAGTATTACGAGAACACGTAGTAAAAATTAAGATGGGTAATAAATATAGTATCTCTTATTTGTCGCCGAAGATCCAGAACGAATTTATAGAGCTATTGGGAGGCGCAGTCAGAAAAACAATTATGGATCAAATAAAGCAGGCTAAATACTTTTGTATTATATTTGACAGCACTCCTGACATTTCACACAAAGATCAAACCAGTCAAATTATTAGATATGTAGTTATTGATGGTAGCGAAGTTAAAGTTGTAGAATCGTTTATTGACTTTGTAGAAACTAAAGGAAAAACTGCTGGTGAAATCACAGATATGATTTTAAAGAAATTAGAAAATGACGGTTTAGATATAAAAAATTGCAGAGGACAGGCTTACGATAATGCTGCCGTCATGGCAGGAAAGCACAGCGGTGTTCAAACTCGTATTAAAGAAATAAATCCAAATGCAGAATTTGTAGCATGTACAAATCATTCTTTAAACCTGGCATGTTTACACGCAGCTTCTACAGCTATCAATTCCATCACATTTTTTGGAACTATCGAACAGTTGTTTTCGTTGTTTTCTTCTTCTACTCATAGATGGAATGTTTTACTTTCTGTCACTGGTCAAGGTGTTAAACGCAGTGTAGAAACTCGCTGGAGCGCTAGAGCTGCCGCGGTAACTATAGTAAAAAAACATTTTTTTTACATTTTAAGCGCTTTGGAAAAATTGACAACTGAAGAAGAAAATAGTAAAACGAGATCAGATGCTGGAGTATTACTCAATTCTATGCAATCTTTTTCTTTTCTATGTTACCTTCATTTATGGGAACCCGTCCTTTTGGAAATTAATGACGCTCAAAAATACCTGCAAATAAAAGGGTTAAATGTCCACCAATGCCATATAAAACTAAATTCTTTGCAAACACATTTCATTGAACAAAGAGATACGCTAGTACAAAACGCTGTTATAGCAGCCAAAATAATTTGTGAAGAGTTGGAGATATCGACTGAGCGTCGATTTAGAAGGAGAAAAAATTTGAGTGAGGAAAATTCGCGAGACGTGGGGCTATCCTTAGAAGAAGAAGTACGAAGAGAAATGTTTTCATCTATGGACAGAATTATAAAGGAAATAAAAGAACGCTTCGATCAGTTGCATGGCCTTGTAAGAAAATATTCGTGTATAATACCGTGCAACCTACTAAATGAAGAATTTGAATGTCAAATAAATGACTTGATTGACATTGATAAAGAACAGTTCCATATTGAAAGAAAAAGGATTCAGATTTTTATGGCTGTACCTACACTAAAAGAAGAGGCAAAACATTAGAAAAACGGGGAGAAGGGCCCTCTTGATCTGCTAAAATTTATTCAGCAGTATAGGTTGGAAAATTCTGTTCCCAACATTGTAATTTTGTTAAGAATTTTTTTAACAATTTCAATCAGTGTCGCTAGTTGCGAAAGAAGTTTCTCAAAATTGAAGTTGATAAAAAATTATTTTCGTTCTACAATGAGTCAATTAAGACTACAAAATCTTGCAATATTGTCAATAGAACAAGAAATTACAAATAATATAAATTTTGAGAGCATTATACACGATTTTTCTAGTATGAAAGCTAGAAGAGTAGATATTATATAAATATGTTTACGAGTGCATACAAATATGTCTGAAAAAATTTACTCTGTGTATTAATTAATATTGATTAAATAACTTAATAATTTATTTATGTGTATTAATTTATAAAAACCACTATTTGATTGACTTATAATAGAAAGGGCGGCAAACTGGAGATCACCCCGGGCGGCAAAAGTTCTAGGTACGCCACTGTGGGGGAGATATCCAAAAACACTCTGGATCTGTCAAATCAACACCGGAAACTCGCCAACCATCTCCAACTAAGAAACCGAGCTCAGCTGTTTTGCCGAGAAGTACTCCATCTTCAACTTCTCAACAAACTCCATTTCAGCCGAGGCGATCACAAAGGATTAGACGGCCCCCTAAGAGACTTGACCTTTAAATCTCCATTTTAAAGGGGGAGGAGATGTCGTGTATTTAGCTATTTGAGGCTATGTTTACGAACTATCACGCCTACGCAATCGAATTGGGACTTTCCCTCTAAAAGTTTCAGTTTAGATTCCTCATCTGTTAGCGTTGCGTTAAGACGCATCTTTTGTATTCCAAATTCTAAATGTTGTAATTAATTAATAAATAGTGCTTGTTAAATATAAGAGTGTTATTTCCTAAAACCCCACGCTAATGGGACAGCACATGACTATAGTAAAAAAAAATCCATTTTGTTTAGCAAATTTGTAGGGCAACATTCTGGTTTTAACGCGCATAAGAATGTTTGGCCCCAGCATTATAAATGTACGCGCACACTTTAAATACTGCCGATAAATTCGCCGTTATTTTAAATTTAAAAACATTAATTTAAAGACAAAAAGTTGAATACAGACTTAGATTCCTGAAACACTGATTCAAAGTATCTGTCTTTGGAGCTCCCACTCTTTGTATTATAAAACCAAGTGAGAGGTTCTCATGGATCATTGGAATCCTTCATTCTCTGAGATCTTGCTAAATTAATTAACTTTGGATAGTTTAATAAGACAAAAATTGAAGCTTTTTCTAATAAATCCTCGATATATATATTTAAAAAAGTCATTTAATCTTCATTTAATTTATAACTCATCCACCGAAAATAAATTACATCTGAACAAATTGATATTATTAGCATGAATAATAATTTATAAAGTAAAATGTTTTTCTCGCCGTCCTAACAATGCTCTACAAAAATAAATAACTAGCAATATATTATCTTTAGATGCTAAATGTATAATAAAAAGCTGCATCGCAAAACATATTTTCATACCATTAATTCCTCGTCACTTTAATTTAGTGTATTATTATTATAAAAACAGTTGAATTTAAATTAGAATTATGAAATATTGTTATTGAAAAATATTCTTTAACCAGACAATTAAGTTTAATATAATTTATTTAAATAACCGTAAGAGTTTTCGCCCCTAAAACTATCTCACAAAATGTATAAATTAAAAGAAAAATAATAACTTCGAAAATTTTGGTATCCTTTGAAATAATCGATAAATAAAAAATATGTATAATTCAACCAGAAAAACAAATAGGAAAAGAGACTGATCAAATGATTTTGGCACCCCCTTATTCGAACTTCATTAAAAAATTAATTCAAATTATTAATTAACTTATTAATTAAAATTTAAATGAAGACTAATTATAGGTCAAAAGAAGCAATTAATATTTGAATAAATTAAGTATAATCTTAATAAATGATTTTTTTTTATATAAATTCTATGAAAAATTTTAAACATTTTAAAGAAAAAAAAAATCTAAAGATTTTTTCTTTTTAAATTTTTTTTTTTTTGGTGTTTTTAATCCCCCAAACAAAAGTGCACAGGTCGTCGGGCTACCGAAGCGGGGGTGCCATCCCCTCCGCAGAGGATCAAAATTCTGATGACATGTCTTCGGATCATCCTCCGGGATGTTTCCTAGACCATCGCCAATAGCCCATTGTGCTGCTCTAGTGCGACGTAAATTAACAACAACAGCAACAACATAATCCACCAAACAATAACAATCCATCACCGATTCCAGATATAGGTTGGATAGCATAGAAAGCTAAATTGCCGATGAATTAGTTTCTGTAAAGTGGCGCTGCTGTCAACGTCGGCAAGATAGCTCAGAGCTTGGCGAACAAAAAACAAGGGGCGCGCTCAAATGATCAGAAAGTCGGGTCCACAATCGTGGTTGCCGGGAGAAAAGTGTTGCACCAAGCAGACTCCTCAATTCTGCTTTTAACATGTAAAGTCTATGGCGGGCTTGTCATACTTTGAATCGATTTTTCTTGTTCAAGAATCGGAGTGATCAATTAAAAAAAATACTAATAATTTTTTCAATCTTTCCTATCCACGAAAATGTAGGTTAATTTTTTTAATCTTTATTACTTTTTGTAATATTGCCTTTGAAACACAAGTCACTTTCTACCTTTGAGTAAGGGAGGAAGGCAACTTCCACCCCCAAGTTCACTAATCTTCTCGGTGGGAGGTCTTGCTCCCTTTTGAAAATCTTTTTCTCTCTCTGTCCTTCTGAAGAACTGATATGGGAAACGCTTTAAAAACCGATAGCTTTCTTTTTAGTTATAAGCTTGTAATTTATTATGAAAATTATATTTGCTGATAATTCGTTCATTCTATATACATTTTATTTATTTAGTAGTAATAATTTTCTTGTTTTTATTCATTTTGAGAATGGAATTTGTTTTTTAAATACATGATTCCCCTTTTTTTAAACTTTGTTTCTTGTTTTTTAGAGATGTTTCAGAATTAAAAAAATTAGCTGCTGAATAAAGTGAGATTAATTAAAATCGAATAAATGACGTAAAGATCTTCCAATATACTATAAAGCATCACAAAACTGCAGTTTTCCTTTTTTTAAAAAAAAAATATATCGTACACTCATTTGTAGGTTTAAAAAAACATTTACATTAAAAAAATTTAAAAGGTTCCAATTTTTTCATTCCGTAAATAGTTTTAATTACTCCAATAGCTGGGATAGTATGTTTTTCCACTGTAAGGAAAAAAAAATAGCTAGTACACAAGACCACGCATCATCCAAACATGAACAAGCACTTAACCCTGTTTTTAGGGCTTTAATGTAAATACACAAGAACACTAAAGTATTATGAAATTTTCATTTTAATCAGCAAATGAAGAAAAATATGAAAATACACGCATGTATTGTAAAATTTTTTTTTAAAAAAAGGAAGTAAAAGAACATTAGTGGTCATAATTAATATTCACGAGAGAAAAATACAAACGGTATCAAAATATAATGAATCGATGCTTAGGAACGCAACACTGAAAATATTGAAACCAGTTTGATTGCCAGATGAAATAGAAGGAATGAGAAATGTGATTATTATAAACACCACGAAACTTCATCACGATAAATAAAAAAATAAAAATAAGCTGTAATACTTAGAGTTAAGCTACTCTTTGTTACTTCAGACAGTCAAACTGGTTTTGATGTTTTCAGACCTGATTCCTTAGTTGATTCCCTGATCTGTAGTTCCTAATTAATACACTTTTTAAAACTTTTTTTCGCAATATTCTAAAAATATATATTAAGAGTAGTAATTATGCAATATCTTATGTATTTAATAACGAGAAATTTTTCGAATTCATATTAAAAGTGTATAATGTAATTTTTATTCATAACTTTTTGCTAGAACAAAGTATGTAATCAATGTGTTATTTTAATTTCTCTTCCCTGACCCTCTTTTGCCATTCATGGAGAAGAGTTTTAGTAGAAATTTCTATTCTGCAAACTTTAATTAGTGTAATTTTAGTTAATTAAAATATAAGAAAACTAACCGTCATTAGCATTACATAAAGAGGAAAAACACGAAAACCTCCCAGGGTTAGCCAGCATGCCATCTATATGAATATATCTCCTAGATAACCATAATTTTCTGTATTTTTGTATTTGATAAAATTTTGTAAAGTAAACTTGTCTCAATCTGTTGTTATGTTGTAAGTTTTAATCAAAACCAATAAATGCCTTTTCTTTCAAAAATTTCGTTATCGTACTTTTTATAAATTAATTTCGATTATTCTGATAAATCTTTATATTAATTACAGTGAGCAGTCTCACAAATCTATGTACTAAAATGTAAAATAACATAGAATTGTTTTATTTTGTTGTTTTTAATGATCCATCGAAATGATCTATTAGAAAAATAAATTTAAACTGTCACTTCAGCTTATTAGTCGAAAATGTTATAATTTATTTTTACGACAGAAATAATGGTATTTTTTTATGAATCCTCAAAACTGAAATGAAAGAGATACATCAATTTTCTTATAATATTACTTCCACGTTTAGAAAATTATAAAGCTTATCAAAGATAGTTTTTAAGGAATTTCTTAGAAATAAGTTATACTTTTGTAAGTTATTTATTTGTCCTTTTATTTACGACATTTACAAATAAAATGCGTTCATTACCCACTTTTACCATTATTCTTTGTTATTAGGGTTATAATAATTTAATTAAAAATTAAGTTCCTTTATTATATAAAGTAATCACAAGATATTACTTGATAAAAATTATTTGATAAAATATAAATACCTTTTAACAAGCAAAAGCTGATAAATAAAATATTCGCTTTTTAATAAGTTATATTTTCCTTTTTTCCTTTAAAATAAACTTCATATAAAACTGCGCTCTCAAAATAAGCAGTTTAATAAATTTATACTAAATAACTGCTTTAAATCAATAAGGAATTTCTTTTGTATTATTGTTAAATAATATCTCTGCCGATAAGTTTTTAAAGTAACTAGAACTGAGAAGAAATAATGTAAGTAAAAATGATGAATATGAGTTTGTGGGTGAAGTTTTAAATGTATCCGAGCTAAATTATTTGAATAAGTTAAGTGGTATAATCGGAAACTAGATCTGTCTTAATATGATTTAAAATTTTGTGATAATTAAATCGAATAATTTTCAATTTTGATGTTTCAATTTGTTCGTGACAAATAACCCCGGTGTTTATTTTTTAAGATCGAATCATAATTCCAGTTCGGAGTTATTTATACAATAATAATTGTAGTTAGCAAAAGTAATAATTAAAATGAAGTGAGTTTTTAGTGAAGGTTAATTTAGTTCATTCAAATTGCGAAATTCAAATATTTAAGTCTAAATCAAATTTACATAGTAAGCAACCATCTTTGCTTAAACAATGGATTAAATGTTAACATAGTTTTTTAAAGTGGTAGAATTTAATTAGTTTCAAAACGGTGTAACAATCTTTTAAAAAAATTAATTAAAATTAAAAAAAGATTGTGAAAAATATTTGTATTTGAATTGTAATTGAAAGAAGAAAATTAAATACGTAATAAAAAAATAAAATCTTGAACTCAAGGTTTTACTTTAACATAAAAAGTTTTAAAAATTAGCAAATCAATTTTAAAAAAATTAACAAACTTTATTTGATCTATAGAGAAAATATAAATTTATTTTTAATGTAGTTACTTTATATGAATTACTTTCATATGACTACATAGTAAAATTTTATAAATTTAAATACTCTGGTTATTATTAGTTCTCTAAATAATCAAATCAAAATAATAAACAATTCAAGATATAATTAGAAAAAGTGCATGTTAAATAAAATGATAAAACTATTTTGAAAATAAATAAAGTCGTTTTAGAGTTAAAAAAAATATTTTTTAAGTTTTTCTTAGAAAGAGAAAAAGCATAATATAAGATGGAGAGTGAGTTTCTTCTGATATCTTTTGAAAGCTAGTTGACCCCCGCAGGTTGCAATCCCCCTTCTGTGACAGTGGTTAGTCGATTAGTTTCAGGTTACTTAACACACGCACCCCCACAAAAAATGTAGGGGAGACAGTGGAACGGGTTTTGGAGGTGCAATAAATTTCGTCCCTTTTCGAACCTATCCTTACTGAAGGTTAAAATTGAAATGAAAAGGCATCCTTAGGTATTGGCGATCGCAACACTCGAATACGCCATCTGGGGAGAGACCGGTTTCATGCCTTTAGCCCTTCTCCCTTCCCTCTCCTCCTCTTTTCAGTTGTATAGGAATGTTCTACGATATTTTCCTTTTTCTTAATATTTTTCCTTTTTATTTCATAAAAATATTTTTTAAAATTCCCGTGATGCTTTTCTTTAGAACTATGTTTAATGTAGTTTTCAGTTCCGTATAGTTTTCCAACTTAAAAGGTTTTAATCTATATGAAAATCAAGAGAGAAACTAACGTACTTCCTTCCTCTATGACTTTCCACACGCTAATGGGGAAAGCATGTGAAGTGTTGCCATAGGAAAAGAGTTCTGCTCTACGCCACCTGCTGCCCATTTCGATCGCCAATCCTTTGGCCAAGGCTCAGAGGATATCTTACCGATGATCGGTGTAATAGCCACTGCCTTATTTTTCACAATGTAAGCCGTAAGCCGCTTAACTTTAACCTTCCGTTAGTCGAGCACTTGTTGGTTAATCGCGTTGCACCTATGAGGTGATTCTGATTTTTTGAAAGCCAAGTGAAATTTATTCTAGTTTAAATAGTTAATTGTTAACAATTTAAGACTCTTTAGAGAGATAAATATTAAAAAACTTATTTAGATTGAAAAATTTATTAAAAATTAGTATCACAAATAATTGCACAACATAAAGAAAAACAAAGGTAAGAAAATTTGTAAAAAAAAACAAAACATTAAGAGTCTTGTATATAGGAACAACTTATTTCAATATCACATATTAAAAAATTATTTTAAAGGTTGTCTGATGCAGTACTATCTCCATCTGAGCAAGAATTTTTGCATGAGTGACAGTCTTTACAAATTGTTGTTACATGACTCAAACATAAGTATTTTCCGCAAGTAGCACAAGTATATTTCGTATTTTTTCGTTGTTTATTTTTTTGACATGGCTCGCACAATTTTCTTTTCTTTGCTTGATTTTCAGACAGTGAATTTTCTGCGGCTTGAGAAGTTTGTTTCGTGATATCTGCCAATCGAAAGCGAATTACTGAAGGTAAATTTTTCTTGCTAAATTTTTCTTGCCATTTCATCCATCACAAGATGTTTAGCCAATTGACGCAAGAAGGTTCTGCGGATTTTCACTTCGTAACCATTTCCTGCGTATATAATTTGAGCATTTATACCTGCTACATTGAGTAGGGCGAAAAAAATTACCATGGGCCAACGTTGAACATTTCTAGCTGCATTATATGTGGCACATAATTTATCAACAGTATCCACTGCCCCTTTTGTTTTATTGTAGTATGTGACGATTTCAGGTTTTTTTTTTAGGCCCCGAAGATTAATCTATTGCCTCATCAAAATGAAGAGAGGGTATGAGAATGACATTTTTGTTTTTGCGAGGGACATATGAAACAATAGTTCCTTCCTTACAAAAACCGAAAATGCTTGAATTGTCACTTCTTTTCCCAACTTTTTTTAACTCATCGGGAATCTCCCACTTATTTTTCTTTAATGTAGCAACGAGGGATAATTTTTTATCTGCAAGTTCTTTCATTAGGGGAACGTTACTGAACCAATTATCTACAGTTAAATTTCGTCCAGTGTTGACTATTGGACTTACCATCCTACGAACAACATCAGTACATTTGTTACTAACAGCAAACGGACCTTCCGGTTGCTTGCCAGCATAGATTTCCATGTGATAACTGTAATAGACTTTCGAATCCACAAGAGCAAAAATTTTAATGCCATATTTTGCGGGTTTGGATGGTATATATTGTCGAAAGCTGCAGCGACCACGGAATGCCTCCAGTTTTACATCTAATGTGACATTATCACTGAAAGAATAACATTTTTGGCTGTTTGCGACAAAACTTTCAAAAATATCTTGTATTGATGCAAGTCGGTCGAATTTTCTTCTCTCCTCTCTTGTCTCTTTGTTATTGAACCTAATACATCTTATCAAAATTCGGAAGCGGCTTAATGACATGGTGAGACGAAATGTTTCTATACCATCTCCATTGGTATCCCAAAGATAATCTACATTCAGGCGTGATCCACGGTATACACCTGCGAGGTATAATAATCCGATGAAAGCCTTTATCTCGATGATATCAGTTGATAGCGCATCTCTGGCTCGAGTGAATTCAGGTCTCACCAGATCAATGTACTGGTTAGTCCATTTTACAATGCAGTTGAGAATTGATTCATCAATAAAAAGTAGCCAAGAATCTAAATTTGTCTGAGCTTTTCTTGCATCACCAATCACACCTGGTAAGCGTATCAATACATTCTGCTTGCTAGTTTTCTTCCTGCTAGATGGTGGATGTTTGTTCCATCGGTATGAATCGACAGTCTTTCCTTTATTCTTTTGATAGGCTATGTAGCATGTCTCATTATCAGAATTTTCGTCTTCAGACGATAAATCAACGTTGCTTTGCTCCGTTTCTGAATCTTGGTCCCGCACTTGAAGATCATCTCCGCTATTAGTATCGGATAGATCTCCAAAATCCTCCGCCTCCGTTGAATCATCATCAAACAATATTCTATGAATTTCATTCACGTCATTGGGATTCTTCAAGTCAAAGGTTCTCTTTTTTGAATCCATTCTAGAATAAAAGTCGGAGGTAAAATGGATTTAGTCGCATTGCACCTACTAGGTGATTAGAGTAATTCCTGCATTTACTGATTTTTTTATTACAATCCAACAAAAGTATTCTCGCAATTGCAGAAAATAGGATAGAATATATATATATATTTAATTCATTAAAATATTTTATGCATAATACTTACGTCAATGGTCGCGCTGCACCTGTTGGGTGAACTGAGCTGCTGCAACCTTCCAACGACATGTTTGAAGGTCAAAAGTACACTGACCTTTGAGTAATCCGAAGATAGGAAGATAACATTAGGCTCCTCCCTCGGAAGCGTCTATTGACGGTAAAGGAGGGGGAAGTGTAGTAGAGATGCACCTGTGAGGTGCGCGTGTCTAACGGAAGGTTAAAGCATACACGCTATATTAAAAGTAGTATAAATTGTTAAACAATTTATAGGTCATTTGTAATATAAATTGCTAAATTATTTATCGGTCTTTATTAGGCCATTTTGTCCAGTTTTTTTTCTCCAATTTGAACAGTTTCTTCCATTCTCTTGGAAGAAATAGGTTTCTTTTATGTACCATATGCCAACCTTGGTTCATTCTCTATACATTATCATAAATTCGATTGATTAAAATTTATATATTTTTTAGAGCTTTTTAAGATGTGTGATAGATGTTGCTGGAGCAAGCATTTCTATAAACAATATCTTGAACAACATTCTACAATGATGCAATGGATTCATCAGGGCCATCAGCATCAACATGAAGGTTATTTGCAAACTCTAAATCCTGTAATAACACCATGCATTCATCAGGGTATTCAGCCATATGAAGGGTGTTTGCCAAGTCCTGCCGTGCCTCATGATTTTTATTCATTTATGAACAAAGAAAAAAATCAAGTACCATTTCAAAAGAAAAGAACCAGACAGATTTCTTCCAACTCAAGTGTATCCTCATCAGAAAAAAGTAAGATAAATAGATTATGTATCATAAGACTGTTAGTTGTGTTGTAATAATTTATTTAACTAAAAAAAAACAACAACTTTGAAGCAGCTCATAAGTTTTTTATTTTTACTTGAGTGTTATAGATGTTTAAGAAAAAGGTTATAATTTTTAGTATTACAATCAGGGTTTGAAAAACCTAACCAGCCCTGGTTTTATTGAAAAAACCTGGGGGAAATTAGGTTTTTTCATTTAGTGCTCATAAACTTTAAAATCTTACTGTGAAAATATTTTTATTTATTAAATAGTGTTGTATACGTAAAAACTAAAATTTCATCTGACATTTACCTGTAATAAAATTAAACTGGAATAAATATTTTGATCTTCCATGTTTTTATAATACGTTTAATAGAAAGTGAAGTTAAAACTATGAATAAATAAGAAGAGTATTAGTTATTTGTCCCATTTTGCTAATATTTAACCTTAAAAAAAAAGACTGCGTTTTTTTTTTAGATAAATTTTAACTTTAAAATTTCAAAAAAAAATTTATCTTAAAATTATAAAAATGCATAGATAAAAAGTTTTAGCTTATTTTTTTAAAACCACAAAATAAAACTTCAAATTTTTTAATTGTTGTTTAACATATCACTTAATAGAAAAATTTGTTTCCTTTGTTTTCAATATTTTTAAACATGATTAAAAGAAACAAAATAAATTGTATTAAAAGGAAATCTTAAGATTTTTTTTACTATTATTATTATCATACAGCAGATTCAAAGTGTCCTCTCATAGATGGTGATACACTTTTAAGAGTTTTGTAGGTTTATCTATTCCTAATCTATTTCGTAGTTTACTCAACACCAAACCAAAAGTTGAAAAGTGCTTTTCGATAGAGACAGAGGATGCTGGTGCTGAGTGTAAAGAAAAAAGAATTGGCAGAAATTTTGTGGAAGCTTGGAATTTTATTTATTTACTTATGTCATAATTTTCCTCTATTTTTTGATGAAAACTGTTGAATAACAGTGTCAAGCACGATTGATTTTGGAAAGTATTCTGGATCGGAAATTTTGAATGCCATAACGTGTGGCAGAAATTCAGGATGATGCTTAGAAAGAGTTTTCTGCTCTTGTTCATCATTTAAAAATTGTCCCCTTGTTTCGAGATCGAGTATGCATATGCTAATAAATGAGGTGG
Source organism: Parasteatoda tepidariorum (assembly GCF_982258835.1). Classification (NCBI taxonomy): domain Eukaryota; kingdom Metazoa; phylum Arthropoda; class Arachnida; order Araneae; family Theridiidae; genus Parasteatoda; species Parasteatoda tepidariorum. The sequence goes on along the minus strand of NC_141758.1, from coordinate 11,080,606 downwards.
CTGAGCAGACTGATGGAATCTTTTAACAAAATGTTTATGAGATTCTAATTCATCACATGATAGTTTTTTTTTTTAATTTTAATAACGGCAGGCACTGAACTTTTGTTCTTGGCCTAAGAAGATGCCGGAAGTGTTGCTCGTTTATCGTTACCAAGTGGGCACCTGTGAACCAAAGTCACGGAGGCGAGCAACATTACCCACGCCACACTGCCACAATCCCGTTTATAGGGTGGGCCACATTCACACATCAGAAAACAACAGAGAGAAACATCTATGCCCAGAGCGGGATTCGAACCCACAGCCATTGGCTTTGCAGCTAGACACGGTAACCACTCGGCCACTTGGCCGGCTCATCACATGATAGTAAATTAATTCATATTTCAACAGCTTCTGAAATTGAGATGTTTTCTGATTGAAGCTTTTCTGTTCATCAAAGCTTCAGAAACATCTGTTTCTTCCAATTGATAGTTTGTTGGTAAAGCCCAACATTATTTATATTTTTGACATATTATTATTATTGGATTCATTTTGATGTTCAAGAGAAATCTCTTGATATTAATGGTAATTATTGGCAAAAGTTTTTACGTGGTCACAATATGAACTCCACCTAGTGTCATTGGGGCATCAAGCAGTTTTTTTTCATTTGCCCATCCATGTGCTTAATGCACATTTTTAAAGTATTTGTTGTCCAATGATGGTATTGGGAGATTTTTTTTTCCAACCAAATTTTAAAAAAACCAATTTGTGAAAAAACCCATGAAGTGGGTTTTTTCAAGGTGGGCCCACCCAATAAAACCCAGACAGGTTTTTTCAAAGTGGGCCCACTTGGCGAACCCTGATTACAAACCTTATACACATTTTCGGTGCAATATAATGCCACTTCAGTGCATTATTGTTATTATATAAATTTTTTTATTAATTTTTCTATTTGTTATTGTATTTTGAAACTTTATTAATAGCAGAGATTTTGTCTGATAAAATTTTATAGTTATTAGAAAGAAGTTTTAATTGTAATTGAAGTTGTAATTTCTAGGTGCACAGTATAATTTATTTTTCAATATGCATTTTATAATGCATAATTTTTCAATAAAAAAAATTAAAAATGTAATTTATTATTTAAAAAATGTATTTATACATGTAAGCACATATAGGTACAAACCAGAGTTTCAAATTCCAATATATATTAATACATTATAATTTTGAACTTGCGTTATCACTTTTGTGATGTGTTCGGTTTGTGGCGATTCATTGCAATTTCGCATCATTTGATGAAAATTTTGTGGAAGCTATTTACCATTTTTTTCACATGTTTTTTTTAAACTCAATATTCTTAATGGGATGTTGTTATGTCTTATGAAATTACAATTAGGGTTATCTCTATTTGATATGTTTGATTCGTGGCAATTCTATCTTAATTTCACTGCGTTTTTTTTAAAATTATGGTCTTTTTTGGAAGTTGCCATTCCTCCATGTTGTGATGGCGGTGTCATCAAGGTAGATGTTGTAAAAAGACATGCTCTGAGTGAGAACAGAAGTGCATTGTTTAGTTGTCTTGGTTATATAAATTTTTTTCAAACTTCATCTTTTACCATTGTTAATGAATATTTTTTTGTGTTGTAAAATGGTTACCATTTTTTTGGCCAATTGTGTTTTTGCAGGGTGGCCACCCACTTTGAAAACCTGGAATTATCAGGGAATTTTTTTTTACACTGGAAAAATCAGGGAAATTTGGATAAAAAAACCTGGAAAAATCGGGGAATTTTAAAGAAAAGCTGGAAATTTTTTCTTAGATATTTTTTTAATTTCACTAATTTAAATTATTTACTAATTTTCTTAATTTAAATTATTTCATCCAATATACCCACATTTTTTAGATGGAAATGTATCTCCAAACAGTTAAAATGTCATCAACTTAGCTATACTTTGCTTGCATCAAAATTTGCTCCATTATAACCCTGTTAAACTAGAATGCCACATAAAATTCTGTCATGGGTTGCTAAACAAATGTAGAAACCTTTGATCTCTATGGAGACTATGGGACTGTAATTTAAAAAAGGCAAAGATCCCAGCAGATCACTGAAGTCATCACTGGCTGCGGTCAGTGTGCGGGTGGGTGACCACTTGGATCAGTCTGCGTAGGGACTGAGGGTGTACGGTATCGGTCCTCGTTAAACTGTTCTATCGTTAAGTGCTCGACTTCGTGTGCAGGTCGTTGGGCTACCGAAGCGGGGGTGCCATTCCCTCTTCAGAGGATCAAAATTGTGATGGCTTGTCTTCGGATCATCCTCAAGATGTTTCCCAGATCGTCGCCAATAGCCCATTGTGCAGCTCTAGTGCAACGTAAATGAACTACAACAACAACTGCACCTGTTTTTCAATTCATTCATTTTGAATAAGGGTGTGAGGCGGGGGCAGAACGTGGTAGAACATGAATTATTTTTAGTACATCAGCTTTTGTGTGTGCTTCCCAATTCATGTTTAACTGACTGGTGGGGAAGGAGAAAAAAGGCGTACACCTTAAGAATGATACACAAACACACATTTCTCTTTCTCTTTTCAATTGTTTCAGCAAAATGTTGAAACCAAAGTTAAAACTCTAGGTAATATTAATAATCCTGAGCCAGACCCATGGCGACATAGTCGCAGAACGTTACAGAGTATTTGTAGAAGGATTTTTTCTTTATGAAGTTAAAAAAAATAAATTATTGTTCTTTCTGCAGAAATTTTCGTAGGTTTTTTTCTTTTTCTCATCAGAATTATATTCAAAAATTGCCTTATTCGCGATCGGAAAGAAATTTTCGTGATTTTTCTCTCCTCATTTGAGAATAATGAAAAAGAATAGCGAAGTAAAAAATTTTGGTTTTCTTTTTTCAAGAAATTTTTGAATGTTTTTTCTTTTTCTTGAAATTATTGCCCTTAATTTCCACTTAGTTTTAAAAGTCCGTTATTTTTAATGCGATATTATTTATTGCCACGACCGAATCTAGAAACAAAGCGCGCATTTAATAACCCCTTTTAGAAGAGTCCAAGTCTCCTTACTTCGCCGTAGATTTTTTTCTTGATACTTACTACAATGGATCTCACATTTTTATTATTTTTTTAATGTAATGATAATTTACAAAATGCGGAAAAGGAAATATTTTATGCGTCCCTCCCCTACAAAATGCGAAAAAGAACATTTTAGATAAATTTTCTCAGCTCATTTTTATAGAAATATTTTGTTAATACGAATTTTATATTCTATTACTTATGCATCATGATTATATTGTTAAAACCTTGAAGGAGAGAGTAGAAAGTAGAATATTTGTCTTACTTAGAGAATTTTTGATCTTTTCAACAATTTTATTTTTAATTACTGTTTTTAAAATTTATATTTGTTTTCGATTTAAATAAATATTCATCATGAAAATTTATTAAGTTACTTTAAAGTGGGTTTTTTATTTACTTTTCAATGCTCCCTTTTTTCCTTTTTTTTTTCAAACCTTCCTATTTTCTGAAAATTTTGGCTGCTGTCCCTGGGTTTGTTTAATGGTTTAGTGCAATATATTCTTATTAACTTATTGTTATTTTTAAGCAGGGATATTTTCGTATCTGGTTCTGTTCTCGCCAAATGTAGAAGATATTAGAAAGGGTGTTGTTTCTAATATTTTGAAATTTTCAATTTATTAATGACATAGAAATACTTTAGAATTATATCTTCATGTACGTTTATTTTGTTTTAAAACTATTCTTAGTAATTTACATTTCATTTTGCTTAGTTTTTAATATCAGAAATCGTGCTCACTTCAAAAGTTACAAGTATTTAATTATTTGTGAAAATTTGATGTTGGATTATAAAATAATTAGTATGTTTTAAATAACACTTCAATTTAATATTCCATTTATTTCATCATTCCTAAGATTAAAATTCATCTGATTAAAATAGAACAGATTTCAGAAAGTATCTTTAATTTTTAAGTAAATAATATTTTGTATAGTTTGGTTTGGTACATGGCGCAAAGTTAAACGTTACAGGAATCAAGAAGTTTAGAATAAATTAGAATCCTAAAAATTATATGATATATAGTGTTGCAATCTTAATATTTTTCTGCAATTAAAATTTTCATGATCATGAATGATAGTGAAAATGATAAAGATCATAAAAAATAATTATTAACTGTTTTAAACGATTGACTGCCGGGGTTAGTTTACTTAAACTGGCATAGTTCTCAAAGTGTAAAGCTATTTAAGACTATCAAAGTTTACTTATATATTTCATGCTTTACGGGTAGCTGTCATCATGGGGGGGGGAAAATACACCATGAAATCTGAGTGGTTCAAAAAAAGATATAATTTAAAACACATATCTTCTTGGTACCAGAAAAGAACTGAAACAGAAGTCTACTGTTTTATTTGTGATAAAAACATCTTGTGTGGAAAGAAAGGTTTTGCCACTTTGACTCAACATGCAAATACTGAAATGCATATTAAAAATGCTTCAATAAAACTATGCGTAGAACAATTGTTGTTACAACCTAAAGAGTCCGGGAATTTCATTTTCTCCTCAGTAGTCCCTCATAAATCAGTATCATCTACATCAGGGTCTGGCTCTTCATCTTCAGGATTAAGCACTACATCTTTATCGGCACTTAGCACTACTATATCAGCTCCTAGCACCTCATCTACATCAAAACCTCCTAGCACTCCATCTAATAACTTAAAACATTTAAGTTTATATAGTCGTCGAGAATCCTCTGCAAGAATAGAAATCATTTGGGCGCTAAAGTCAGTGCAGAGTAATTTCTCTCCATTTGCTTGTGATGATTTAAAAGAAATTTTCAGTGCCATGTTTCCTGAATGCCATTAAAAAAATGATAGTGTTCAAATGAGAATTGCTCAAGGATTATTGAAAGCTGCTGAAAAATTACGAGTAACAGAGAGAGAACATGAAATTGAATCGGTTAAAATTAATAAACTTGTTCATAAAAGGAAAACAAATTTAATTGATTTCTATACTAAAAACTCCAAGAAAATGTTTAAAAAATTTAATAATTTTCACATTTTATACTACCTTGTGTGTTTTTTTCCCACTTCATTTTCAATCATAAAATTCTTAATTTTAATTTATTTGTGATTTATAATAATTTTCCCTTAAAATGCAGGTTTTGTTTATTGTATGCTAAATTTTTATTTTATTATAGTAATGTTTAAAAAAAAATTATGCATGTAAATGACATTTCTACTTTATTTTTTTTTTTTATAATATGTACCTGAAATTTTTAGTCCCTAGCTTTTTTTTCAATGTCTTTTTTAATTACAACTATTGTTTCTTTTATGATATCTGAAGCTTTAAGCCTCATAAAAAATAAAAATAGATATTTTTAAAATTTTTCTACAGCAGTTCCTTCAACATAGCTCTATCTATGTATTGTTGGCAAATCCACAAATAAATGTCCATTTTTTATAAAATGTGATTATCTAACTGCTTATTATTTTAATTTTATACTCAGCACAAATAATTAAAATTATGTTAGAGGAGGATACTATGTTGGCAACTGTTTTATATATCTCAGAGACTTTTTTTTTTCATTTATAATGCAACTGAAGCAACTATTTTCCCTGTTTTCATCAATCCCTGTAAATATTTTTTTTCTGGTAGAATAATGTGTTTAGATAAGAAAGTAAACTTATAATTGTTCATTTAAATTATGCTGGATATAATTTCAGTAGAGTTTCATGGTTTGAAAATATCAGTGAATTAAATTAATTTATTAAGCCATAAATTTTTTGAAATGTGTCATTAATGATTTTATTAAAGAAAGTTTCAGGATTTTCACAATTACCCCATGGATATAGGCTAACACAAAACTTTCTAACCCTTTTTATGAAGTGCGCAGATTGAATGTGATTAAGTGGCTTGTCACTTCTCACTAATTCTTTATCCTTTGTTACCTTTTCTTTTCTGAAATTTTATTTCCCCATATAAAGATGTATCATAAGAATAATGACCTTTATTGAAAAATTCGTTTGCGGTCTTTACTATTATTTTGCATTGTTAAACTCTTTTCTACACACGTTGTTTACATGCTGCACCCACACCATCCTGAAGACCCTTGCCATGATAAGACTATTTGAAGTTCAGTTTGAATACAAAGGATCTTAACATTAATATCATGTCATAGTGACTTATAAAATTAGCTGCTGCTCCATCTGACCACACAATAACTTAGTTTATTTTATAATTCAAATTCTGTTTGCGGTCCTTTATTCTCATATCATTAAACAACTTGACTTCCGGGTAAGAATGAATTTTGGTGTCAGATATCACTGCAAAGGTTTGGATTTCTAACTCATCATTTATGTCCATCTTGTACTATGTTACAGCAGTGGATATCGTTAAATTGTTAAGTTAGTCATGCCTTAATTGTTATGCTACGTTATTTTTTTTTACATCTACTATATTTAAAGTAAATATTTTGTAAATATTTTCCATTGGTTATCATTAAATTGTCAAGTTAGTCACATCTCAATTGTTGTGTTAATCACACCATTTGTTTTTTTTTGTTTTTTTTTGCATCCACTATAAAGTAAATAAAATATTTTGTGTTTTTCAACTAGTTTTGATACAGATATAAGAAAATTAATAGTTTCAAGAAATATACATTTTTCGTTTAGTTTAGAAATAGAAAACATTACATTTTTTTACTAACGTAATATAATGTAAACTGCAAAAAAATCGAGTTAATTAAAATGCTTACTTTATATATTGTATCGAAACAGCAGTAAATTTTATCGAATTTAGATCTAAACTTTGATAATAAGATAGTTCTTTTAAAATTTCTCAGAATTTTTTGTATTATATAAGAAAACTGAGACTCACGTTTTTCAGAATAATTCAATCTTTCCTACAACTATGTGCTTACAGAGCCACAATATTTACAGCAAATAAAACTGTTGACAGAATTTAAATACTAGAAAGAATGCTGAATAAATGCTCACAGTTAAGATTTTGTGAAAACAAATTTTTTGACACTTGAGTTGACATTTCTGTGCAATGACCCTTTATTTAAAAAATATATTGCTTTTAATATCTCACCCTTATTTAGATTAAAATTTGTATCGATTCAATAAAAGAAAAACAAAAATTTATTTTTGAACATTTAATAGATTTTAATACAGTTAAATAAGGACAATAATATAAATAATTCTGTATCACGGCACTTCTTTATATACTAAAAATTAAAGAGTTAAACTAACTTTAATATACTTGCACTACTTAAAAAAAGGGGAAATTTGATATTAAATGTTTATTTGCTGGTTAGGTGGAGTTGTAATAACTATTTAAGATATTTGACTTGAGATTTGAGACATATTCTTATGTAAATTTGTTTATTGTAATTTCGTTCCAATTAATCAGGTAAATATAAGCATTCAAACTATTTGAAAAATAGAATTTAAGAATAATATAAACTGCTGTTTGTAGAAAATGCAACACCATGAAAGAATCATCAGAATCAAATGAAATTTAATGCAGAAACGACTTGTACTGATACAAATAAATGATGAAATTTTCAAAACAAAAGAAACAAATTAAGCGTCCGAAATCAGTATTTGGTGCAGCCACCACGCGCTGCAATAAGTGCTGCTATACGACGTGGCATGGAGTCAAACAGATGTTGAATATCTGCTTGAGGAAGAGAATTCCATATCGCTTGTATGCGCAACCAAAGTTCGTCTTTGGAAACTGCAGGACGCGGATCACGAGTGAGACGCCGACCAACCATATCCCACACGTGCTCAATAGGCGACATATCCGGCGAATAAGCAGGCCAAGGAAGAAGTTGCATGCGTTGTGCTGAACAGAAGTCTCTAACAGTCCGCGCAACATGTGGGCGTGCATTATCCTGCTGAAAGATAGCTCCAGGGATGCCTTGAAGGAAAGGAACGACTTCGGGCTGTAGCACTTCACGGACGTATCTGTTGCTATTGAGATTACCCTCAATTCGTATCAAATTGGATCGTCCATGATACGAAATCGCACTCCAGACCATAACTCCGGGTGTTCGACCACTATGTCGTTCAATAATACACTCAGGAAGGCAGCGTTGACCGGCATAACGTCTAACACGAACACGGCCATCATGGGTCCACAAATTGAAGCGTGATTCATCTGAAAAGACAACTTGGTGCCAATCAGCTCGCCAGTCTCTGTGCTCAAGAGCCCACTGCCGACGCAGCCGTCGATGATCCGCCGTGAGGGGAATCCTGTATAATGGCACCCTTGCACGCAATCCACGGCGCAGCAGACGACGACGAATTGACGAAGCCGACAATTGTACACCTGTAGCAGTAGACCAATGTGCTGCCAGCTGCCTGGAGGAAGCTGTGCGATCATTCACCGCCATGCGGAGCAGGTGTCGATCATCGCGCTCTGACGTCACCTTCTGTCGTCCAGTGCCTGTTTTTCGAGTTGTTCGGTGCTCGTCGGTCCACTGCTTCCAAACTCGCATCACTGTGGAACTGTTCCGCTGCGTACGAGCTGCTATTGCGCGATAGGAAAATCCTCCTTCTCGAAGGCCGATTATCCTCCCTCGTTCAAACTCCGTAAGTTGCTTGAATTTCTTATTCTTCCGTCGTGGAGGCATACTCAGGTCTCACTAAACGTTTGCCACTAACAAATAATCATAGACTATTTTCAACGTCCCGCTACAGCACTTTATTTATACGCTTTCAGCATCAATTCAGAGGGCGCTGCGCGCGCCACGCAAGCGCGATGGCTCTGAAACTTTATTAATTTGCATAATATCCTATAATTGACATTTGCTGCGAATTTCATTTGATTCTGATGATTCCTTCATGGTGTTGCATTTTCTACAAACAGCAGTTTACATTTGTATTAGCTTACAATATATATTTTTCTTTTCTATTTTATTGTTATTTTTCTTAGTAATGTTGAATTTTCTTTTTTCTAGTGTCAGAGAACCGAAAAGGTAGGAAATCCCCCTCCGCACTTGAGGAAGATATGAAGTTTGAAGAAAAAATCAGGGGATATTATAAGGGTGAGTAAGCTTATACAATAGCTGGCTTGGAGACTGCTGTGAGCTTTGATTTCAGCAGACTTTGTGATTTACATCAACCTCATTTGTGGCCTGTTTTACCTGTTCGTTTTTCTAAAGAAGTTCTCTTTCTGCTTTAACTTCTGTTCATTTAAAGTTACATTAAAAGAAAAAAAATTAAAAAGGATTTTCAATGCTTGCTATTTGGCTTGATTTGTTTTTATACGCTTTTCATTAATAAAAATTAAGTAAAGCACCACAAAATTTTGCAAATGTTTTCCTCCATATTTTTATCTTCCGTTGTTCTATAAGTGTTGCAGCAGTGAGATAAAACAAATTACCTTTATTAATTTTTCGAAAAGCAAAATAATTAATATTTTGTTAAAATAAATTTTTTTTATCAACATTAAAAAAAAAAATTTTTTTTTGCAGGTTATAAGAAATAAAGATTCCTACCAAATTTTCCATATAATAAAATTGTGTCATAGTTTACAAAGTATATCAATTTATTTTTTTCAACTTTTATGACTTTATAGATGTTTAGAAATTGTATAAGTTAATGACTGCCTTGGTTATAAACTACAGTAGTTTATCTGAATGCAATTGTTACCTTGTACTTTAAATTTTTATATATATTCATTAAAGGATTTTACTGTTGAATAAAAGATTGGAAATATTTTTATGAATGAATCTTAATTTAAAGTATCAATATTAAGCAAATATCTGATTTTTTCATCGACCCCTTAATCAGGGCTAAAGAGAATAGAAGGGCTGGTTCACTCCTTTGAAGAAACTCTCGCCGCGCCAATCCTCCGATTTTCTCCAGTGACGTCACTTTGGTGCAAAGTTCGCACTTTTACTTCAAGAGCAGACCGTTCGGCCTTACTAGCTCTGACTAATATTGGAGCATTTCTTTTTGTGATATATTCTAAGACATTTGTTATTTTCTATAATGACTTTCCTCAGTTGTTGCAGTGAATTTACAAAAATTTAAAACTATTATCGAAATGCCAGTTTGCGCGATTGCAACTAGCAAAAATTCTGATTGAAAAACAAAAGGAAAAAATATAATTTTCCGCGTGTTCCCTAATGTAAATGAACAACTATGAAAAGAATGGATTTCGAAATGACACAGTTAATATAAAACAGCAATACGTTTATTCTATCGTTAAGAACTTTAATAAAAATTCATTATCTGAATAGAAGCCGCCCCGTTACTTCAAAGAGAAAGGCAGGTGAAAAAAATTTAAAAAAAAGGATAAAGTCAAAGAAAATTAAAATGTAAATAAAAAGTATAAATAAAATATATAGTATATAGTTGAAATTCTCCTAATTTCATAACATATTTTTATAATGTAGTTATTCTAAATATTTGTTTTTTTTTTTTAAAAATTATATTCACTTAAATTTAAATATCTATAAATTATATCATCGTAAATTTAAATATCTATTAGCAATTGTAAAATTTCTAATGTCATTATGAACCTAAATTATTACATTAAAAACATGACATTATTACATTATAAATTAAAAACATGAAAATTTCTACAGATGGGACTAGAAAATATCAAAGCTGTGGCAACTGTCTTAATGCGGAACTGACACCATATCATGTTTTTAACTGCCCTGCAGTCGCTGCAGGCCTTCACCTCTTAAACTACCCCACAAAAGAGGATTTGTATTCTTTTAATGCCATAGAAATAACAAAAACTATTCAAGCACACCATGAAATATGATTCAATAGAGGATACGACACCAACCAACCAACCTAAATTATTATTTTGTTTCAGTAATTAGCGTTTAAGGTTGATGTTTCCTAATGATTGAGTACAAACAAATTGCCATTTCTGGCATATTTTAATATCAGGGATTTTAAATTTAACTCAACTTATTGTTATAAAAGAATATGTAGATAAAAAAAAAGTGTCGATGTATGCTTTTCTTAATAATTAAAGTTAAAACTGAACTTTTTAAAATAAAGTATTTAGAGTGTCATTTTCGCCAACTAGTAAAATATTTTTATAAGTTTAAAATGGTATTTTTTTTAATATAATGGCCAAGAAAGCTTTTTTGAACAATATTTATGAGCGGAAATAATGTGTTAATTACGTAAAGTTTGAAAGCTAATAATTTGAAAAAGTCAAACTTATTTTTACAAAGAGAAAGATGCAAAGTTATCATAATATCTTTGCTAGCGATCTCCGAGATCTGTATACACAGTGAGGAGGAAATCGTAGCTTCAGCTCTAAGAGCGGAGTGAACTAGCCCTTCTATTCTCTTTAGCCCTTCCCCTTAATGGGTGTGTTCGAAGTTATTTAATGATGCTAAACTGGCCAAACTATGTACTCGAGATACAGTTGGAGCTGTATTTTATGCTGCTGTAATTTTCACACTTGAATATAAATGAATAGCTAAGAGCCGTGGTGGCTAGGAGGATAATGCGCTTGCCTCCTAGTGAAGTTGTTCAGTGTTGGTTGATCGATATGAATTCTGCTCCCGGCTCGCACCGGCCACAGTGCTGACTTAAACTATCCTCAGTGCTGGACAGATCATGTGTTAGAATTCTGTTGCCAACGGGTTAACCGTGTAAGGTTTTTCTCTCATTCTAATGCAGGTTAGTTCCATCATAATGTTCTCCATGCAGGCTAGTTTGTGCTTGATCCAGTAGCATTGGGAAGGAGTTCCTTTATCTTCTGGATTTGATTCAAAATTACAAAGCTACAGATTTTAACATTGATACTCAGAAATGAGAATGCGGTTCATTGCTGGTTATAATATGAAATCTAAGAAAGAAGTAGATTTATTGTTATTCATCATTTACGTACGATTGTGAGCTATAACATTTATGTATTCAATTCAAAAATAAAAATTAGTCTTAATTAAAATCTGTATATTGATTGATTTTCGATTTTTATATTTCCAAAACAAGATTTGAAATTAGTCTTCTTAAATGGAAAAAAATCTTGTGTTTTATATGGTTAAAAGAAAAAAAATTGTGAAATTAAACAAAAACAAGGTAATATGAATGCAAATGATATTTTTGCATATGATGTTAAAGATCTTAGGGATTTCTTAATGGGAATAGACTAACTAGGTCTTTACAAATATTCTCATTGCTTTATTTTTATTCTCCTTTCAGCAATAGACAAAGCGATCCAGTTGTATTTTAAAGATTCGGTGGAAGAGTACGAGAGAAGTACCAGAAAGCATGAAGATGACAATCAAATTTCATAATTCTAGTTTTGTATTTAAAGGAATTACTCCTATTCTGCAATTAAACTGTTTCTAAAATAACTCAAAATGTAATAAAAGCTGTAAATATTTAACTTTTGAGCTTATATTTTAGATTTGTGGAACTTTGTCTTGTGTTTTAGTGCTAGGTTATGGTTTACTGTTTGAATTTACTGTAATCATTTTGCTTTTTTTTTTCAATAGCAAATTTGTTGAATGAGTAAACTTTTGACTAATCAGCTTGAAAGTTAAATGATTTTTAACCTTTTGGCTACAGCAACAAGGATGAAAAAATTCTCCTCTTACCCTGGCACTATCCTCTTGCATTAAAATTTTATGTCACATTTTAAAAAAAAATTTAAACAAAATTCTCGAGCATTTGATATCTCCAAAATTTCAATAACGGTATGTATAGTATGCTAAATGTTTCGTTGTATCCAATGTTACATCGCTAAGATTTGATAATTTGTTTATAATATAATTGGAAGTTTTACTTATTTTTATTTCTGTTAAAAGATGCTAAGTTCAGTACAAAAGAAAGTTTCTGGTGATCTAAAATCTTTTAGAACTAATACATTAAAAATAAAAAGTTTCAAGTCATCTATCAGACACATCCATACTAACTCGATTGACATACTGAATGCAAACATGCATTTACTTTGGTTATTGTGTGGTCCTTTCCTCAGGTGTTCGGAATTAGCTATTTTTAAAAATGACAGACCCTGAAATATATTATCAGTATTTCTGAAGATAAACAAAGAGGCAATAAATGCCATTTTGCCTGTGCAGGAGGCAATACTAAAAGGTTGAAATGATTTCGATATGCTGTCTTTTTCAAAATAAGTGAAACAATTTATTTTGTGAGAAGTAAATTACATTATGGCAAGGCAAGCTGTGAAGGCACCAGTAGAAACATTTCCTGGAAACTTAGAAGTAAAAATATGTTTCTCAGAGAATAGAGCAGGGGACAGTATGTAGTTCAATAATTTTACATGTGGGTGGTATATTGAGAAATGGAGATTATTTCATTAAGAGTAAACTTGTTGTTCAAGGTCACATATTAAAAACAATCCTATAGATGTTCTCTCATCGTTCCATAAACATTAATATTTTTATTTTAGAATAAACATTAAAATTTTTAAATTTCCTTTCTATATTAACACAGTTGATTCTGAGTTTGACATTTATGATTAGATAATATCTTTACCTCTTTGAAACTGTATTTTATTCATTTGAAAAGATGAGTTTTAACAATAGCATGAATGAAATCAAAAATGAATATATGCGACGGTTCTATGAATTTAGTTTCATCTGTTTTAGCAAGGCAATGATATTTGTTCTTTTCAATGGACTAGATATTTAAATAAATATTCAGTATATTTACTTCTGCAAATCTTAATTTGATTGAAATAATTATTTAAAGCAAAAAAGTGTGTGGACAAACACACTTCAAAATAAATGCAATAATCACGAGAAGGATTAAAATAATGTATTTTTGCACAGTATTATTTCAGGTACAGTAGTAAAATTAAATATGATCCTTAAAAATTAAATATTATTTATAATTCATATCTTGAAGTTATAAAAAAAAAAAAAAAAAAACTTGCGCTTTCAGAAGTTACTGAAATAAATATTTTTTTTAATTCATCTAATTTATTGACAGCTTAAAAAACCTTCAAAATATATTTTTATAGTTTGAGTCATTACTTAATTACTATTTAATCAAAAGATTTTAAAATTTATAAGAATTTGAAAAGAAATATTTCTAATATATAATACTTTCATTTCCACAATTTAGTGTCATCTTGCTTTTTATTACTTGCTTAATTGCAACAACTTTTCTTAATATATTTTAAGAAAAATAGGATTTTTCAACAAAGTTTGTTCAATTGGAGACATTGCTAATTTCTTATAAGTAAAACAACAGGGTGGCCACCCACCTGGAATTATTAGGGAATTTTTTTTATACTGGAAAAAACCTGGAAATATCAGGGAAATTTGAATAAAAACCTGGTAAAATCATGGAGTTTTAAAGAAAAGCTGGAAATTTTTTCTTTGATAATTTTTTTAACTTCACTAATTTAAATTATTTACTAATTTTCTTACTTTAAATTATTTCAGCAGTTATACCCACTTTTTTTTAAACGAAAATGTATTGCTAAACAGTTGATATATTATCAACTTAGCAAAAATAAGGTTTTTTTAAGAACCAACTATATAATAATATTTAATTTTACTCTTTTGTTGGTCACTATATAATTTTTGATTCAAAATTTTGTACCAAAACATTAAAAAATAAATAAAAAATCTTGCCAAATTGTCAAAATAAATTATTTTTTTCAAGATGACATGTTAAAAAAATAACGTTTTTAATGAAATATTTTGTAATATAGACACTTTTCTTGTACACATCATACACGTAATAAGAAAGAAGAGACAAAAACCTGGAAATTTTAAGACTTTTATCTGGAAAAATCAGGGAAATCTGATTTGAGTGGCCACCCTGAACAAGTTATCTGATAATCTAACATGCAATTTTTTATTTCCCTGTCTAACGAAATATTTTTCTGTGTGCATTTAGTTCTCATAATGTGATTCCATCAAATTGACACAATTAAACTTTGGAGTTTCAGAAATGTATGACACATTCAAATTAGCGAATACATTGTTTTTAAATTACAATACGCTTAATATTACAATTTAAAGAAAATAATATATCAGTTAATAGGAAAAGAAAGTACTGAATACTTAAACTGATTTGATCATTTTTGTTACAAAATTTTTTATTCTAAAACATATTTATAAAGCATTCATCTCAATTGTTGTGTGATCTTTTTTTAATCCCGAATAAAAATTAAAGTCAAAACACACACACAGTCCCTTAAAATTTAAAAAGTGTTAGCAAAAGTATGAAAATTAAATGTGTTCGAATTAATTTTATTTTCCAATATGCTAAATATTTTCCAATAAATATAATAAATTGTGAAATCAAGGGTATAGTATTTTTGTTTTGAAGTGAATACCATTAGAAAAAAATTCGTTATCTACTCCGTTGTGTTGGCGTTTCAATTTGTAGGTATACTCGTTGTATACTAGAATTCTACCTCCTCTTTGGGTACTTAGAAAAAAGAAATTTTTCCTTGCAGCCGCACTTGTGGCTGACATTGTTGCAAATTATCTACGATTATTCTACCAGGTACTATTTTCACTGAAGTCGCCAAATTATGATGCTAATTCTATTATTTTCAAGCATGCCAAAATATATTAACATCTTTTTATAGCTCTAACGGGAAAGCTGAAATATTCATGGCTTATTATCAAACACACCAGACCATACCATTAAAAAGATAACCCTATAGCCTCTAACCATAGACTCTGTGGGAGGGGGGGATTTTGACCATGCAAGTGTTCATTTGAGACACTTCTTACAATGCCTTTTGTTCGTTTGTAGGGGGAAAGTCTTAGTTTTCCTGAAGTTGAAGCCTTTCTTATTCCAATCAACTATGTTTGCAAGGTAATCAATCACAATTTGAAGAAAGAAAAAAAAAAAACATGGGGCAATCCATACAAAATTTACACCCATGATACAAAAATGATATAATTTATTTTTTTTATTGTTCTTTATTTAAAATAAATCGACACGTATTTTTGCGTTTCTGTTTAAATTGCATATTTTTGACTATACGAATTTTTTGAAAATTTTGATTTTTTGCATGCACGACTTTGCAAGTAATTTTTGAACGTTTTGCCATCCAACAACAAAAATATTCAAGTACACTTTCTTGAAGTGATTTTTCTCAAATTTTAAGAGAATCAACATTAAAATATAAATTTTTTTGTTTTTAACGTAAAAAAATTCATTTTTTGAAAAAAGGTTTTAGGAAATATTTTTATTTTGAACGTATTATTTTGGTTTTCTTCAGTTGTTAACGTTAATTTTTAAAAGAATTTAATTTTATGCAAATATATTTCAAAGCTAGCCAATAAAAGAGGAAGAATTAATTGTAGGAATTAAGATAATAAAAAAAGAATTGTAATTATTTAAAAGAATTTAATTTAATGGAAATTTATCACTAAGTTGACTAATGAAAAAAGCTGTGTGTTTACACTTGTGTTTACATTAACACTTGTTATATTAAACACTTGTGTTTACATTAAAATTATCATAATTACCGTAATAATATTTAAATACTTGGGAATGTAGCCCTTCATTCAGAAAGGTAATGCACCCTACTTGATAAATTCAATGTTGTTAACTCAATAACAGTGTATTTTTCTTAATTCCGCCTTTTCATCGCAATTATTAATTTTTTGCTAATTCATATTTAAATTGAGACCTATAAATTTAAATAAATTAGAATAAAATGAATGACTACAAATTCCCGATTGTCTCTTCATAGTGTTCTTGTCTCATATAATATTTTTCAAAAAATTGTGTTTAGTCTAAGATAGAGCGCATTTATAATTCTTGCAGGGGGTGGGTTCACATAAGTCTATGTGTGACACTGCAAATGAAACATAATCAAATAATATTAATTCTCAGTCCTTAAACCAGGATATAAATATATACATTAAAAAATACCTGTTAGAAAAGTATATCAATTTAAAAAAAATTTCACATCAAATCTTTCAAATAATGATAGAAAAAAATATAACTGAAAAACACAAAAATATGGATTTTTTTTAGCTGAAAATTTGATATTTAAATGTGACATGTGTACAGGATGGATGTAATTGGAATTTCTAAAGTTGAAAACGAATTGTAAAATTTGTATTGGGAAATTTTTAAATTTTTTTTAAAGATTACGTTGCATCTGAATTTTCAACTGTGTAAAAATTTATCAATTTTAATGAATAAAATGTGGAAAAAATTGCAAATAATTATTTAGTACAATCTAGCCTAAAGAATAAATGTGTTAGTCGAACAACATTATTATCACAAAAAACTTAATGTTGATATTTCAACAGTAACAGTTGTACCCATTTTCGAACTTATTAATTATTCTTACTGCTCATGTATTTCATTTCAATTTTCAAACTCTGCTCTTAACTTGAAAAATAGCGCAAAATTTTTTATCACAAAGCATATTTATAATGAAACTACATAAATTATTTGTGATTGCTTTTTTTAGGTGCACCTAAATACTTTTCATTTTTATATGCTTATAAGTTAAATTTTTTAAGTCCTTATCTGAAGTATTTAGGATCCTCTCAGTCATCTTTTAGAATTTATTGCTACACAGTAAAGAGCTTATTTCTTCAGTTTTTTGTTCATTCGTATCGTATCCTTTCTCATCTATTCGCGATCGCAACACTCGAATACGCCATCTGGGGAGAGACCGGTTTCATGCCTTTAGCCCTTCTCCCTTCCCTCTCCTCCTCTTTTCAGTTGTATAGGAATGTACTACGATATTTTCCCTTTTCTTAATATTTTTCCTTTTTATTTAATCAAAATATTTTTTAAAATTTCCATGATACTTTTCTTTAGAACTATGTTTAATGCAGTTTTCAGTTTCATATAGTGTTTCAAGTTGAAAGATTTTAATCTATATGAAAATCAAGAGAGAAACTAACGTACTTCCTTCCTCTATGACTTTCCACACGCTAATGAAGAAAGCATGTGAAGTGTTGCCATAGGAAAAGAGTTCTGCTCTACGCCACCTGCAGCCCATTTCGATCGCCAAATTTGTAATTAAATAATTGTGTAAATTTGTAATTAAATACATCGAGTTAGGGAAAAGAATGCAAAAATGATATGTTTAAATTAATTTGAATTATGTTAGTCAATTTCATGCAAACATTTCCTCATTTTGTCGATGATTTTAATTGGCGATCGAAATGGGCTGCAGGTGGCGTAGAGCAGAACTCTTTTCCTATGGCAACACTTCGCATGCTTTCCCCATTAGCGTGTGGAAAGTCATAGAGGAAGGAAGTACGTTAGTTTCTCTCTTGATTTTCATATAGATTAAAATCTTTTAACTTGAAAAACTATATGGAACTGAAAACTACATTAAACATAGTTCTGAAGAAAAGTATCACAGAAATTTTTATTAAGTAAAAAGGTGATGGCGTATTCGAGTGTTGCGATCGCGAATCAAGTCTATTCAATTTAGTATTGAAGTTAAAAATATTGGCCTAAAATTTTTAAAGATTTTGAATTAATCACTTTTTCATGAACTCATACCTCCCTCAAATATGACGGAAAATTTACCTACACTCAATAAATAAGTGCTTCAAATCTTACATTATTGCTTGGACTAATTGGATAAATGCCTTATATTAGTCACACCAATTGCACCCCATGCATGCTTGGGTCACGTTTTATAGTGTTTATGAAATATTTCTTATGTATTTTTTATTAAGTAATCACACGTGAAGATTTTATTTAGTCCATGAAATACGAGTGAACAAAAAATGACAGCGATCTTCTTTTTATGAGTAGTATATATATTTTATTCAATACATGAAATGTTGCCTTTTCTCTACATTGAATGATCATTTAATACTAAGGATTGTATAAATATATTTGCATTTACAAACTATAAATAATTTATTCGGATTTCTATTCGCAATTGTTCCATTTTAACATCTTAATCACCAGTCATTGTAGATAATAGGAAAGAAACTGAACATAGATTGTTGCAAAGCTTTTTATTCAACGTTCATCAATTAATTAAAAAAGATGATCATTCAACTATTAAGGAAATACAAATTTCTCAAGAAAAGGCAGAAAATCAATACTTTGAATAAAATATAATTACATACCCTATCAAGGCCGGATTAACCATTAAGCACACTAAGCACGTGCTTAGGGCACCAGAGGATAGGGGGGCACCACAAAGCATAACTAAATGTTCGCAGTAAATTTTTTTTTTTTGAAACATTGATTATAAATTTATTATTTTGAGCTTCCATTTTAAGAGTAGATAACAACCATTTCTAAGTACGAAATTTCACATAATAAAAGGAAAAAAAACAAAAGATGTTTTGTATCAAAAATTTTCGGTCTTATAATGAAATTAGGTAGTGAATTTCTATGCGATAAAAGCTCTATTTATTTATCCATTACAATGATTCCATAACATACTGCTACGATTCATGTTTGCAGAATATTTTTCGCAGTTGTAGAAGTTAATACTCCAGAAATTTGATATTTTTATGAAAAAAAATTTGATTTACGAAATTTTGATGCAATGGTTTGATGATGTAAAAAATGTGATTTTTGATGTGAAAAAACAATCTATGTTGCGCATGTTTGCAGTTTCTGCGCATGTTTTTGTTTATACTACATAAAATATTTGCTTATACTATATTTTTAATTATATTCTCATTGCAACTGGAAAAGAAGTCATCAAATTACGTAAAGGTTGTGTTACAAAAATTTACGTCAAATAATTTTTTTTATTCACTAAATTAAGAAAAAGGAGCTGTGTTTAAGTATCATTTTTCGAAATTTCTTTGTGGAGGAGAGGTTAAATTTAGGAAAAATATGACCACACACTTCGCATCACTTATGATTTTTTTTATCTATATATATCGAATAACGAAATTACATTTTAAGATTTAAAATATATACTACGTAATATGAATGCAAGCAGCTAGTTTTTGAATAAGGAAAGAATTATAGGTTCCTTAGTCCTTAGAGTCTTGTATAAATACAAATGTTATAAAAGTTGAGCACAAAAAATGTGTAAATTCTCAATGTGAACCGGATGTTCGTTGACATTGAAAAATACGTTAAGAAGAGTACCCATTAAAACTAATTTAATTTTGAAAGCAAATGTAAGAAATAAGTAGCAATAAAATAAAAATTTTAATCATTGAATTTTGTTTAGTGCAAGTAAACTATATTTTGTGCATCTTATAACGAAATTTGTAAAAATTATAATTAAGAAATAAGAAAAGTACTGAAAATTTCAAATTAAAAATAAATACCAAATTTAAGAAAGATATTTTTATTAATTGAATTTTAAAATATGTTTAATAACTAATAAGGAAAATCCTTAATGATAATGATTACATATATATACAATATATGTGTGTAATTTCATCAACTTTTATTATGATGATAATTTGAACATGTAAATATTTTGAACATGTAAATATTTTGAATATAATAATATTATTTCCGTCACTAAAAAAATTTTAATAGTTGTGCTTAATTTTTACTTGTAGCTCGTGTGTAAATCAGATTGAAATAAATAAATAATTAGTTAAGGTATTTCCATTATCCATTAATTATTTCTTAAAATAAAAATTGGTCATTCTGCATAAACGAGTGGGAAAAATATTGTTGTTCCCTGTTATTTTATTATAAGTAATAGACTTCTGGGAAGCGTGGTTCAATTTAACCTGATCTTTCTTTCTGCCTATAACAAACAATCCAGTAAAACAACAAAATCTGCATGTTGCCAGCATTCGATTCCATGAATTCGAAGGTTCCTGAAAAGGACCACCGTGATTGTCACCAACATATGTGTTAGAATACAAAGCTAAATTTTCTGAGAAGAAACACTTTAAGGATAAGACAAGCGTAACCAATTGATTTACTACAGACAGAGAACATCCTTTCATCTCAGATATCTTTATAGGGGACTCATTCCCCCTTCTTTTTTTTTTTTCAAAAGAAAAAAGGGTGCATATCTCAGAAAATTCAAATGGTCTTCCTTTCGAGGGGGGGGGGGGTAGATATATAAATAAATGGTGACTTATAAGATTGAAGAAAGTGGGAGGTCTAGGAAAAGAAAAGTTTCTTGATTGACATAATTTTTAACCAATAACATTATTTATGCTACAATCAGTAACTAATTTCTCGTATTTACACACCCCCGTGTATACGTGAATGCACAGAACGTGAGTGCACTCAGGGCCGGATTAAGACCTCTTGAGGCCCTAAGCACTGAAAATATTTTGGTGCCTCCTCCTCAACAAATCAAATATATCTAGTACTAAGTCACGAGTTAATTCAAAATATAAAATAAAAATTTTTTGTAAAAAAAAGTATTTATTCAAATTAAATAGAAAAATTAAAATAGAATCAATTGAAAACTTTTCAATTAATATTAAAAAAATAACTTATGTTTGTGTGTATGTACAATGTGTAAAAAAGCAAACACTTCGAATAACTTATGATCGAAAGTTTGAACTTTTATATACTAAGACTCAAAATACTTTAAATTAAAAAAACAGACAAGTACTTTTTCTAAAAAAAGCATGCCTTTTTTTTCGATTGATTCGAATTCTTGACTCTCGAAATAAATAGCCATATGTCGAGATTTTTTCAACCCAACTAAAACATTTTAGCTCACAATAATAAAATTCATTTACCTAAAAATAGTTCATTCTAAAAATAATTTTTAAGAAGTATTAATCATTTTATATTATTTTATTTATTAACAGAATAGTCGAAAGAACTTTAAATTGAAAATTTGAACAAATGTCATTTTGAATGACAAAATACAAAATTTAATGTGTACTAAATCAATCAAATAAACCTTAATTATTCAATTTTAAAAAAGTTATATATTTAACATTTAATTTCTCAAGAACTTTTCGACAGATTTCGTTCAAATTTTATATTTTACCATTTAAATAAATATTTTTTAAAATTATATAAAAATTTGATTATTTTTAAATTAAAAATTGTTCCGACCATTAATAATAAATAATTTTAAAAAAAACTATTTTTGACAGGGAATTATTTTTAGGTTAATGAATTTTATTAATAGTTGCAAAATTTTTTCAATTCGTTTCAAAAGTTCTCGGGACATGGCGAAATGCATGAAACCTGCAATTGAATAAAAGAGTCCAAACTTTCAACCTAAAAAAACTTTTGGGATCTTAATTTCCATATTGTGAATACCATCAATATTTTGAGAAGCAAATATCCAAATTCAACAACAATAACATTTATATATGTAGGTAGAGGAAGCATGTTTGCCGGATTTCATAACTTAAAAAAAAACTTCTGCACCAACTAATTAACATATTTTAAGTTTGGCCCTCAAACCCTTTGAGATCTAGTAAGTTAAAATCCGATCATTAAATCAAGAGTTATTCAAGTTTTTTACTTTTATTTTATTTTACGCACTGTATATAATACAGCATAACTTTTACAAATAATAATGCTTTTCATTATTCCTTTTTCCTTATTAAACCTAATATATTAATAATGATAGGAAGAGGGGAAAAATAGTGATGAGTAATTTTATAAATACAACAATTATCTTTAATGATCCTATAAAATCTGGATTAAAAATCTGAAATGAACTTATTCCATAATAACAACTCACTTTAGATTTCATCTGCGGAAAACAGAACTAATTATCTAATAAAATTATTACTATTTTGTTCTATATTTTGGACATTCTCGTAGTTAGTTGACCTGTCAAAGTCAAAGGTACAGAGGAGCTTAAGAGTAATAAATTACTATCAATTAAATCTTAATTTGACTATTAAAAAAATGACCTTTTAGAAAAAATGATAGAAATCACTTAAAACTACTGCATTAAACCTGTACTTGAAATTCTCATAAGTGATAGCAGAAACTTAGGTCTGAAAAAGCTGTTACAGTAAATAAACACTCTGTCCTCAATAAGTAAATAAATGCATAAACAAAATACTTTAAATAATTATAAATTCAATGATCAGATTTTCATTTACAAATTCAGAACATTCGTGTTTTTATAATACAAAACAAAAACATAAATATAGCAACAATGAATATAATATAAAAACTGAACTTAACTAATAATCAGTAGAAAATAACAGACCATCATTTTTAATTTATTCACTTTTTTTGTGTTACGATATTTTTTATTCCTGTATGCATACGCGTACATAATACCACATAAGTTTTATAGAAAATAATTTCAGGTTTGGAAAAATATAATCATAAATGTAAATAATCATATGTATGTAATTTTATTAAACCAATATTTATCTTAAACCAACTAAAATCTACTTTGCCTACTAAAATTTTATGTACTAAATATTTTACATATTCTTTACAACATTTAAAGACAAATTCGTAAAATAAATCAAAATAAAATTTGTATATTGTTACCTAAAATTTTTATATTAAATCGAATAACTATTTTAATTATAACGCCATAGAATGAAATTTATTTTGATAAGATCATTCATTTAAAAAATTTAATTACTTCTTAAAACTTATAATACGGCAGCCCCTCTTAAAAAACATGTCACATTGTATTTTTAACAAAAGCTTGAAATTTGTTTTTATTGCTTTTGAGTATTATTGTGTAATAGAATGCTTAAATGTAAAAAAAATTATATAATTTTTAATAATTGTAATTTTATTTTTACATTTAAGTTTAATTTTTTATTATTAAAATATATTACTATAGGAAAATTAAACTCTTCGCTTATATTGATTTAGACAAAATCAATATTGATCGATAAATAATAATTATTGATAAAATTATTTGAAGGATTTAGCTACTACCTGAAGCAACATCAGTTTTACACTATTACAGCATGCTTTCAAAAGCAATAGTTTAGAATAATGTTTTAGTAGAATAAACTTTTTCTGTGCATTCATGTAGGATTCAGTGCACTCACGTTCTGTGCATTCACGTATACACGGGGGTGTGTAAATACGAGAAATTAGTTACTGATTGTAGCATAAATAATGTTATTGGTTAAAAATTATGTCAATCAAGAAACTTTTCTTTTCCTAGACCTCCCACTTTCTTCAATCTTATAAGTCACCATTTATTTATATATCTACCCCCCCCCCCCCTCGAAAGGAAGACCATTTGAATTTTCTGAGATATGCACCCTTTTTTCTTTTGAAAAAAAAAAAAGAAGGGGGAATGAGTCCCCTATAAAGATATCTGAGATGAAAGGATGTTCTCTGTCTGTAGTAAATCAATTGGTTACGCTTGTCTTATCCTTAAAGTGTTTCTTCTCAGAAAATTTAGCTTTGTATTCTAACACATATGTTGGTGACAATCACGGTGGTCCTTTTCAGGAACCTTCGAATTCATGGAATCGAATGCTGGCAACATGCAGATTTTGTTGTTTTACTGGATTGTTTGTTATAGGCAGAAAGAAAGATCAGGTTAAATTGAACCACGCTTCCCAGAAGTCTATTACTTATAATAAAATAACAGGGAACAACAATATTTTTCCCACTCGTTTATGCAGAATGACCAATTTTTATTTTAAGAAATAATTAATGGATAATGGAAATACCTTAACTAATTATTTATTTATTTCAATCTGATTTACACACGAGCTACAAGTAAAAATTAAGCACAACTATTAAAATTTTTTTAGTGACGGAAATAATATTATTATATTCAAAATATTTACATGTTCAAAATATTTACATGTTCAAATTATCATCATAATAAAAGTTGATGAAATTACACACATATATTGTATATATATGTAATCATTATCATTAAGGATTTTCCTTATTAGTTATTAAACATATTTTAAAATTCAATTAATAAAAATATCTTTCTTAAATTTGGTATTTATTTTTAATTTGAAATTTTCAGTACTTTTCTTATTTCTTAATTATAATTTTTACAAATTTCGTTATAAGATGCACAAAATATAGTTTACTTGCACTAAACAAAATTCAATGATTAAAATTTTTATTTTATTGCTACTTATTTCTTACATTTGCTTTCAAAATTAAATTAGTTTTAATGGGTACTCTTCTTAACGTATTTTTCAATGTCAACGAACATCCGGTTCACATTGAGAATTTACACATTTTTTGTGCTCAACTTTTATAACATTTGTATTTATACAAGACTCTAAGGACTAAGGAACCTATAATTCTTTCCTTATTCAAAAACTAGCTGCTTGCATTCATATTACGTAGTATATATTTTAAATCTTAAAATGTAATTTCGTTATTCGATATATATAGATAAAAAAAATCATAAGTGATGCGAAGTGTGTGGTCATATTTTTCCTAAATTTAACCTCTCCTCCACAAAGAAATTTCGAAAAATGATACTTAAACACAGCTCCTTTTTCTTAATTTAGTGAATAAAAAAAATTATTTGACGTAAATTTTTGTAACACAACCTTTACGTAATTTGATGACTTCTTTTCCAGTTGCAATGAGAATATAATTAAAAATATAGTATAAGCAAATATTTTATGTAGTATAAACAAAAACATGCGCAGAAACTGCAAACATGCGCAACATAGATTGTTTTTTCACATCAAAAATCACATTTTTTACATCATCAAACCATTGCATCAAAATTTCGTAAATCAAATTTTTTTTCATAAAAATATCAAATTTCTGGAGTATTAACTTCTACAACTGCGAAAAATATTCTGCAAACATGAATCGTAGCAGTATGTTATGGAATCATTGTAATGGATAAATAAATAGAGCTTTTATCGCATAGAAATTCACTACCTAATTTCATTATAAGACCGAAAATTTTTGATACAAAACATCTTTTGTTTTTTTTCCTTTTATTATGTGAAATTTCGTACTTAGAAATGGTTGTTATCTACTCTTAAAATGGAAGCTCAAAATAATAAATTTATAATCAATGTTTCAAAAAAAAAAAATTTACTGCGAACATTTAGTTATGCTTTGTGGTGCCCCCCTATCCTCTGGTGCCCTAAGCACGTGCTTAGTGTGCTTAATGGTTAATCCGGCCTTGAGTGCACTGAATCCTACATGAATGCACAGAAAAAGTTTATTCTACTAAAACATTATTCTAAACTATTGCTTTTGAAAGCATGCTGTAATAGTGTAAAACTGATGTTGCTTCAGGTAGTAGCTAAATCCTTCAAATAATTTTATCAATAATTATTATTTATCGATCAATATTGATTTTGTCTAAATCAATATAAGCGAAGAGTTTAATTTTCCTATAGTAATATATTTTAATAATAAAAAATTAAACTTAAATGTAAAAATAAAATTACAATTATTAAAAATTATATAATTTTTTTTACATTTAAGCATTCTATTACACAATAATACTCAAAAGCAATAAAAACAAATTTCAAGCTTTTGTTAAAAATACAATGTGACATGTTTTTTAAGAGGGGCTGCCGTATTATAAGTTTTAAGAAGTAATTAAATTTTTTAAATGAATGATCTTATCAAAATAAATTTCATTCTATGGCGTTATAATTAAAATAGTTATTCGATTTAATATAAAAATTTTAGGTAACAATATACAAATTTTATTTTGATTTATTTTACGAATTTGTCTTTAAATGTTGTAAAGAATATGTAAAATATTTAGTACATAAAATTTTAGTAGGCAAAGTAGATTTTAGTTGGTTTAAGATAAATATTGGTTTAATAAAATTACATACATATGATTATTTACATTTATGATTATATTTTTCCAAACCTGAAATTATTTTCTATAAAACTTATGTGGTATTATGTACGCGTATGCATACAGGAATAAAAAATATCGTAACACAAAAAAAGTGAATAAATTAAAAATGATGGTCTGTTATTTTCTACTGATTATTAGTTAAGTTCAGTTTTTATATTATATTCATTGTTGCTATATTTATGTTTTTGTTTTGTATTATAAAAACACGAATGTTCTGAATTTGTAAATGAAAATCTGATCATTGAATTTATAATTATTTAAAGTATTTTGTTTATGCATTTATTTACTTATTGAGGACAGAGTGTTTATTTACTGTAACAGCTTTTTCAGACCTAAGTTTCTGCTATCACTTATGAGAATTTCAAGTACAGGTTTAATGCAGTAGTTTTAAGTGATTTCTATCATTTTTTCTAAAAGGTCATTTTTTTAATAGTCAAATTAAGATTTAATTGATAGTAATTTATTACTCTTAAGCTCCTCTGTACCTTTGACTTTGACAGGTCAACTAACTACGAGAATGTCCAAAATATAGAACAAAATAGTAATAATTTTATTAGATAATTAGTTCTGTTTTCCGCAGATGAAATCTAAAGTGAGTTGTTATTATGGAATAAGTTCATTTCAGATTTTTAATCCAGATTTTATAGGATCATTAAAGATAATTGTTGTATTTATAAAATTACTCATCACTATTTTTCCCCTCTTCCTATCATTATTAATATATTAGGTTTAATAAGGAAAAAGGAATAATGAAAAGCATTATTATTTGTAAAAGTTATGCTGTATTATATACAGTGCGTAAAATAAAATAAAAGTAAAAAACTTGAATAACTCTTGATTTAATGATCGGATTTTAACTTACTAGATCTCAAAGGGTTTGAGGGCCAAACTTAAAATATGTTAATTAGTTGGTGCAGAAGTTTTTTTTTAAGTTATGAAATCCGGCAAACATGCTTCCTCTACCTACATATATAAATGTTATTGTTGTTGAATTTGGATATTTGCTTCTCAAAATATTGATGGTATTCACAATATGGAAATTAAGATCCCAAAAGTTTTTTTAGGTTGAAAGTTTGGACTCTTTTATTCAATTGCAGGTTTCATGCATTTCGCCATGTCCCGAGAACTTTTGAAACGAATTGAAAAAATTTTGCAACTATTAATAAAATTCATTAACCTAAAAATAATTCCCTGTCAAAAATAGTTTTTTTTAAAATTATTTATTATTAATGGTCGGAACAATTTTTAATTTAAAAATAATCAAATTTTTATATAATTTTAAAAAATATTTATTTAAATGGTAAAATATAAAATTTGAACGAAATCTGTCGAAAAGTTCTTGAGAAATTAAATGTTAAATATATAACTTTTTTAAAATTGAATAATTAAGGTTTATTTGATTGATTTAGTACACATTAAATTTTGTATTTTGTCATTCAAAATGACATTTGTTCAAATTTTCAATTTAAAGTTCTTTCGACTATTCTGTTAATAAATAAAATAATATAAAATGATTAATACTTCTTAAAAATTATTTTTAGAATGAACTATTTTTAGGTAAATGAATTTTATTATTGTGAGCTAAAATGTTTTAGTTGGGTTGAAAAAATCTCGACATATGGCTATTTATTTCGAGAGTCAAGAATTCGAATCAATCGAAAAAAAAGGCATGCTTTTTTTAGAAAAAGTACTTGTCTGTTTTTTTAATTTAAAGTATTTTGAGTCTTAGTATATAAAAGTTCAAACTTTCGATCATAAGTTATTCGAAGTGTTTGCTTTTTTACACATTGTACATACACACAAACATAAGTTATTTTTTTAATATTAATTGAAAAGTTTTCAATTGATTCTATTTTAATTTTTCTATTTAATTTGAATAAATACTTTTTTTTACAAAAAATTTTTATTTTATATTTTGAATTAACTCGTGACTTAGTACTAGATATATTTGATTTGTTGAGGAGGAGGCACCAAAATATTTTCAGTGCTTAGGGCCTCAAGAGGTCTTAATCCGGCCCTGTACCCTATTAATAATCTTTTATTATTTCTTGACAAGTTTTGATTTGTCGCATTCTTAAAATGAGCGCGCCATTTACTGTTGTGTAGTCGTCTGCAAGAAGCACAGGGAGGAGGCGTTACTCATTGTGATTAGTATACTGCGCATGCTTGAAAACATGCTTTGAAGGGTCATCCTGTTTCCTAGGGAATCACACACATCCTATTGCTATCATTGACAATTGAAGAAAACAAAAATAATACTTTTCAAAATAAAAATATTTCCTCTTTATCAAAAATAGATAGATTTATCGAAAAATATAAAGATGAGAAAAAAAGGTTTTTAATCACATCAAGTAACATAAAAGTATAATTTAAAATCAATTAATTGTAATGTTCTTGAATGAAAGTGAAAAATAAAGAGATAAATATTTTTGGAGAACATAACTGGGGTCTAAAATAAACGAAAAAAAAAAAAAAAAAAACAAGCATTATAGTTCAAAATAAGATTCAATATTCATTTGGGATTAAGTTCTATATATTCTTAACCTAAGGACATTGCTAATTAGTGAATTAAAAGACATTTCATGAATGTTAAATCTTAAAAGTTTTTTCTTATTATTTTTAAAACTACCAAAAACAAAATTTAGAAATTAAGCTAAAAAAATAATAAATAAAAAACGGATTAAATCTTACAGTCGAATTTCGTGTTTTGTAATAATATTATTGAAAAAATCAAAATCAAGACATAAAAGAAGAAAAAGAGAAAAAAACAAGGGAAATAATGGCAATTTTAAAAGAAAAAAAAAGATTGTAAAATAACATGGATAAACGATGAAATCAACAGTAATTGCCTGATTCGAAAGTTTCAAGTCGTTTTAATGCCGGAATAAAAATACCAGGATTTTTTGAAACCCCGTGGAGAAGCCTAGCAATGACTGTTGAAAAAACGATAAAAAAATCTTTTAGATTTTCGATAAAATTGGCATAAATAAAGTGCATATTCGCGATTTCGTGTCGTATTAATAAAAATTAAAAATATCGGTATTTTCAAAACCATGAGGAAATGCGTAGTGCCGAAAACAAGCAATAGAAAAATAGCCTGTTTTTACGATAAGACTGACATAAATAACGTACAGTCCGCAAAAAAAAAAAAAAAGATATCACCCTGAATAACTCTCTTCTAATGATCATATTTTCACGAACTAAGTGTCAATCTTAATAGTTCTAGGGGCAGTGCCGTAAGTTCACCCTTCGGGGCCCTGGGGCTCAAATTTTTGCCGGGGCCCTTTCTAAAACTTTGTGTACTCCATCTCTAATCGTCATTTTAGCTACTTATGTATCATGTTGATTAATATATTTATGAAAATTAGTCACTTGTTCACATAGAAATGGGATTACAAAATATTGTAAGTTGCAAATTTAACACTAGAATGTAAAATGTTATATTTAAAAAAATTAATTTTTAATTACAAAACACAAATAAAACATCTAAAAATAATTACAAAACACATACTAAATACAGATTTTAAATGTATTTAATGGTTCTAGTTTGGTAGATAGATTTATACACTTAAGTTTGTTGATTATACATCAGTTTGCATTAAAATAAATGTCTAGAATAAAGATTTCATATTTAAAATTTTAGATTAGTTTCAGTTTTTGAAAAATATTTAAAATAAATTGTAAAATAGATTTCATACTAATAATTTTTTTTTAAAAAGGTGAAAAGAAGAAGAAAATTATATAAAATAAAAAAAGTCATAAAATTAATATTTATAATTATTAGTACAAAATATAAATCCATCCATAATTTGAAACACAGTCCACTAAATTTGCTAATCTTTTATTAATTAATAAAAATTAAATAATAAATTATAGCAATTTCAAAATTACTGAACATAAATCTTTCTAAAATCTGAAATAAAAAATTTCAAAACTTAAAATTTATTTCTCCTGGCCTTTGTTGCCGCAAATTCATCAATTATATCGCTGAAATCAATATTTCGTGTTTTTTCGTTTTCAATAGACAGTAGAGCAAATCCATTCAATCGATCCTGTCCCATCGAACTTCTCAATAAATAATTTTTATAAGTTTCAATTTTGAGGAAGTATAACAACAAGTATAATCTCTACACACTGTCACGAAGTGCATAATACATCCTTAATCCATTATAGTGATTTTTGTTAGTAACTGACAATTTTTAATGGTTTTTTTTTTCTTTTCTTGTTTTAAATTTTATTGTCGTAATCTAAATGTAAAGACTCAAAGTCATTAACTTCTTTGTTAACTTCTTAATTCAGTGAGATCTTCATACAAAAATTTCTTTCAATTTTAGTTCAAATGGGCGAACAATTAATTATCTCATACACATTTTATAGATAAGCAATTACATTTAAAAGAGATGTTTAACAACTATTTATATTTTAGACTTTCTTTTCCTCCGACACCAGTCATTTATCATCATATAGGTCGGTCATTTTAGATATAAAATAAAGTTTCAGAACTTCCAAGTGTAAAAGTCTCAAGTGTTACATTAGAATACCAGGAATAAGCGTAGCAAGAAATTTTTATGATATAGTATAGTAAGTTACGTTAGAATTTTCTTTCAAATGTTAAAGGATAGGATATATTAATTTTAAGATATTATTAAAGTGAGGAAAAGAAAGAAGAAACAAAATATCTCGATTTGACCAAAATTTCTTACATTTTGAGAAACGAACAAACTGTGTTTTTAGAAAAATATTCTAAGTTTGTATTTTAACATTTTGTCTGCATTTTTGCGTATTTCCGCTTTTTACATATTCTTGTCACCTAATTTACTGTATCCAAGATTTTAAACATATGACTACTAGGAAATCAAATTTTTATAATTTATTTTTGGTTGTTTCAATAACGTATCATGAATTTCTATCATCCTTAATTAATAAGTTAAAAGATTTTTTCATTACATAATTTAAGTTCACATGCATTCCTTCATACATAACAAGCTAGATAGTTTTAAATGGCTTTTAAATAACTTTTCATTTTGACGGTTATTTATTGATATATTTATGCAAAATTGCTTGATAACATTTGTTTCATATCGAATTAAAAAAATAAACTTTTGTGATGTAATGCAAATTAATTTACATTTCAAATGTTTCAAGAAAAGCTTGTAGATATTTCTAGAAGTAAGTAGTAGATCCCGTATGGAAAGATTTTCGATCAAAGTTTTGATACATAATTAAATGAGATGTAATTCAGGCTGATAGGATAAATAGTTTTGAAGTTATAATGGTCTTCTTCATAATAAGTGCATTTCAAAGACAGTACTTTTGTACACACACATGAAAAAAAAGAAACATTTCAACCTTTCAAATATAAGCAATGCTGTTTCGTGTTTTGTCTTATTTGGTTCAGTGATTTAAAATACAGACGAAATACTACCTCATTTGTCTGTATAGCATAGCAATGTAAGATAAATAAGTTCAAGTAAAAATGGTACTTGTTGTACAGGGTCCTAAAAATAAAGTAGTATTTTGAGCAGAATTCATTCATGAATATTTTGCCAATCGAAACTTCTGAACAGACAAGATGTTAAATAAATATATGTATTTATGATGTCATGTAATTATACATGATAAAAAATTATGGCAAGAAACTAATATTTTTTAATATTCCAAAAAGGTTCTTTCTTATTTTTCCAAAACGAAAAAAAAGAAGAAAACCTTTTTAATGGTTCGTAATGACAATGAATTTTATCTGATTTGGATTTCTATATTGAAAAATACAATAGCTTTGAAAATATTTCAATGAATATCTTAAACATTGGTTGCAGTGAAAATCATATTCACAATGGAAAAAAAATAATAATAAGTCTCAAAACTAGAATCTTAAGTGTAATGTTTTACACATCTTGTTCCAATATTGAAAACGGAAAATAAAGTAATTCAATTGATAAACAGAAATGTTCACACATTTTGAAGAAATGATTAAATGTAATTCTGATGGTCGGATAAATTCCTTTCCTACATCAGCAATATTTATAGTTTCAGTATTAAAATTTTCAAAAATGTATACTATAAACTGAGAAAAATAATGCATGAAAAAAGTTCTCAGAAAGTTATTATTACAAGATAATTACTTTGATGATCCTATAACAGTTTTATTTAAAAAACACTATATTAAGTGCGCTCAACACTACCTCCTTCCTCAAATGTTATTGAAACAAATTGTGCCATTTTTGAAAATATGATTTTTTTTTCTAATTAAAGCAGTTTTTAATAATAATATTTTAGTTAAACGTTTGTATCAAATATATTTCTTCGTTATTTTAATATTTAAAGTATAAGTTAAGGATAATTTTTTGTGTTAGAATAAAAGTTACTTTTGTTTATATAAATTAGTGTCGTAAAAACAACAAAGATAGTCAAAAAAATAAGACAGAATAAATGTGCAATGGGTTTGGTGTGTTAGCTCCGCTCAATATAATGTGGTTATCTCATATAAGATAAGAATGAAATAGTAAATTTTAAAGAAGATTAATTGCATTCGCAACCCAATCGTGATATTTCCTTGTTTTTTGAATTAACATATTTTCTTTTTTTTTCTCTCTTAAGAATATAAAACTACAACATGTACCATTTTTGTCAGTGAAAGCAAGGAATTTGAAATTAGTTTAATTTTAATGCAATCAAGCACGTAGGTATAGTTTTTTCATGGGGGGTGTTTTGTGATTGAGGAATTTATTAATTAGATGCAATTTAATTAAACCAGTTGCATACATACAAGTAAACTCTTTTTGGTTTTGATAAAATAATCTAATGCGGAAGTTTTCACTGTAAGCTTCATTTAAAAGCTAAAAATCACAACCAGTGATCTAAATGAAGATCAAAATAAAGACAAGCCATAAATGTCGTCGATCGCTTCCCTTCGGTTGGGAGATAAGCGAAATTCAAATAAAAAGAACATTAAAACAAGACCACCGTCATTGTCAAAAACTCCGTATAAAATATCAATAAAAATTCATCTGTTTACCGCAAATTATAATGCGTTTAAGCAGGCAAAATAATATATTTAAAAAAATGAATTCTTTACGAAGTAGAATTCATGGGTAATTTTCAGGAAATGCGACACATATGAATTTTTTTAAATTATTAACCTTTTGTTACTATATTTCTTTTTTTAACTATATTTCTTTTTTCTAAAACTCGTTTATTAAAAGAACTCTAACAGGGTGCGTAGCCAAATCTTTGAATCAAAAATAAGCACTTTTTAAAAACTTTTCAAGCACTTTACAAAAATTTTCAAGCACTCAAAAAATTCATATTCAATCAATGATATTTTTGAAAAACAAAAACTTTTTATAAACAGTTTTAGCGTTAAAAAAAAATCAAAAAGACACGGGCGTAAATCGAAACAATCAGTAATTTCCCACATCACCGAGTGAATTCAACTTGACCCTGAACTCAGAACAAAAGTACCCTTACCCCCTACGTCAAAAAAAGTGTTAGAAGTGAAATAAAATAAACAAGAACAAAATTAAAATAAATTAAAAAGAAAAACATTTTTCATAAGGATCTGATATTCTCTATCCGAATTGGAGCACTCGGGTTTCGGTTTCAAGTGTGCGCGCATGCGCAAGTCATAACGTGGGTACGACATGAAGTCCGCGTGAATGATTACGTAGCAAACTCCCCATTTTTCGGGAAATGCATGGGATCCACCAGATATCACTGAAGGGAAAAAAAGCACTTTTTAAAAACGCCAGCTGAAAAAAGCATCTTTAAAAGCTTTTAAAAACGAAATCCCCAAAAAAGCACCTTTAAGTACTTTTTACAAACGCTACGCACCCTGTCTAATTAATACCTCATAGAGAGCAATGTACAATAGTTAACAAGCATTTAGCAGTTTGCAATTATTCCTTGGCATTCAAGTGCCAGAAAAATTACAATTTATAATTTCATAGCTTTTACTTCCATGTTCCATTTCATTTTTAGTTAGTCTTTGTGTTATTAATCACAAGACTTTATTAAACAGCTCAGATAGTTTAATATATATAGTTTATATTAATAATTTATATTAATTATTTATATATATAATAATATAATATATATAATTTATATTATAAATTGTCATTTTATATAGCTTATATTAATTATTTAGAGAGCGCAGGAAAATGACAATGTGTAAAATCATTCCAAAAAGCTAATAATAATGATGTTAAATAAACTTTTAAAAAAAATTGTCATTTTATTCTATGATATCAGATTTCAATGGCAGTTACATTAAATTGTTGTATTTAACGAAAATTACTCGCAGATACATAGTACATTCGCAGAAGTCGGTAAATGAAAATATCTTCGCACAAATTTTTCTTTTTGTTTATTTCAATAATATCCTGTTAAACTACATTATTAAATAGAAGGTGTAAAACTTTAATAATGTAACAAAAAATTATTAATAAATACAAAAGATATACAGCACAAGGAAAAAAAATTGATACAAATTTACAAAGCCTCAAGATATTTCGTAAATAAATATTGAATGAAAAAATCCGTGTTTCGTAAGGTCACGGACTATCAAATTAGGATTACGATAGAGTGGCCGCGGGCATTTCAACATTTAAAGAATTACATATCACACTAAATATCGCTGTTTAATAATCTTAAAACATTTTGCTAAACAAAGATTTTTTTTCATTAGTTAGTGTTGACGATATATCATAATTAAGAAGTGGGTTACTTCAAGTCAAAGCATAAAATATCTTCAAACTCTTGGAATTAGAGTATTATTTTTAAGTCAGTTTACTCTTTTAGTTAACGTGATTTCTTTTTTTATTCAGTGTCAGACTTAGTTTAGTGCAGCATAATTATTGTTATTTTATTTGCTTACACTGTTTACTCAAAATTATGGTTAATAAATAAAAAGTTTGAGATCATTTATGAAAAATTGAATGCAGTTGCAATAATAAATTGTTCATATCTGTTTCGTGATTCGTTTTCAAGTGATCTGAATTTTAATAAAATTTTCCTAAGTTAAGCATAAAATTATTCGTTTAATTAATTTAAAATTAGAGAAAAATAGCATTCATTATAAAGAATTACTAAGCAATAACATATTCATGAAAGATATACAGTCAAACCCCGCTATAGTGAACACGGTTTATAGTGAACTCAGGATATAGTGAACGAAATATTCGGTCCCGTGCCTTGCTATACACGTATAATGTTATTTTTTGTGGATATAGTGAACTAAGAAAGTGAGGAAGTTGGATATAATGAACTTTTTTCTGTCTTCGACTGATTTTTTTCTTCATTTTTTTTGTAATAATTTTGAAATTTCTACGTCAAAATAAATAAAATACATATACCAATGTTTAAAACCATCTATAGAGGGGAATGTAGCGATAAGCATTTTTTCCTGTTTGCTTCTTTTATCTCACTTTCCAATCCCTAAACAAACCAAGCAGATGTCAGGCAGATGATGCACCTGTAAGGTGTCAGTGAGATCAATCTGCATTTTCTGTCAGAGGGAGTGAGTAATTATTCGTTATAGGTCAAGGGTTTGGACACTAATATGTGTCGATAAGGCCCTCATTTCAACTCCTTTTTGCTCTCAGTTCAGTTAAAAAAAAGTCTGCAAACAAGTGTTTCAAATTTAACTATGGAGACCAGTAAACGTAAAACGTTCTCCATTGATGATAAAATGGGCATAGTCAGAAAAATTGAAAATGGATGCAATCAAATTGATATTTGAAGGGAATATAAACTATTCAAATCTTGAGTTTGTAACATATGGAAAAATAGACAATTAATAATTTCTACTCATGAAAAAAATTTAGAAGGCAGAAAGAAGTTGAGAAAATCAGATCACAGGGATGTTGAAGAAGCATTGCTGAAGTGGTTCACCATTCGAAGAAGCCGCAATCTTCCAGTATCTGGACAAATGTCGATGAATGTATTAAGTGATTTTATGAGACTAATTTTATGTGCTCGAATGGCAGGTTAGACAGGTTTAAAAAGCGGAATAACAGAAATTCAGGAAAAATTATCTGAGAGTCAGGAAGTGCTTCCATATCTGATGCTAAGGATTGCTCATCAGCTAAAAATTAATAATTTTTTTTGCTCGCAAGACGAAGAATAATGAAAAATAACACATTTTTTGCTACTACATAATATTTTTCAGTCATTTATTTGAATAATGTGTAATAAAAGGGAGCAGTTTGGGAACCATTAGTTAAATTGCCTACGTAACGGATATAGTGAATTCCCGGTAATAGTGAACAGAAATTTCGGTCCCTTGAAGGTTCTCTATAGCGGGGTTTGACTATATATATATATATATATATATATATATATATATATATATATATATATATATGTATATATATATATATATATATATATATATATATATATATATATATATATATATATATATATATATATATATATATATATATATATATATATATATATATATATATATATATATATATATATATATATATATATATATATATATATAAAATCACTAAATATAAAAATAAACATTAGTTCAGAAAGGGTTGTCACAACTTAATTATACAGAAAATTTATGAATTACGTTGATTTTATTATTACGAAAAATGTATTATTATGAAAAATTTATTAATACGAAAAATTTATTATTACTTAATAATTTTTTTCTTTACAGATTAGAACTCTTCGATACTATTCTGATATTTTGTAATTTAAACTGATATTATTTAATAAGTGGATGCAAAGGTTTCCTGTTAATCTGTTGCGTTAGGATAAAATATTTATTATTTACTAAATTTCAGTTGGCGTATATTTTTTAAAAAGATTTCTTCACAAGGTCTATGCATATAATAGCTACAGAAAAAGGGGTCTCGACTCTGCTATAAATATATATGAAATTAAGTTGACAAAAAAAAAAAGAACGATTTGAGCTGATTCAAATCATTCATAAAAAGTACTGAATTGTGTTTTTTTAATTAACAATTTCAGTAATTTTTATGATAATTTAAAGGTTTGTTGACATTTGTTTTAATTTTATAAAACTGTCACATATATCGCCACTTTTGATAATGCAATGAAGTGTTATCGTTAAAAATTTGTCAATATCATAAGTAACTTCCCTCGCAATAAGATCCCAAGAAAGGAAAGTTATTAGTTATTGAAAGTATTTTTCATTTTCTAAAAAATAGTTAAACTTTAAGTTACACTTACACATTTATACTAAGATAGTTTGAATGATTAATTACTCTCAGCTATTCATTTATGAAATTTTTGTGTTTTATTATAAAATTAAATGTAATATAGATATTTCAATTCTGACTGAATTATAATAAAGTTGTTTCAATTTTCAGTTTAAAATTTCAAAAATTTTTAAGTCCGATTTCATAATCATTAAATATGAACAAAGATTGGGAATTAAAAATAAAATTATGCATGAATAATCAAATTTACTAAATAAATCTATTTGTTGTACAGTTTAAATGTTGAATATATGCGGAAATATAAAAGCATTATAAATGTTACATATATGCGGAAAGATTGATTAAATACAAATATTTGCTTATCTCCAATATTTTTGATTCAAGTTCTTTTTATAGCCAATAAAAGATCACATTATATTTGCAGTAACAGAATTACACAATACAAATTAAAAATTAACGGACGAAATTAACAAATAAAAATTAATCAGAAAGAAAATATAAAAAGAAATTTTAAATAAAATGCTTCATTAAACAAGAGGGAAAATCTAAAACTAAGCACTTTTAGGATAAGTGTCTAAGACAAAGTTCCCAGACAGAATGAGCGAAAAAATTGCCAAGGAAGTTTTATGTCTTGAAAAAGTTAACATATATATGCAATATGCTGTCCTAGAAATCCAAGAGAATTCTTTGTTTGAGGCATGCATTTTATGACCGTAAATAGGATCTGTGTATATCCGATATTTTGAAAAGTAGATGAGATACGATAGAACCCATTGGAAGAAACGAAGAACATTTTCTCTCAGTGTAATATGAGCTGGGCTGGCTACTTTTCTGAGGGGAGAAGCTTTGTGGGTGGTAAGTCAATGAGGAAAGGGATGCTATCTTATTTAATCACTGAAGAGAAGCTTTTATTGCTCTCTTGATGAATGGGTAGCAAAGAGGCAGCAGTGATCATTTTATTCCTGTTACATACTAATAAAAGCCTCAAAATAAAATGTCATGGGAATTCTCCATTTTTTTTTGAGTAAATAAAAATATTTAAAAATTTTCTAAAATTAAGGAAAAATTATCTATAGTATTAAAAAAAAAAGAAAAATTGCTTTTTACAATGGATGGGGGGTGTTTGAACACCCTGAACACCCCCCTTACCTACGTCCCTGAATGCAATGTAGATAATACTGATCTTAAAGAATCGACAAAAGTCTCTCATAAAAGAAGAAAGAATTATCGAAGCAACCTAATGAAATATTTTCTTCGAAGAATTTTCTTTTATTGATTGAAAAACTATGGTTTATTTAAACCAAAATACTTTAAATGATGACATATTTTCAGTTATTCTCAACGAAACAATGTTTATAACGTTTTATTAAATTAATTACGATTTTTTAATTAAATTAAATATGATTTTTTTTAAACAAAATCAAAGTTTGCTTTTCAATTTTGAATGAAAAACAAAATTGTTAAAATGCATAAAAAATCGAATTTCCAATTTTAAAAATTTAATGGTCTTGATTTTAAAGATATAAAATAAGAAAAAAATGTACTACATAAAAGAAATTTGATATAGGAATATAAAAAAAGCAATTCTAACAGTACTTTAATACTCAGTTTTGAATGTATTAAATAATTTAGTGATAACAATTGCTTACCTCCTTAGAAATCAATTTCCTTTTCGTTTTGTTGTAATCCAAAGTAATGACATTTACATTTAAAAAAAAGTTGCAAATAATTTTAATCAGTATCAATTAAAGTTAAATTTTAATTTGAAAGATTGAACAAAATAAAAGTTAACAAAAAATCTATATTTGAATTAAAAATAGTTAATTTAAATAAAGCAATTAAAGGAACTAAAAATTGAAGTTTAACAGAGAGTGATTCCCGCGTTTCTTTCAGAAAAAATATATCAACAAAAGTAATCCCCTTCCATCCCTTAAAAGCTTGCATCTGTTTTCCTAGACAACTGTGACTAATCGACAAATGCATGGTTCTGGAAATATATGATATTTTATAAAAGGACAAAAAGCCTAGGGTCGTAAAGCCCAGGGCAATTTAAAGAAGTCAAAGGAAGGACATTTTCCCATGGTGTAAAAGGAGATGGCTATATTTTGAGGGGTCAGATAACTGTCTCGGTTGGTGATCTGAAGGTGTTGAGAGTCAAGGACTGCTTTAAAATATATGTCAGTGAAAGATGCATTTTATTACACCAGGGAAGGGGAAAAGAGAGGCAATTATTTTAGTTTCCTAAACACTTGTTTTATTTTTTTATGCTGAGCCCTTCTTTTGGTTAAATTTAAATTTTAAAATTTTTTCTTAATAAATTAGAGATTGTCATATGTAGAAGAAAACTCAAACAAAACAGACGTATTTGTCTCGCTTGGGGGGGGGGGAGTTTTATTTTATTTTTTTATTTGAAACATAGCGTCAAAAGGCGAAAAAAATAGTAGTTTCTTTTTCTGAAATTGCTAATTCTACTTTATAAACAAAAATTACTTTATTGTATACAATAAAGTCATTCCTTCTGAAACATTGACATTCACTATAGTGAATGTCAATGTTTCAGAAGGAATGACGCTCATCAATTAAATTTACGAGGAAAATAAAGATTGCTACTTGAAAAACAGCTTAAAAGTAGAAAAAAATGAGTTAAATACTACTTTTACTTTATTTTCGTGAATGTCTGAATTACAGAAGAAGCAAAGTACTTTCTTAGCTCCCTCGTTTTAATTTAAGAGGAAAATGAAATTTTCTACTTGGAAAATATCTTTAAATTTGCTTTTCCTTAAAAAAAAATGTAAGCAGATTTCTCTTTTTTATTTGGAGGAAAATTAAGTTTTCTATTTGAAAAATAACTTAAATGCTGAAAAAAATAGCTTTTTTCACTTTCTGAATTTACTAATTCTACTAGAACTTACTTTTGAGAATGTCTAAATTTCAGAAGGGGTGAAGCACTCCTTTACAATTTTGAAACAAAATAAAGTTTTCGACGCTCAAAAAATAGAGTGAATATAAAGATATTTTTCCACTTTCACTTTACTTTCCCAAATTTCAAAAGGCACCTTATTTGCCCATTCAAGTTAATTTCAGAACAACATAGTTTCTTATTAGTATTTCAGTAAAAAGTTTCTTATTAGGGGTATAGCTTCAAAAATGCCTTTCCTCTTTTCTGTGAAGCGTTTTTGTTCTTTTGAGGAAGGGAAATAATTCTCGGTAAAAGTCTTTCACCCTATGTTAAAGTCGATATGTAACTACGAAAAAAGAAGAAAAGAAGATTTCAGCAAATCTTCACACAATCTCTTTCATATATATATATATATATATAAACTATTCAAAAAAATTTTGCGTGGTCCCTTCATATGGGGCCCCCTTTGACCGTCAGGGCCCCGGGGCGGTGCCCCGACTGCCCCGGCGTAGTTACGGCCCTGTCTAGGGGGTGACCTTAAATATGCTAATTAATTAGTGCTAACTATTAATTAAGTTACGAAATCAGACGCAAAAATTTACTTTCTCTGAATAGACATATGTATATATTTTTTTACATATTTGGAATCCTGACCTTTGAAATAGGTGGGTCGCAATAAAGGTTTATATATTTGGCCATAGTCCAGAAAACGGCTAACAAAAGTTACCCCCGCAAATGAATATATTTTAAGATAACCCATAGACTAATTCAAAAGAGAAATACTTAATTTTACTCGGTTTCTAAGCAACTATGCTCAGACTATAAAAAAAATTGAAATAATGTTTTGTGATTGCTCGGAGAAGTTTAATTAATATTTAATAGAAAATATCTCAAAGTTTCTAGGCAATAGACAATTTTTAAGCTGATTTCTGTCCAAAAAGCAAAGATTTTTTCCTTTGAGAACATCTCCATTGAAAAGAAAATTTGAATCGATTTATAAATTATTTATGATTTTCTAAGCTTTTCGAATTTAAATACATGATTTTTTTATCTGACATTTAGTTTTTTTTATGTTGTTTTTACTATATTTATACGAGGATTTCATACTAAAATCAAATTGATATAACCTATTATAGCTATATACAAAATTTTAGGGATAATCATTTTTACAGCTTTAATCGAGTCTTCTAGGCAAGAAAGTTTGAAGAAACAGAAAAAGTGCTTGAAAAATAAAATGTAGATTGTATAGTAATTCTAATGCACATTCAGAAGGTTTTCTATAATTTACGGTATTTCTTTTTTCTATAACTAAAGGAATTTCTGAATGTTAAGTGGCATTTTAAAAGCATTGAAATATGTTATGCTTAAGAATAAGATATTAAAATAATATGTTGCATATTGTATGATTAATTGTTTAAAAAAAATCGCTTCATTCTGCTAGATATTTAGGGGACTGGAGTCGAGTAAAAGACCTCGTAAGCATCCAAAGAATCAATATGCTCAAAATTCTTGCAAATCGTACTTTCAGTGGATCCCCTCTTGCGGATATCTTGGCTAAAAGAGGCTGCTCTGAGATGGCAACTACCGACTATGACCTCACATTTCAATAGATTTTCTCAGTGACGAAAAATAGAGACCGGCAGGTCTAGCTCTCCCCTCCTACCCATCCCTGGTTCTGTAGGAAAAGACCAGGATGCGCATTGGATCTTCAGGCTGACAGACAGGCTCAAACGGCCGCCTCAAGACTTATCAGTGGGCACCTAAAATGCATGACCTTTGAATGCTGCCGCAAAGTCTTCCCAACGTGCACCAAGTGCCATCTGATACCGGCCTCCCCCGATCATATCCTCGATTGCTTGGGGCTCGCTATTGCGGATATCCGTGATAGCCCACTTCTGGTGCTTGACTTTGCTAGAGTTCACGGTCTCATGGATTTGATCTAGCTGTCGCTAGATCCTGAAGGATTGGACACAACAACAACAACAGATATTTAGATTATATGGTTTTCTTAGATGATTTGCAAATAGCATCCTCATGTTTCGATACGTTCTGAAACTTACGCGCACAAATTCACCATAAAATGTCGCGCTGCATGTTCTTCAATTACGATAAGCTACATTTATCAACTAATACTGCTACTATGATTATTTTTGCTTTCTTATATATATCTGAGACGATATTGTCTTTTTAAACAGAGTTCGTAATGTCCTCATTCTGAAATGGAGGCACAAAAACTTAAAAGATAAAATATTCAATTTTCTTCTTCTTCTTTTTCTTCTCATTGGCACGACAGCCCAGGATGGGCCTTGGCCTTCTCAACAAGCCTATGCCAAGACATTCTTCCCTTAGCCAAGGTTCTCCAGTTAATTATCTTTAAAATTTGTAGGTCCTTTTCAAGGCAGTCTAAAAATCTCAGGTTTGGTAGGTAATATTCAATTTTATTAACTCAAAATATCTGGTCTCAAAATTTTAGAGTTAAAGATAACTTTTACAATATTGATGCTCTTACGTTTTTAAAGACCACATGAATCCTGTTAAAATATTAAAATGCATATATTTACTGTAACGAGTGTCAAATCCTTATCAAAATAATGATCAAGACCCAAATGTAAAACAGTATAATTGATGATTGGCTGCAAAAAATATGAAGAGGGAAGTAAAAGTCAACATGTTTCGAGTGTTCAAATATAAGCTCCCATTCTCAAGACTTGTTAGGCTTGAATGACTTGTGACTTTTATTATTTTACGCTCAAAGCATATCTATTTTTATTATCATCTATTATTTTTTTAAATCAAAGAATTTTTTTATATTTTCGATTCAGTTTCTTGAGATTATCTATTTAGTAACAAAACATGTTAAGCTATTTCACTCGATATTAAAATAAGTTTTACGTAAGATAAAGACACATGTTCTTAGATTGAAAAAATAATAATTTACTACTTTCTAAAAAAATCAATGTTGAACAATTTTGTAAATTTTTTTTTGCTGCAAGTCTTAAAATTTTTTAAGGACATAAAAAAATTCCGTTTACAATTGAAATATCAAAAGTCGAATGTGAAAATGGAATGTCCCCTAGCACCAGGAATCGAAATTAAATAGTTACAAGGACAGCTATTTGAAACAAGTTAGTGTTTCCGTCCTACTTAGCTTCAAATAAATTATTCAAGCTAAATGATTTAATGCATTTATAGTATAATAGCAAACGGGGCTTCCATCGCATATCCTTAACCTTGATACCGCTATCATTAAACAAATGGATTAAGCTAAGATAAATAATAAAGTTAATTTTTTCTCGTTTCAATTTTCAAGGTTTCGATC
This sequence comes from Parasteatoda tepidariorum, assembly GCF_982258835.1. NCBI lineage: Eukaryota > Metazoa > Arthropoda > Arachnida > Araneae > Theridiidae > Parasteatoda > Parasteatoda tepidariorum. The sequence goes on along the minus strand of NC_141758.1, from coordinate 11,036,558 downwards.
AAACAGATTTCATTCTGGAAATCACGCAAATTATTGAGTAGGTTCCTTGGAGCAATATCATTCTTTTCCTCTTATGACGAAATATAGGAAAAATTGGTTTTCACGCTATCTGTAAAAAGTATGTAAAAGTATGTTACTTGCTGCGTACCGTTTTTCTGTAAAAAGTATGTTAAAGTATGTAAAAGTATGTTACTTGCTGCGTACTGTTTTTCTGTAAAAAGTATGTTAAAGTATGTAAAAGTATGTAACTTGCTGCGTACCGTTTTTCTGTAAAAAGTATGTTAAAGTATGTAACTTGCTGCGTACCGTTTTTCTGTAAAAAGTATGTTAAAGTATGTAAAAGTATGTTACTTGCTGCGTACCGTTTTTTTTTTCGTTTATTAATATAAGTTCGAAAATTGAGTATTTTTTATTGCATTTTTTTTCTTTAAATCAGATTATTCTAAAATTGGCACGACTTCGGAATCTTTTTTCAAATTTCAATTTTATTATTTGCTGCTTAATAAAATGAGGTATTTTCCTGATAACAAAATATACTACAATAATAACTTGGGAACCGTGCTAAATTTAAACAAAATAGTTTAGTATGTTATCCGGAAAAAAAACCCTACATGGTATCATAACGAAAGAGTAAAAGATATAAATAAATAATTAGTTGGATAGTTCTGTAAATCACACGTGGTCAGATAATTAAAATTTAATTTCACACATAAGATGTTAGGACGACTTTTAAGATACTGAGATATTTTAAGACGATTAAAAGTTTTGGCTACGTATTCGACAGCTTTTTATGTTCGGTGTATCTTTGTACTCTTTGTAGTGACTTATAAAACATCAACACTATTTTACATAATCTATGTTAAAGTCACAAGGAAAAAAGGAAAAAAAAAACAATCAATAATTCATATACTTTTTTAGAAAAAAATATTATGCTTAGTAAATAATCAGCTGTTTTGCATCAAAAAATTTTAAACAGAGGAATGTTTTTAATTTCTTAACAAGGTTTTATTCTTAGCTAGCAGACAATAATTCTTTTAAAAAAAAACTTGACAATAATTTAAAAAGGAACTTTACTTTAAGGAAAACCTAAATTAAAGTACTAAAAAAAGTGATTAGATAAAGTACTAAAAAATTGATTAGTATATTAATGAAGAAATAATATACGTCGTAGCGTAAAGAAATTTTTTTTAAAATGTTAAAATTTAATTAAACAGTAATTAATTTAATTAACATTTAATTAATTTAATTAAAAATTTTATTAAAATTTAATTAAAATACACTCTATAACAAAAAAATCGACGCACCAAGAAGCAATCATCCGATTGCTTTGAAATTTTGTATGCATGAATGTTTTGAACAGATCAGGCTGGAATGATGCCGACTGGGGACGTATAGTCTTAAGCGACGAATTCCGCTTCCAACTGTGTCCTGACGATCATCGAAGACGTGTTTGGAGACGCACAGGTCAGAGGGGGGATCCTGCCTTCACTATAGTACGCCACACCGGCCCTCAACAGGGCATTATGGTCTGGGGTGCCATTTCCTTTGACAGCCGGACCCCTTTGGTCGTCATTAGAGGTACACTTACTGCACAACGGTACGTCGACGACATCCTAAGACCTGTTTTGCTACCGTTCCTTTTGCAGCACCCTGGGCTGGTTTTTCAGCAGGCCAATGTCAGGCCACATACGGCACGTGTTGCTATGAACTGTCTGCAAGCTTGTCAAACTCTTCCTTGGCCTGCCAGATCACCAGATCTCTCTCCCACCGAGCATGTCTGGAATATGATGGGAAGGCGATTGCATCTGGCACGGAATGTTGATGACCTCGTTCGACAATTGGATCGAATTTGGCAGGAAATACCGCAAGAGACCATCCGGGAGCTTTATCGGTCTATGCCACGCCGTGTGGCAGCTTGTATCCAGGCTAGAGGCGGGTCCAACACCTTATTGAACTTTTTACTGTAACTCTACAACAAATTATTCAATTGTTCTGAAATTTTAATCATTTACTATTCTCTGCATTGTCTTCATATCCACCAATTTTCGTTTCAATCGAACAACTCCTTCTCGTTGCGTCGATTTTTTTTGTTATAGAGTGTATTTCTGCGAAACACTACCAGACAGGTGATTAAAAAAATTCTTTTAAGATTAAGACGATATATAAGATGTTGAGAAATTTTAAGATGCTTAAAAATGTTGACTACGTATTTTTATTAATAATTATAAAATATATATTCAAGAAATTGATAAAAATATTATTCCAAATCTATACATACGCATGTACATTACTGAAATTGTATCAGTTATTAAGAAAACAAACTAAAAAATAATCACATTAAATAAGCACAATCTGGTATATAATCATATTCTATCAGAAGCATGCTTTTATAAAGCTCGACATTAGTTGAATAAAGTATTTTTTATTCAATTAAATGTTTTATTCAAATTTCTTTACTAAATTACAAATAAATTATTAGACGACTAAAAAAGAAACATAGTATTTTATAGCTTAAAAGAATTAGAGAAAAAGATAAACAATCGTTTATTAACGAAAAAATATGAATGAAATTTTACGCTACGTGCACGAAGTCAAGTTTCTCGTAAGTTAATCACGTTTTAATATTAATCGCCCCATTTAATCATTTCACCAAATTATTGTTATTTTTTTGAAATAATTAATTCTCATTTTTCTCAGCTTCTACTAAATAAAAAACAGTTGAAGCTTTAGATTTTTCAATTGAAAAATATGTAGATTAATATGGTATAAAAAAAATTCATACCTTATAATTCAAAATTTTTTCATCCTCAATTTAATTAAATAATAAAAAATAATAATTATTAAAAATTATATTTTGCGTGAAATTATCTTTGGGAAAATGAGTTTTATGAGAGGGTACAATTTTTTTTGAATTGCTTAATTAGTTTTTAAAATATGACTAAGAGCGTAAAAAGTGAAATTACATTAAGGGGTCCAAACTTCAAATCGCTCTCCTGACCAAACTATGGAGACCACATTTCCCAGATTACGGCTACCAACTATATTTTGAAGATTAAGAAGCCAAATATGTAAAAAAAATAATATATATACACTGGTGTGCAAAACTTAAGCAACAAGTGGTTTTTCGGCCACAGCTCTCCAACAAAGTATAAGATAGCCATGAAATTGCAGTATAATATGCACGTAATTCAGTAGAAAGATTATTTGTATGCAAATTTTAGAAATAAAACGTCGTAGGTGATGTAAGTGTACGTAAACCTTGTGGGTCGGCACGCGCAGGTCAAAGCTGTGATAAAAGGATGAAGAGCACCGTAGTTAAAGACATTCGTTGCAATTGCAAGTGATTTGTTTTGTGAAACATGTCTTCAAGAAATCGTTTAGACCACTTTACTCGAGGAAGAATGATTGGGAAGCTTGAGGAGGGGCGTAGTGTGACCAGTGTCGCCGAAGAGTTCGGGATCAACAAAAGTGTTGTTTCTCGTGCTTGGAATGCCTTTAAAACTACTGGTACAGCTATTCGGAAGGTTGGTGGTGGCCGTCCAAGGAAAACAACACCAAGAGATGACCTTTACATTGTCCTCCAGGCGAAAATAAACCGTTTTCAATCAGCGAGCGCCATATCTCAGCAACAGTGCACAGCCACAGAACGACAAGTATCAAGATTTACAGTTGCCAGACGCCTCCACAAAGGTGGCTTATTTGCTAGACGTCCTGAACGCTGCATACCTTTAAAAGTTAGCCATCGGCGGCACCGTTTAGAGTGGTGCAGAGAACACGAAACCTGGACACCTCATCAATGGAGTCGCGTCCTCTTCATAGATGAGAGTCGATTTAGTGCTGCAAGCGTCTGGAGAGAGGTTGGAGCTCTATTTCATCCCAATAGCATCACGGAAAGAGATCGTTACGGTAGTCCTGGAGTTGTCGTCTGGGGTGGCATTATGTTGAACGGGCGGACTGAGCTTCAGATCTTCGACCGAGGTTCTGTAACTGGAGACCGCTACTGCAATGAGGTAATCCTACCCCATGTGCGTCTGTTCCGAGGGGCCATTGGACCAAACTTCATTTTTATGGATGACAATGCCCGGCCGCACCGTACTGCTACTGGAAAGTGAAGATATCACACGAATGAATAGGCCAGCTTACTCTCCAGATCTAAATCCCAGAGAGCATGTGTGGGATGTATTAGGGAGACGTCTTGCGACACGACAGTATCCTCCTGGTAACACCCATCAGCTGAAAGATGCACTAAAGGAGAAATGGAGACGTTTACCCCAAGAACTCCTGGATAATCTGGTGCTTAGCATGGAGAGACGATGCCAAGCAACAATTACAGTAAGGGGAGGGCCTATCCCATACTAGGTAACATCGGCCAGTTGTACTTACGCTTCTTCAGGCAATCATATGTAACGCCACTATATGTCAAATAAAGCCTTTTTTTTGTTCCATACCCTACTTTAAGCTTTATATTCATTTCTGCGCCATTATTCTTTTACCATCGTTTAAGTACAAAATAATGTACATCATATTCAAATTTCATGTCAATCGGATGATTTCTTGTAGAGTTATGACAAAAAACGCACTTGTTGCTTAAGTTTTGCACACCAGTGTATATTTTGTTTTTGTTGTTGCTTATCCCCTCGGTCTAGAGCCCTAGACCAAGTCCAAAAGATCATGTCGCATCAGCAAGTCATAGACAGTCTCTCCACCACTCTTCAGCTGCCTCACGGAGGCACCAATGCAATCCAAAAAATGAGATGGAGAAGCGATGGCCGAGCAATGATAATAGGTATAGGTCTTTTCTTTTGCTCTGAAGATCAAACATTTTATATGGCCGGTCCTAAGTCTTGACAAAGCTGTGTGAGCAAATCTAGGACAAGTGCACTCCAGGGATAATGCGGGGCAATTGGCGGCATATATATATATATATATATATATATATATATATATATATATATATATATATATATATATATATATATATATATATATATATATATATATATATATATATATATATATATATATATATATATATATACAGTCGGACCTCTATTTAACGACGTCGCTAAATCCCGAAAAAAATTTCGTTATATGGAAAATTCGTTAAATAGAAAATCATCTTTTGAAATACTTACACAACGTAGAATAGGTTTTAAATTCATGGATACTTGAAATAATTAAAATTGCAATTGATGCACCTTTATCTTGTAATTTTTTTCTTTAATAGTCAGGCACTTTCGCTTCGACATTTTGCAGCCGTAAGAAAAGCAACAAGCAGCACTCTGATCAGCAATTTTAAAACAGGAGCTCTACCGAGTGAACAGCGAGAAAGTTGAAAGTTTTTCTAGAAAGGAAGTGAACAGTGGGGGTGGAGATAATAGGACATGTCAATAAGGGACCAGGGACCACACACTTTGATGACCCATTCCTTTTATCTTCTCTGCTCATTTCTTATTCAAGGAATTTGACCCTTTCCCCCCTTTTCTAGTGGGATTGCATTTCCTGTATGAAATGCAAACAAAAAGGGAGAGGAATTTTACTGCTTTCTCTAAAAGTTAAGGGGATGCGAAAATCAGTTCAAGGTTATTTCCCTCATAAAATGCGTTAACTAGTTAATAATTTTCTCCAATATTTTGGGAAATGGGGAAAGTAGATCTAAAAAAAAAAATTCGTTAAATAGAAAATTCACTTCGCTATTTAGAAGTTATTTAACGAAGAAATTTCCAAAATGTTCTTGGTTCCACGAAAAAATTCGCAAAATAGAGAAATTCGTAAAATGGAAGTTCGTTAAATAGAAGTCCGACTGTATATATATATATATATATATATATACACTCAAGAACCAAAACATTATGACCACCCCTACTTTTCGCAATGAACTCTCCTGGATGACGTGGAAGGCGCGTGATCAGGTGGAAGTGGTATTTAACTCTTACTGGAGAGTTTGAAGAATCATTCCTTCACTTACTTCTGTGTGGGATGGGAAAGGCTGCTGATCTATGCGACTTTGATAGAGGGCAGATTGTAATGGCTCGAAAGCTCGGAGCAAGTATTTCCGAAACTGCACGACTCGTGGGTTGTTCGCGATCTACAGTAGTTAGTACTTATGCAAAGTGGATGAATGACGGTGAAACCAACAGTATTTGACCAGACAGTGTCTCAGCTGACAGCCCAATACAATGCAGGGTCAAGTAGAATAGTATCAGAGCACACTGTTCAGCGGACACTGTTGGATATGGGGCTACACAGCAAACGTCCCACTCGTGCACCTTTGCTAACCAAGCGTCATCACCAACTACGCCTGCACCGGGCCCGGGAACATCGCGACTGGTCCATGGATCAGTGGTAGAGAGTTGTCTGGTCAGATTAATCCAGGGTTGTCATTCATCGCGCCGACGGCTGTGTCAGGATACGCCGTCTTCCAGGCGAACAGTTACTCCCTCAATGTACAGTAGGTTATACACAGGCCATGATGGCCGCATTATGCTTTGGGGGACGCTCTCTTCGGCGTCTCTGGGACCCGTGGTTGTGGTAGAGCAGACCATGAATGCTACGGGGTATCTGAACATCATTGCAGACCAGTTGCACTCTTTCATGGCCTCTGTTTTTCCAGCTGGAAATAGAATTTTCCAACAGGACAACGCCCCGTGTCACAAGGCTCAAAACCCAACTCACCGGATCTCAATCCGATAGAACACATTTAGGATTTCATGGAACGGCAGATCAGAGTTCAAAGACCACTAAGTCGCAATATCTCCGATTTGCGTGAACGTTGCTTAAACATCTGGTACAATATGTCTCCGGCGGCCATCTACCAAGGATTTGTGGCATCCATGCCAAAGCGGGTTGCAGCTGTGTTGCGGGCTAATGGTGGACCAACTCGTTATTAAGAGGTTAAGAGGTGGTCATAATCTTTTGGCTATATATATATATATATATATATATATATATATATATATATATATATATATATATATATATATATATATATATATATATATATATATATATATATATATATATATATATATATATATATATATATATATATATATATATATATATATATATATATATACGTATATATATATATATATATATATATATATATACATATATATATATACATATATATATATACATATATATATACATATATATATATATATATATATATATATATATATATATATATATATATACATACATATATATATATATATATATATATATATATATATATACATACATATATATATATATATATATATATATATATATATATATATATATATATATATATATATATATATATATATATATATATTTGTGGGGAAAGCTGGAGTGGTTAGGTCTTAACACGGACGATAATGGATTCAAGTGTTCATCTAAGAATCGGGCCTGTACTTATTGTCCTGTACTTATTTACAACTGTCTTCTTACTCATTTTTTTGTCATGCGCTCAGGATTATTTTTTGGTTTATTGGTACAACATCAGGCTTGTGTGCTTAATTAAGGCTTATAAACCTTTGTCAATTGGAATTACAGATAGCACAGAGAAGGACATCACATAGAACACATCCACGGTTACGACAGGATTCGAACCCACCACCTCCATTTTTAACGGAGTGTTTGGCGGTTGATACCGCTGGCCCAGAAAGGCCCTTGAGTGCAGAAGGTGTGTTTAAAGGATTTGCCTTGCTTCTCACAACAAGGATTAGCTTTCAGCTTACAGGGACTGGCACAGCAACATGGATCAGCTTTCAGCTTACAGGGACTGGCACTATAGATTCGGACATCTTGGATATCGCCTGGTTCTCCAGCGACTCTAAGAGTACAAAAAAAGTAGAACAGATTGAAAAATATAATTGATATCTGAAAAAAATAAATGCTTTGGGTCAATATCGCCTTTCAAGTTCATCAAAAAGTCAGGTAAAAGTCAATCAGTTCAGGCACATTCACTCTTCCGTCTTTTGCTTCTTCTTCAACGCCTTTGTCTTCTTTTATTTAGTGTCTTTCGTCTTTTTTCTTTAACGTCTTTCGTCTTTTAATTCTTTCATTTTCTTTAAAAATATTAAATTCACTTCTTTAGCAATTATTTTTCAACTTCATAAATGACAGTCTTTCCTTTTTCGTCTTGGCATGCACTAAAATTCTAGACAACTGTTCTATGACTTAAGGTATTCTGCACAGGTTGTTGAGCAGATGGGTCCTTCGTGACTTCCTTATTCGACCACATCATACATATTTCCTCCTTTTACACTAGTTATTCTGTAAGGGACAAGGTGCTTTGGTTTTAGCTTGAAATGAGGTCCTAATTGAGTTTTTTTAATGGCAACTAAATATCCAACTTCGTAAGATTTTGGTTCTTTCCTTCTTAAATTATACGTCTTTCTATTTTCTTCTCGTATTTTAAAAATCTGTTTTTTTGCATCTTTGCTCAATTCTTTTCTTTGGGTTTCAAAATGAGCCTGAAATTCAATCAACCATTTCTTTTAGCTTTCCCAGTCCATTATTATTCATTTTTGTCCCAAAAAGCAGTTCGAATGAAGTAGTGTGTATGCATACCTGCCAACTTTTAATCCTTTCGACGAGGATTTTTTCTAGTGGTAGTAAAATGGAATTTAAATTACGATTTTACGCAGAAAACATACGCTGTAACTTTGAGAAGTTTATGCGGCATACAACAAAAGTATTATATTAATATATATGCTTAATTTTTTAAAAAATAGTGGTGGTCAAAAAGATTATAAATCAAGTTTATAAATGCAAAGAATATATAGAAAGCATACATTTTACTACCACTTTAAATATCGAAATAAAATTTTACGCCAAATGCGTAAAAGTTGGCAGGTATGTAGTATGCTTCTTTGATAGGTTGAATTAATCGCTTGTTGAACTTTATTTCTTTGCTTGTATCATTCTACTGGATTTTCTATAGATAATTTTGAACGAATTAATATGATGGTCTGAATAATACGCTCTACTTGTTCATTTGTTCTTGGTAAACCAGTTGTTTTTAAATGATGTTTAATATTTTCTTTCGAGCAATAATCAGTAAATTCACTGGAGGTAAATGATAACAGTAGCTATTTAAGCTACTGTTATCATTTATTTAAGCTACTGTTATCGAGCAATAATCAGTAAATTCACTGGAGGTTTAAGATAACAGTAGCTATATTTCTTGATATATCAAAAGCTTTCGATAATGTCAATCACAATCTTTTAATTAAAAAATTAGAATTTGCTGGTTTCAGAGGAATTATGTTAAATTGGTTTGTTTCATATCTTTCAAACAGAGAACATAGAGTTAAAATCCGAAGTAATTTTAGTAATTATATTTTTTCAAACCGTGGTGTTCCTCAAGGATCTATTCTAGGACCCTTATTGTTTATTATATTCATCAATGACTTTTGTCAACTCAAACTTTTTGGTAAGATAATAACGTATGCTGATGATTCCGTAATTTTGTATTCTTGCACTGATTTAAATCAACTAATTTTTCAAATTGAATCTGATTTACGCATAATTTCAAAATGGTTTACAATAAATGACTTAAATTTAAATCTAAATAAAACTAAATATATTTATTTCAGTTTAAGAAAATCAGAATTTAACTTAAATTTAAAATTTCACTCTCTCTCCTGCAAAAGTACTAATGAAAATTGTCAATGCTATATTCTACAATCTGTAAATAATATCAAATATTTAGGGCTATATATCGATTCTAATTTAAAATGGAAAACACATATTAACAATTTAGTTAAAAAATTGCGTTTCGTTTTAGTTAAATTTTATCACCTTAAGAATAAAATTCATTTTAATTTTGCGAAAGCACTCTATTACTCCTGGTTTTATTCTTTAATTAATTATGGTGCGATAATATATGGCGGTGAATATAAAACTAATTTACTTCCCTTAATCTCAGTTCAGAATAAATGCTTCAAGATTATTAATTCTCTAAATATAAATAATTCAAGTGTAACTACTACCAATATATATACAAGAATTAACCTATTACCATTTCGCCATAATGTATTTTTTCGTATTTTACTCTATTTACACAACAATAAATTAATATGCAAATTAAAAACTAATGTGTCTGAAAGGAGACCAACTGAAATGTATGAGATTCCCTTCTTTACAAAAGAAATTTCACGAAAACAGTTTTTTTACTTAGCACCTAAATTATATAATAAATTACCATTTCAGTTGCAAAACATCAAAATATATTCTTCTTTTAAACGTGCTTTATTTCAATTTGTGATGAACATTGACGATTTAGATCTCTATTTTTCACTTTAAAGGAAGGATTTGATTTTTTATACCAGTCTTGTGCCAATCCAAATGAATTTATTATGTTACCTTTGTTATTTTTTTTATTTATTTATTTATTTTCTTTTTTTTTATATATATAGTTTCATGCATTCTTTTTTTGTTTTCTATTATTACAGTGTTCAACAATATATGACGTCTTATGATGAGCAAAATAATTTATGATTGTAATACCCACTTTTTTTTTTTTTTTTTTTTTAAATTTCTATTTTAAATTTATTGTATTACTTTTCTTTGTCGCCTGGACAGGATTTTCCTCTTGACGACGAATATATATTCTTTGTATTTATGTGTTTTTGTTCTCAATAAAGTTATATTTGTTTGTTTCAAAAAAAAAAAAAAAAAATGTTGTACCCCTATCTGAAATTATCTGGAAAGGGTTTTCAAATACAGCTTTTTGGATTTCTAATTTGGCTAAAGTATCAGCTGACGTTGTTGTTTCTGTAGGATAAATCCATACAAACTTGGTAAAAGCATCTATTATCGCTAACACATATTTATAATTTTTATGTGTGCTCTCCAAAGGTCCGAGATGATCAATATGAAAAGTTTTCAAAGGCATATCTTCTTAATGCAATGGATGTAATAGTCCTTCCTTTTTACCTCCTTTATGATTAACCAGTATTCAAGGGACACAATTTGCTATGATGTTTTCTATTTTCTGCTTGAGTTTGGGTATGAAATAATATTCTCCAATTTCTTTTTCCGTATATTTAATTCCTGAGTGTCCTTTCTCATGAGCTGTTTTTGTAATTTCGGTTTGCATATTTTCTGGCACAACCACCATTAACAGATTTATAGAGAATTCCATTTCTATCGCTATAATCTTCATAATTCGAAAGTTTAAGTAGTCCTTTTATGGCCTTAATTCCAGTATCTTTATCTTGGGCGGATTTGAGTCTTGCTAAAATATTATCGATTTTAACGCAAAATACATTGATTGGAGATCGGCTAAGGGCGTCTACGTGACTCATCCTGTTTCCTGAAAAATGCTCAATTATGTAGTTGCATTCTTGCAGTAGCATAAAATACAACGCCGCTAGAATTAACTCGAGCGCACAAGTTAAAAGGGGTTAAAGCCAGCTTGCCTCAAGCTAATATTCTTCGACTGCCTTACTTTCTAAACTATGCTAATTTCCCCATAAAATAACCTAGAGAAAAATCCTAACGACACTGCTCTGTATGCCAATGACATCATAGTTATCACAAAGTCAATCAGACATCCCCTTGCATTTGATTTATTTCAGAAAAAAAATTAAAGACAATTAAAATTAAAGACTTTTATTAATATGGTGATTTATGTGGGAGACCAACCTATATCCTGATAAATGCCAACTCTTCATTTTTTTAAGACGAAATTTTTCTTTAGATTAACTATCACTGGGAAAACATTTCGCATAAATTCAAATGTTCAGATCATGTCTTTCGTCACCAGCCAAATGTATATAGAATGTTTTAAATGAAGATGTTTTACGCAGAATATCACAACTTCTTAAAAAAAAAATTATCTAATCATTTCAATGAAGTAGCTGATATTGAGAAATGCTTTCCTCAGTTTATTTTCCGTATCTACCAGCAAAATATATTGCTAAAAGATACTTTTATTAATGATCAATATTTAAAGTTAAGTGATTAAGGTCTTTAACAAAACTGCAAGATATAATAAATTTATTTTATTTTCTGAAACGGTAGTTTATAATATTTGAACTATCTCATTTTTATCTCAACATCTGTCGCATGAAAAGAAGTAGTATTTTATATATTTATTTAAAATTATATTTTTTAAAAATGATTTAATTATTCATGTACCTTAACCCTTTCGCGCCGACTGTCACAAATACGTGACAGCAAAAACCCGTATCAATCAGGGTAAGAAGATAAAACTGGTAATCAAAGTATTTCTTTAGCAGTTTATTTGTGGGCGGAGTTATAATTTTTTGATTTATTTAATTCACCATTACTTTGTTCAAAATAAAACTATTTAGTTATACTTTGAATAAACATTGATTATATATATGATCAAACTAACAATAATTAAAATAAAAGCAAAGTAAGTCTGTCAAATTAGCAGCGACTACATTTAAGTTACCGTTTTTTATTTAATTACATCCTGATTCTGATTTTGTACGAACGCTTTTCGGAATCACCCGTCCCCAAGGGGTTAAAATTCAAAAATTCTGAAACGTTTTCACACATATAATAATGAATTATAAATAATTATTAAAAGCTAATAGTTCTAAAACACAAGACTAATCATCTGGTTCTGGTAAAAATGCTACCGGAATTTCTTGCGGTTTGAAGTTTTTCTCTATTGCCTTACAAGTAGTTTATTTGGAAAAGGAGAAAATTTCTGGTAAAATCGTATAGTTTCTAACTTGCTTTTAGGTTAGATAAAGTTATAGTCACTTGACTTAGCATAGTCAAGAATTGCAGTTGCTAAAACTCGTTAAAATATAAAATTATATAGCCTTTACTAATTATAATATATTTACCAATTACTTTTTTTTCAGGCGAAAAAAAAAAACAGATCCATATATATTTTATGAAGAGCATTAAGTAGTGGTAGTTTGTCTGGCAATTTTACTATCCTTGAAAGTAAGTTAGATATGATACGGTTTTTTTTTAATCGATTTTTACTCATTTCTGAGTAAGGCTGTTTGCTGGAGCTTTTCTCACGGCTGGTAAATAGTATGCTTGTTTTTTTATGCAATGTGTTCTAAAATCACCGAGTTTCAGAATCTTTATCAGAAGTAAAGGGAGAAAATACCTAGAGATTGAAATTAATATTTAAAAGAGAAGATGGAAGGAAATGCTATCGGAATCTTTCGAAACACCAGAGAAAAATGCAGAATGGGAAACATAAAAATCAGTTTGATTTTCGGATCATGGGCGAAAGCCCTTATATAGCAAGACGGAAAAGAGAAAAACCTGGTACGTAAAACATTTTATTCCAGCATTTTTTTCGAAAAAAATGAAATATCTGTAACTATCAAGATTTCTTTTATAATTCTGGCATATATATAAAACTGCTTCTTTTCCAAGATAAAGTAGATATTGTTGAAAAATTTAAAAAAAGAATAAGTAAACTTCTCCTTAAAACTAGCTATAACTGAAATGGTTTTACTACCAGCCTTTCCTCTTTTCCGTCTCGCTTTCACCCCTGCTAATAATAGCTATTCAATATTGTTCTGTGACCTGGATGTGTGTTTTGATGATTTTAATTCCTCTGCCAAAAGTCATGATTCGTTAGATTTTAACAGCATTGTTTCCTTAGATGATTAGTGTATAGATGAGTGTATAGATCTTAAATAAAGAGTGTATAGATTCTGTATAGACTATTATGACTTAATGTATAGACTCTGACTTAAATTTTGATATTATTTCTAACAATACCCATTAAGAGTAGGTCATTGATGAGCATCCGGTAGATAGTTTAATTGAAAAATAATAATGATGTTATTCATAAACTTCTAGAGCCCAAACAGCGATTGGATGTTTATGGATGACAAAGCGCTTTGTTACCGGGATTTAATTGTTCGCAGCTGATTCTGGACAATTCCAGAGAATAATTTGGCCACCTGGATCACCCGACATGATTTCCATTGCACATATAATGAGATGGAATTGAGAGGTCAGCTCATGCATAAAATCCTGAACTCATAAGAGTTCTGCAATTTTAAAAATCAATATTCCTGCAAGAGACTTCGAACTAGACTCTCTTCGAGTTCCAAGATCATAGTCGTTTATTTGGCAGGTAATTTCAATCTTGTTCGATTCAGTAGCCGAATTGACCACTTAAAATGTTATAAAAGGCATTGTGGGTGTTTTTAGTTTCATGACAAAGATGTTTCAGTTCTCATAATAAAATATGCATTAATCTATGGCTGAAAACCCTTCTATGGAAAAAGATTTCATTTTCCAGCATTTTTTTCGAAAAATAAACTATCTGTAATTCTATCAAGATTTCTTTCATAATTTCAGCATAGATATAAATCTACTTCTTTTCCAAGATTAAGTAGTCAGGGTTCCCGCGGCCCTTGAAAATTTTTTAGTAGTGGTAGGACCATATCAGTGATACATAATATTCTGCAGGAGTAAATATATCTTAAGAAGAGAATGGGCCCCAGAATAGAGCCTTGTGGTACGCCTGCTTGTATTTTTCTCCTTGTAGAGAAATGGTCATTAATTTTAATTTGAAATGTTCTATTGATTAAATAATTATTAATAATATGAACAAGATCATCAGGAATATTTTGTTGTATCATTTTATATATAAGACCAGTATGCCATACTCTGTCGAACGCTTTTGTTTTTTTTTTAAAATTTTGTAAAATATATATAAAATATATTTTATTTTCTGAAACGGTAGCTTATAAAATTTGAACTACCTCATTTCTATCTCAACATTTGTCACGTAAAAGGAAACAATATATTTTTTCATTTATTCAAAATTATATTTCTTAAAATGATTTAATTATTCATATACCTTAAAATTAAAATTTTTTTTTGAAATGTTTTCACAAAAATGATAATGAATTATAAATAATTTTTTTTTTCAATGGCAGGCATTGAATTTTGAATTCTTGCCTATACTATGCCAGAATTGTTGCTCATTTCGCGTTACCCAGTGGGCACCTGTGAACCAAAGTCACGGAGGCGAGCAACATTGCCCACGCCACACGGCCACAACCCGTTTATAGGGTGGGCCACATTCACACATCATACACACACACAACAGAGGACAGAACAAAGAGAGAGAGAAACATCCATGCCCAGAGCGGGATTCGAACCCGCAGCCTATGGCTTCGCAGTCAGGCACGCTAACCGCTCGGCCACCAGGCCGGCTATAAATAATTATTTAAAGCTACTTTTTGCATAGTATAATATTTTGATAAACAAATTTTATAACTGTGTATAAAATGTTTCGATGAGCTTGAAAATTCATCGGGATATTGCAAAGCATGCAAGAAATAAAATTAAAAGAACTAAACTTTCGATCGCTCTCCTGACCATACTATGGGAATTGGACAGAATTCGAATTTGACGGAAGAGAAACTGAATAAAAAATGTGCGGTTATATGACTGATTTTGTTTCCTAAATATTATCTGCTCACTATTTAATGAGTGCAATTAATTAATGCAAATTTAAGTTTTGGTCTTTGAATCATTAAGATCGGTTCTGAAGTCTAATTCCGATCACTAGTTCATGTGTTATTGAAAGTTTTTTTTTTTTTGCAACAAAAACAAAATACAAACCAGATAAAGTTAAAACTAGACGCTTTATGCATTAAATGCCAATTATGAGCCTGATATAAATCATTATTTATTACAAAATATGTTTTTTTTTGAAAAATAGTAGGGGAAAGTTGGACAAAACGGGATACCATTATTGCTTTGATTTACGACGGAAAATCTGTTAAAGAGAACCACACATAATATAGCTACATCACTTATTGAAGCACAGAAAAACATATTTTAAACTAACTTTAATAACTGTGAAGTAGAAAAAAAAATCATTTTCCGAATTCTTGCATATCCCGTTTTAGCATACCTGGGTTGGACAAAACGGGATAGGGTTTACAATGTTTAATTTTTTGTGTAAAACTAACTAAAAAACATAAGTAACTGAAAAGAAACTGTAAAGCAAAATTTCTAAAAATTGTATTAATGGGATATTATTGCTTCTAACATTTTTATAGAGACTGTTGTTTCATAATTAAGTACACAAAAATTATGATGCTACATATGTTTTTAAAGATTTTAGGAGTTTTCAAACATGAACACTTATTCCATAATTTTGACTGTCGAGATGTGTCTGGAGGAATTTCTTAGCATTCCTTTCTTCAATTCTCTTCGTTCATTCTTGTAGTTTAATCATCCTTTCTTTTTCTTCCATTTATAATTCACGTTTATATTAAGATGATGTTATTACTACAGTTTTCTTCTTTCTCTTATCAGCCATTTTTTCTAGGAGCGGTTCTTTTGCTTGAGGTTCAGGTAGAACACACTTTGGGAGGGAGGAAAAGGGTAGCTTAGGTCGATAACAAGAGAGTAATAATCCTAAAACTGCACACATCAGTCTGGTGTCCAACGCCTGGAGGTTCTTGCTGTTAAATCAGTGGTGTCAGACAATGCAAACAGGTTTTTTGGGAAGACGTCAAGATTGTAAGGACATATACCAGTTTTGCTAAACCCTTTAATGATCATTTCTGCAACGGTTGCCCATGAGTAGGATGCGTTGAACAGTTTTGTGACCTCGTAAATTGTAACGCACCTACCTGGATGGTTGAACAGCCATCTTCGAACTTCTTGTTCATAATACGTGCTCAGTGGAGTCATAAAACGGACATCCAGGGGCTGAAGGCGAAGAGTTGTATGGGGTTAGGAGATAACTATATTTTCTCTTGCCAAATATACAAGTTCCAAACTTTTGGTGTGACTGTTGTGTCCATCAAGCAGCAACAGCATTGTCTTCTTATGCCTACGGTTGGAAATTTCTACGAACTTTTAAAACCAAACAATGAAGGTCTTCTTAGTGATCCAGCCGGTCTTGTGATACACTTCAAACTATCCTGGGAAAGCATTATCCACGAGTCTTGGGTTTTCTTTCACTCGAGGAAATACAAACATAGGGGGGACGAATACTCCAGCTGCACTGATGCATGTTTCAGCAGTGACCAAAACTCCTCATTCGGCAGAAGACAAGCTATTCACTTGCTTTTTGCCTCCTAGACTCAACAATTTTGAAGGCTTGTTTGGCACTGTTAGAATTCCTGTTTCATCAACATTATAAATATCATTTGGAGTAATCTTATGTTTACTTAATAGAGAATTCAAAAGTTCAAAAAACTGCTTAACTGCAGTGCGATTAAACCCTTTTGCTCTGGCCATACTCGTGGGTTCTGGATTTCAGATTCTAAGTTCCTTATGTCTGCCAAGAAATGATTGCATCCAACACTTTCTGGCCATTTTTCCCCGTGTTAAAATTACGCTTAATAATGTTTCTCTCAATTAACTCAAATGATAGCATTCGTTTGTCCGTTAGAGTTATACCAAATAATCTCTCTTCTAGAGCCAATACATGCTCATGCGTTTTTCTTGTTCAGAATCGAATACTGTATCATATCTATCCAACTTTTTCACCGCTGCCAATTCAGGCGGTCAATGTATTCGTACGAGCCTTTTTTTTTATCTTTCTTTCTAAATAATAATAATAATATAGTAGAAGTATTAGGCCAACAAATAAATAGGTGGATCAAACGGGACATAAAAAAACTCCATCCCGTTTTGTCAAACTCAGACACTTTTCAAAACAAACATGGCTGCTGCCTAAACGTGAAAGAAAGATTAGATTGACTTGGCATGAGAATCCTCGTTAATAAATGCTTCGTCAAATGTAATACTTACTGGAATTGTAATCCCATATATATAGGCAGTACAATGTGAAAAACAACACTCGTAAATGTAGGAAATAGCGCAGAAAATGGAGTAAAAAAGTTCCCTACAACTTTCTATCAACTAGTGATTTCGAGACGAGACGCACTAAAAAGGATATAATCACAGTCAAATAACAAGTTTCTGTCGCCGTCCGCTAGATAGTTGCAATAGTCTGGTCCCTAGGCCAAGTATCCCGTTTTATCCAACTCTCCCCAATGCATTTGCAGGTTTGCTATGGGTGATTAAAATAGCAAAAAGTGGTGACGATTAAAATTTAGAATGTAAATAAAAGAGATTGAAATTTTCAAATTTTATAGCATATTTTTTTTGATTACCAGAAATGCCAACTTGTCTAGCTTCGTAAAAAAATATTTTCTAGTAATATAAAAATTAAAGTTAGTTTTAGTTAAAATTCATTCATTTTTTTGTAATTTGACATATTGAAAACATAAATTATCATAAGAAATGCAACATTACTACTGTTGTCTCGTGGCGACACTTTTAAAGAGTGGGCGTAATTTTCCTAATTCTACATGTTTTACTCTTCAATTTGATACCAATTTATTAGAATTTTACAGAAAGCGGAGAAGGTTTTATTTCTAGCTTACTATCGAAAGTGGATACTGAGAATGATTTTCCTTAAATTTTCAACAAGAACAATTTGAAATGTATCTCAAAGTGATATTTAAATAAATAACAAATAAATAAAATTTCTACCACTTTGTACATTTTAGTTTCCTTTGACGTCACTGCATATCTTTTGTAAGGAACATGACTTCAGCGTGATAAATGGTCCCTGAGAATTAAAAATAATTGTTTGTTATGGAAAAATGTAATTTCGATTATTTTTTCTATTACAAACTAACATAATTTATCGCATCGTAAACATACATGTATTGTACCTACCACTTTCCACGTAGCAGAGAAGTGGGAACTCTTAGTAGTCACACAAATTAAATTTAAAAAGCTTTTGGATAGAAACATATTAATAAATTGCATGAAAACTGTATCTTGTAGAGTGAAACTGATTGCGAATTTGCAATAAGCAACGAAAAAATATTCAAAATTCCGGTCTAAACTCTAATGCATTAGGAAATAAAAAGAAATTGTAATTCATTATAGCGTGAAAAAATGCACCTTTTGCATATCCGAAAATGATACGTGTTTTTCGCGAACAGAACTTTCAGACAGACCTAATTATCTATATTTGTGTTTATAATTGAACCACTTTTTTATTGTTGAGAAACCTGTTCTAGAGCGATCTGAGAATTGAAGAATTTTTCAGATCTAAAAGATGAATACTTATCAACCGATCTTCTGAACTAAAAAAAAGTCTCTTTTATTGCAAATTTCTATCACATCTTTAAAAAGAACTTTTTCTATCCATTTCCCTTTGATTATTTTCAGTATCTACCAGCAAAATGTATCGCTATCAGATAAGTATATTAGAGCTTTACGCAAGTGGTGATTGATGCTGTAAGTTTACAGAATTGAAAAAAATATTAAATGTATTTTATTTTCTGAAACGGTAGTTTATAAAATTTGAACCACCTCATTTCTATCTCAACATTTGTCACGTAAAAGGAAGCAGTATTTTTTAAAACTTTTATTTAAAATTGCATTTTTTAAAAATGATTTAATATGTCATATAACTTAAAATTCAAAATTTTTTTTAATGTTTTCACAAAAATAATAATGAATTATAAAAAATTTTTAAAAGTCATTTTTTTTTTGCATAGAATGATCTTCGGGTAAACGATTTGATAACTGTGTATAAAATGTTTCGATGAGCCTGAAAATTCATCGAGATATTGCGAAACATGCAAAAAGTAAAATTAAAAGAACTAAACTTTCAATCGCTCTCCTGACCATACTATGGGAATTGGACAGAATGCGAATTTGACGAAAAAGAAATTTAATGAAAATTGTGCGGTTATATGACTTATTATTGTCTGATGCACTGATTAATGGGTACAATTAATTAATGCAAATTTAAGTTTTGGTCCTTGAATCATTAACATCGGTTCTGAAGTCTGATTCCGATCATTAGTTCATATGTTATTCAGAATTTTTATTTTTTGGCAACAAAAACAAAATCCAAACAAGATGAAGTTAAAACTAAACGCTTTATGCTTTAAATGCTAATTATGAGCCTGTTATAAATCATTATCTATTACAAAAAAAGTTTTTTTTTTTAATAGTATGCATTTCCAGGTTTGCCACGGGTCACTAAAAAAATACCTTCTAGTAATATCAAAACTAAAGCTATATTTAATTAGGGTTTTTTTAAATTTTTTTTGGAGATATTTAAAATATAAAGTATCATAAGAAATGCAACATTATTACTGTTGGCGATATTTTGAAAGAGTGGGAGTAATTTTAATAATTCTACATGGTTTACTCTTCGCTACCTATTTATGGAACTGCTACCTTTCTAATTAAATTTTCATGTACCCAGTGATTTATACCAGTTATAATGGGAACTCGGTAACAGTGTCACCCAGTTTCAAAATAAAATTGAGAAATATATTTAAAACAGTTATCACTTACAAAAATTTATTAAATCTCAAATTCATTATATTATATAATAAGCTCAATCCATTTCCAAATGCCAAGCAACCAGCCAATTTATATCAAAAATCAACACTTCATACAATATACTAAAAGCAGTTCTGTAATACCAGTAAAACTATAAAAGTACAATACACACTTATTCTAACGATTTCTAATATCAATTGTATAAAATCATCAAAACTATAAAAAGTATAATATACACTTCTCTTAAAATTTGGTTAACACCTGAATTAAAAGTAAAACATCAGTTTACAGTTCAGCCTTCTAAAATGGAACTTAAAGTTTCTGTTATTAATTAAAGTTAATTGTAAATCCAAGTTAAAAAACAAACTTCTTGCGATCTTCAGTGCTGCTTCTGAATCCCTCGGATCAAGTTACTGAATCAGACTAGGATACGATTCAGGTACTCGGATGTACTCAGATAGATTGTATTCGAAGAACAGCTGGTTTCCGGGAGTGGAAAGGACTCTGTACCATAGAAGAACCTGACTCCGGTCCAGCTTCTCTCACTAGTTAACTTATCGACCAGAGGTTCCAGGCCTGGCTTCACCACATAGCGGCTCTGGCTAAAGCAATCTGCTGTCGACTCTGGCTTAGTTAATCCAGCAACGGCTCCGTCAACCTTCCACCTTCTTAAACTCGTGCGGGCAACGCGGAAGAATCCTTCTCCGACTTCTTAACTCCCGCGCGTAGCAGCGCAGCTCCAGCGAACATCGCAACAAAACAAAATGCAATCAAAAAGCAGTCAAATTAAATAAATTGATAAAAACTATAACAAACAGATATTTACAACAAATTTCCATAACATAATTAGAATTTTGCAGAAAGCGAAGTAGTTTTAATTTCTAGTTTACTACTGAAAGTGGATTCCGAGAATGGTTTTTCTTATATTTTCGACAAGAACGATTTGAAGTGTAATTCATAGAGTTATTAAATAATTCAGTTATTCGATCGCTCTTCCTGACCCTACTATGGGAATTGGACAGCCTCAACACAGTTTTTTGTAGGTAGTCTGATCAGATTACTATGAAGGTAAACACATACCTGCCAACTTTTACGCATTTGGCGTAAAATGTTATTTTTATAAGTAAAGTGGTAGTAAATATATACTATTTTTTATTTTATAAACTTAAATTTAAACTTATTTCGATCACCAGTATTCTTTAAAAAATTTGGCATATATATTAATATGCATTGCTAACATTGGTGCCAGTTAAAAATTTTCCAAATACAACATATTTGTTTGCTTACAATTGAAAATTTAATTCCATTTTGCTACCACTGGGAAAAATCATACTGGATGGGATTAAAAGTTGGCAGGTATGTAAACCAATAAGTTAAGGATCCATTTAATATAAAATCTATTAAAAATTAGAAAGTGGTAGCAAAAATATGTCTAAAAATTTGTTTAATCTTTGAATATAACTGGTTTGTTTTACTTAATATATATGATAAATTTATCTCAGGTACTTTTATAATAGAACTTTGGTTCATGCTCACAACTGGTTCGCTTTTTAAATAATCTGCGCAGACAACTTATAAGAAACCGTGTGGAGGCTTTCTGATGCAGGAGGTGATGACAGAGTTCGAATTTGACGAAAAGGAAACTGATTAAAGAATGTGCGGTTATTAGACTCATTACGTTTCTTAAAATATTGTCTGTTGCATTAATTAAGGAGTTCAATTAATTAATGCATATATAAGTATTGATATTTGAATCATTAAGATCGATTCTGAAGTCTGCGAAAACTAATAATGGGTGCACCGGAGTACCTGGCCAAAAAGGCCACCTCCGTAAATTATATGATTACAAACTGAATCAAAGGCCATTGATATTAAAATTAGTGTTTGGGTTAGTAATCTTAATGTTAGGGAGTTAAATAATATTGTCAAAAAAGAAAATAGAAAGGACAGCACAAAACAGGGATAACACAGACAGGTAATAACATAAACAAACAAAAGGAGTCATTAGGCTAAGAAAATATTTTATTCTATATTATTTTTTTTAATAATTATTAACAAATAAGCAGTTAGTGATTAGACTTTTCTTACCACGTTAGTTTTTGTTTGTGTTTGTTTATTTTGTTGTTCCTCCCTTTGTTGTGAGTGATCTCTTGTATCCTTGGCAATTGGAAATAAAAAAAAAGTTCATATGTTATTCAGAGTTTTTATTTTTGTGCAACAAAAAAAAAGCTAAAAATTAGAACTAAACACTTTATGCATTTAATGGTAATTATGAGCCTGTTATAAATCGTTATTTGTAACAAAATATCTATATATTTTTAAAATAGTATGCATTTCAAGATTTGCCACGCGTGGCTAAAATAGCAAAAAGTGGTGACGATTAAAATTTAGAATTTTATAAAAGAGATTAAAATTTCAAATTTTATAGCATTTTTTTTTAGATTACCAGAAAAGTCAACTTGCTCAGCTTTGAAAAAAAAATTTCCTGCAATATCAAAATTAAAGTTATTTTTACTAAAGTTTTTTTCATTTTTTTGTAATTTGACCCATTGAAAATATAAAATATCGTAAGAAATGCAACATTATTACTATTGTCTTGTGATGACACTTTTAAAGTGTGGGTATAATTTTCCTAATTCTACATCGTTTGCTCTTCAATTTGCTACCAAATTATTAGAATTTTGCAGAAAGCGGAGTAATTTTTATTTTCAGTTTACTAGTGAAAGTGGATTCCGGGAATGACTATTTTCCTTAAACTTTCAACAAGAACAATATGAAATGCAAATCATAGTGATATTAAATAAATATCAAATAAATAAATTTCTATCACTTTTTACATTTTAGTTGCATGTGATGTAGTTGCATATCTTTTGTAAGGAACACGACTTCAGCGTGATAAATGGTACCTATGAATTAATAATATTTGTTTGTTATGAAAAAAAGTAATATTGATTATTTTGTTAATTAAAAACTAGCATAATTTATCGCCTCGTAAACGTATTGTATCCTTCTTCCTACCACTTTCTACGTAGCAGAAAAGTGGGAACTCTTAGTAGGCACGCAAATTAAATTTAAAAAAATTCTGGATAGAAATATATTATTAAATTGCATAAAAACTGTATCTTGTAGAGTGAAATTGATTGCGAATTTGAAGTCAGAGACGAAAAAATATCCGAAATTCCAGTTAATAACCAAATGTATTAGAAAGTTTTAAAAAAAATATTGTAATTAATCATAGCGTGAATAAATTAACCTTTTGCTTATCTGAAAATGATACTTGTTTTTTCGCAAAAAGAACTTTCAGGCAGACCTAATTATCTACATTTGTGTTTATAATTGAAAAACTTTTTAATTGTTGAGAAGCCTGTTCAAGAGCGATACGAAAACAGAAAAAATTCTCAGATCTGAAAGAAGAATACTTATCAACCAATCTTCTGAACTCACGAAAAGTTCTTTTTATTATTAATTGGGTATACTATAGCCTACGTCACAGGATGTGTTATTCCTACTAAATTTAACTAGTAAACTGCATTTTCTGCGAACCTAATTTCCAGCAACAAGTAAACATTAAATGAAGTGTGTTGTTATAAGTCGCTACTCGGCAGGTTGGAATTGTATTAGTCTAGTTACTTTTGAAATAATTTATTTTGCTGTTTTATCTAAGTTTACGAATTTAATAAACATCTTTGAAACTCAGCTTATTAATTAAACTAAAAGGTAAATGTTATTCCTAGTAAAATTTTCGCAGTGGAAGTAGTTGTGTTTATTTCATATTATACCCTATTAAGTTAACTTTTTTTTAAAACAATAAGCTTTTTCTTACCGCTCCAATGAAATAAACCATACACAGAAATATTTTTCTTTTAATTTTCAGCGTCCACCGGCAAAATGCATTGCTAGCAGATACCTTTGTCAAATGTTTAAAAGAAATGCAAATTTTTCGAAGTTACAAAGAGATTAAAACATATATTAAATATATTTTATTTTCTGAAACGGTAGTTTCTAAAATTTGAACTACCTCATTTCCAAACGAACATTTGTCACGTAAAAGGAAACCGTATATTTTTTTATTTGTTTAAAATTACATTTCTTAAAATGGTTAAATAGTTCATGTACCTTAAAATTCAAAATTTTTTGAAATGTTTTCACAAAAATAATAATAAATGATAAATAATTATTTAAAGCTACTATTTACATAGTATAATCTTTGGGTAAACGAATTTCTTAACTGTGTATAAAATGTTACCATGAGCTTAAAAATTAATCGAGATATTGCAAAACGAGCAAAAGTAAAATTAAGCGAACTAGACTTTTGATCGCTCTCCTGACCATACTATTCGAACCATTTCTACAGAATTCGAATTTTAACAGAAAATAAACTTAATGAAACGATTGACTATGTTTTTTAAAATCAGTGATGGACATCATTCACAAAAATTTTATTCACGATTTATTCAGAATAAATTCATTCTGAATGATTATTCATATGCAAATTTAGTCATTATTCATCATTTATTATGCAATTTTTTGAAAAATGATTGATGAATAAATTCTTTAGTCATGACTAATTTTTCTGAATAAAATTTTGAATAACCAATGAAAAATGCAAGCATTATATCATTTCCTTTGCAAGTTGCGGGTCAATTACAAATTACAGTTATTGATTACAAATGTAATGAACTATAGATAAATCAACTTCTTGCAACGATCATGGTTACAAGTAATCACAGCAACAAATTATTATCATTTCTCATTACAAGCTGACGATATCATCGCCATCTGTCACTGAACAACTTACAAGCGGAACACTAATAAATTGAGACCCAAAAACCTCTGGTGGACAGACACTCTCGTGACAATGAGGAGGAAAAGAGTGAGAGCACTCAGAAGAAAATTTCTAATTTCTAATTTCAATCACTAATTTACTTAACTACCATTTTCCCTTGATACAGGATGACACCACTCAGATTCAACTCAGAAGCATTGATGATCCCCTTTTTACTTATACTGAGATCGAACTCGTCATCAGTAGAATCAAAT
Source organism: Parasteatoda tepidariorum (assembly GCF_982258835.1). Taxonomy (NCBI): domain Eukaryota; kingdom Metazoa; phylum Arthropoda; class Arachnida; order Araneae; family Theridiidae; genus Parasteatoda; species Parasteatoda tepidariorum. Next base: position 11,011,208 of record NC_141758.1, on the reverse strand, counting down.
CCATCAAGTCTTCGGGTCCAGATGGAATTCCAGCTGAGGTGTAAAGGGACTTATTTTATTTTAACAAACACTGGTTCGGGGCTGTGCTCAACAAATGTTTACAACTGGGTTCTTTCCCAAAACTTTGGAAATCTGCATCCATCTGTTTAAAACCTAAACAAGGTCTTTACCTTGTTCCCCCAGAGTTATAGTCCGATCTCACTACTCTCTACCTGGGGTAAAATTCCAGATAAACTAATCACTGAAAAACTAATCTACTCCTTGGAAAGTAAAACCAAATTACACCCAAACCAATTTGGCTTCAGGAGAGGCAGGAGAGCGGACGATGCTCTTAACTTTGTTGTCACTTTATGTTACAAATGCAAAACAGGAGGGCAAACACACAGTAATCGTCACCATGGATATCAAAAGTGCATTCAACTGTGCAAACTGGCATATTCTTAAACAAAAGCTTCATGGTCTCGGTCCTAGCGACTCGGTGCTGGCCCTGATCTTTGACTTTTTAAACTATCGTCAAGTCTGTTTTAACTTTAATGACATTTTTATTGAATCACCAACTAATGTAGGGGTACCCCAGGGTTCGTCCATGGGACCCATTCTGTGGCTCATTCTTACTAATTCACTCTCAGATGATTTCAATTTTAATGATTGCAATTTGCTAGCCTTTGCCGATGACATCTTTGTGCTAATGAATTCACCATCCTGTACAGAATTAATAAACTTGGGACAGATATCATCCAGTCTCTTACTAATTCAGCCAGAAGTCACAACCTCGCTTTCGCACCTGAAAAAACAAAACTAATCACTTTTCTGAAAGACGCCCAATGCCTCAGAAGGCAAACATGTATTAATTAAGATGGACGGGACAACAACTGCCCACATTAAACCGGTCAAAAACCTTAAATACCTTGATATAATCATCGACCTTCGGTTGAGTGGGGCCCCACACCTTGAGCATCTTAAATCCGATGTCACAATATTCTGCAACAAATTAAAACAATTTAGCTGGGCCACTAGGCTTCAAATTCTGTCTGATAACAAAATCAGCCATTTCACAACAATCTTGCCGTAAAAATATACATCTTCTTAATGAGTTAAAAAATATCATATATATTATACTTTCTCCTGAATCTGGTAAACATGCTGCATCTCCTGAGAACTTACACCCCATTAGCCTTCTTCCAATGCTTTAAAAAACTTTCGAAAAAGAAAGAAGGAAAAAAAGCGTTATTCAACACCGCTTTATAATTCAGCAAAGCTTTCCTACCCCCGCAAAACATTCCCAAACAACAAAACGACTTTCGTACGCGCTTCTCTAGTACAAAACAAAACATCAACATATTAGAATGTATCAGCAAGCCAAATACAAATACGCAACTACATTACAGCTCATGATTAATGTCACTAAGGCGTTCGATAGAGTAAGGCAAAATGGGACTTATAATCAATTTACCTCTTATGGGTATTCCTGATGATCTCCCACTAAGCATAAACTCATATTTCAGTTATCGTCAATTCCGAATCAGAATTAATAATACTTACTCCTCATACAGAAACATTAAAGCCGGCTTGCCTCAAGGTAATGTTCTTGGACAGCTTCACTTTCTAATCTATGCTGATTTCCCTACAAAATAAAAGAAAAGGAAATCTAAACGACACTGCTCTGTATACCAATGACACTGTAGTTATCACAAAATCAATCAGACATCCCCTTGCACTTGATTTATTTTAGAAAAGAAATTAAAGACAGCAACATGGTGCTTTAAGTAGAAGAGCAACCTATATCCTGATAGTAAAAAATCTTGCTTTAGTTTACTACCACTGGGAAACAGATTTCGCATCAACTCAGATGTTAAGATTATGTGTTTCGCCACCAGCCAAATGTATTGCTAGCAGATACCTTTATAGATCGTTTCAATTGAAGATGTTTTAAGCAGAACAGGATATCATACCTTTCATAACAAAACAATAACTCATATTCAGAAGACTTTTCCATTTTTTATTTCTGGCACATACCCTGATATTGTTTTAACAGTTTTAATATTTCATTGCATCTACACGAGATTAAATTATATATTAAATATATTTTATTTTCTGTAACGGTAGTTTTTAAAATTTGAACTACCTCATTTCTATCTCAAATTAAAAGAAGCAGTATTTCTTTATTTACTTAAATTATACTTCTTAAAATGATTTAATTATTCATATACTTTAAAATGTAAAATTGTTTGAAACGTTTTCACAAATTTAATAATAAATTATAATTAATCATTTAAAGCTACTTTCTTCATACTATAATCTTTGGGTAAACGACTTTTATTACAGTGTAAAAAATGTTTCTATGAGCTTGAAAATTCATCGATATATTGCAAAACAAGCAAAAAGTAAAATTAAAATTAAGAGAACTAAACTTTTGATCGCTCTTCTGACTATACTAATGGAATTGGACAGAATTCGAATTTGGCGCAAGAGAAACTTAATAAAAATGTGCGGTTATATGACTGATTTCGTTTTTTAAAATATTATCTGCTGCACTAATTAATGAGTTCAATTAATTAATGCAAATTTCAGTTTTAGTTGAAATCTTTAAAATCGGTTCTAAAGTCAAATCCTAAAAGAAAAATTTTTAAATAAAAAATAATAATCGAAACGGTAAGCAATAAAATAGATGAGCCTGTTTAAATCATTATTTATTACAAAATATGTTTTTTTAAATAGTATGCATTTCTTTGTTTGCCACGGGTGACTAAAATAGCAAAAGGGGGTGACGATTAAAATTTGGAATTTTTAAAAAAAAGAGATTAAATTTTGTGTCATACACTTCGAATTTCACACTTCGAAGTCAGTTTGTGTCATACACTTTTTTTAAACTAAATAACTAATAGAAAATATAATATTATTTATATTTTTTTTAATGAAATTTAAAAATAGATTTGATATCTGGCCAAGAAAAAAATCTTTTTTTGGCAGTTATAAAAATTACTTTCGTAAAAAAATTGCTTAAAACTTCTAGACGTGAAGTTTATATATATATATATATATATATATATATATATATATATATATATATATATATATATATATATATATATATATATATATATATATATATATATAAGTTCAAAATGAAGAATAAAACAAAGAAAAATATAGACATATGAAAAAAAGGGGGTGGGAAATAATAAGTAAAAAAATAACAAACAACATATTATTTAAAAAAAAAAAAAAATATATATATATGAAATTTTAGTTAAAAAACCTGAAAAAAAGCCGGAAAAAAAAAGATATAATCTTTTCTTCAGCCCACACGATTATATCCGCAAAACAGAGTGCTTTCTGATATTGTATCAATAAAGCCAAAGCAAAATATATTAATACAATACAATGATACTTATTGTTTTTCTTAACTTTCTTAGTGTTTTCTTGTATTTATTTTTATATATATATATATATATATATATATACTACCTACGTATAAAGATTTGCTTTCACCGAATTTCATCACTGAAGCTACAGAATGGCACGAAATGTGAAGGAATGAAGAATATGAATCCCTCGAATACATCGAATCAGTTATTGAGACCGCACCGTTTCATCCAGCTGTAGCGGAGGCAATCAAACGTACTACGCGTCGTATTGAACGCATTTTTTTTACAATGCGACGCATCAGAGCATTGAATCGATTTACAATGTCTTCCGAGAGATTAAGTAAGTTTGTGCATGCTCAGTGTGCTTAAGAAAAGAATCAAAGATGTCTAAAAATTCATTGAAAAATAAACAGATTTGGACAGCAAACAAGACGATTACAATTCTTGTTTGATTAAACAAATTTTTAATTGTTATGTATCAATAATTACTTAATTATTTGTTTTTGAATAAAAATAAGTAAGTAAAATTTTTTTTATAACAAAATTGCTTTTCTGTATATTTAATTTTTTTTTTAAGCGGCAGGGGATTGCAAGTGCACCCTCCTGTCGGCGCCCTTGTTGTTATGGAAAAGAATAATATAATTTTTTTTTTCACTACAAACTAACATAGTTTATCGCATCGTAAACGATCTCCTACTTCCTACCACTTTCTACGTAGCAGAGAAGTGGGAACTCTTAGTAGGCATACAAGTTAAATTAAAAAAAACTCTGGATAGAAGAAACACTTTTAAATTGCATAAAAACTGTATCTTGTTGAGTGAAACCGATTGTGAATTTGAAATCAGCAACGAAAAAATATCCAATTTTGTGGTCAATCACCGAATGCATTAGAAAAAAAAATTGTTATTCATTATAGCGTGAATAAATGCATCTTTTGCTTATTTGAAAAATCAAACGTTTTTTTTTTTTTTTTTTTTTTTTTGCGAACATAACTTTGTTTATAATTGAACCACTTTTTAATTGTTGAGAAGCCTGTTCAAGAGCGTTATGACAACAGAAGAAATTTTCAGTTCTGAAAGAAGAATACATATCAACCAATATTCTGAACACACAAAAAGTCCTTTTTGTTGTTAATTACTGTCATAACCAGTGCCGTAACTTCACCCCTCGGGGCCCTGGGCCAATAATTGTTTTTTTTTTGGGGGGGGGGCTTTCAAAAACTTTCAGTACTCCATCTCTAACCGTCATTTTAGCTATGCTTGTATTATGTTAGCGAATATATTTATGAAAACAAGTTATTTGTTCGCATATAAATTAGATTACAAAACATTGTAAGTTTTCCAAATGGCAAAATACAAAATTTCAGCGAAATCGATTAATCCTGAGAAATTAAATTTTAAAAAAGTTATATTTATAAAACTCGATTTCTCAGGAACTAATGCACTATTCAGCCAATTTCGCTCAAATTTGTATTTTCCATGTGGAATTAGATACTTTAAAATGATACAAATATATATATATATATATATATATATATATATATATATATATATATATATATATATATATATATATATATATATATATATATATATATATATATATATATATATATATATATATATATATATATATATATGCTTTGCGATTCAAAAGTTTTCAGACTATTATTGTCCCAAAGGGGACTGACTGATCGTTAAGACACGGTTCCTTGCAGATCACAGAAGTCAAGCATCACTGGCTGCGGTCAGTGTGCGGGTGGGTGACCACTTGGATCAGTGTGCGTAGGGACCGAGGGTGTGCGGTATTGGTCCTCGTTAAACTGTTCTACGATAAAGTGCTCGACTTCGCGTGCAGGTCGCCGGGCTACCGAAGAGGGGGTGCCATCACAAAGGATCAAACCTCAAGGGATGTTTCCCAGACCGTCGCCAATAGCCTATTGTGCAGCACTAGTGCGACGTAAATGATCAACATCAGACTATCATTAAATAAAAAATAATAAATATTTACTAAAAGTTATTTCTTGCGTGGAATTATCGTTAGATAACAGAATTTTATAATCGTGTACGTAAATGTTACCAATTTAGGACATCTCGCCGAGGAAATATGACTAGGGGGAAAATAGCTATTCATGTTGTCTACTCCTGTCCCCCTGTCATGTTGTCTATTAAATATTATGCTAATCATAAAATACTATTTTATAAACCTGTTGAATCCGGTTACTATATCGTTAGGAAGGTCTTTTCAAGACAAAACCATAATAAAAAAGAAAATCATTTTTTAGTTTCAAATCTAAAAGTTTTTGATGGCGTTATGGAAACTGAAGGAAACTATAGACTTTTTTTTTCCATTTCCTTATCAGCACATATACCCACATTTTAAAAAGTCCTAATTGAAAAAATATTCAGAAATTTTTTCTCTATATAAATCGATTAACAAAAACAAAGTTGCCTTACTCCAATAGGGACAGGTCCCTAGAAAATCGTTCTTTAATATTTGGCCTATGTATTTATGACGCCATGTAATCATGTGTGACAAAATTATGACAAAGAGTAATAGTTTTTTTTATGAAAGAAAAATGATAAAAAGTCGAAGCATATTTGCTAATTAAAAAAAAAATTCTTTTTAATGGTTTGTCATGGCAATGAATTTTAATTGCTACGGATTTCTAAGCTGATGGTCATAGCTTTTTTATTAAATTAAATGCGTTCTTTTATTAAATTAAATAGGATTTTTCTTAATACAAAATAAAGATTGCATTTCATTTTTTTATGAAAACAAAGTTGTTGAAAACCCTAAAAATTCGAAGTTCCAATCTAAAAAATTTAAAGGTCTTAATAATTTGAAAAATATAAAATAAGAACACAATCCATGCACACAATAAACAGTAAAATTATCAATTAAAGTATTTACTATACAAATCAAATTTTATATACGAACATAAAAAAAAGCAATTTTTATGTTACCATTCTTTTAAAAGAATTCGAACCGTATATAAAGTTAAAATTTAAATGAGTTAATACAAAAATTTACTTACCGCATTATAAATAAATTTACATTTGGTTTTCTTATTTTCCAAAGAAAAGTTTTATTAAGAATGAGAATTATTGATTTCACGATTTATGTTTGAAAAAAAGGAAGTTGCAAATAATTTCAATAACTTTTAATTCAAGTTAAATTTTAATTTCAAAAATTATACAAAATAAAAGCTAACAGAAAATTTATGTCTGAATTAAAAATGGTTAATTTAAATAACGCAATTAAATGAGCTAAAAACTGGAATTTAGCTGGAACGTTTTACGTTTATCGCAGAAAAAATCTCTTGACAAAATGACCTAAGTAAATGTCATCCCCTTGGATCCCTTAAAAGCTTACATCTGTTTTCCTAGAACATCTAGATAATTGCTAGTTTAAGACAACTTAAGGGACATATAGATGGTACTGTAAATATATGACATTTTACAAAAGCACAAAAGAGCCCAGGGTCATAAAAATGATTAAGGCAATTTAAAGAAGCAAAAGGTCATTTTTCCATGGTGTAAAAGGAGATGGCTATTTTTTGAGGAGTCAGATAAATGTGGGTCAACTCTGTGGGTGGTATGAAGGTTTTAACACCTTCATACCACCCACAGTCAAAAGATCCTTTTAAATCGTCTCAGTGTTGGATGCATTTTTCAGGATGCAAAACAGTGGTATACTTATTTTAGTTTTCTAAACACTTGTTATGTTTTTTTTTTATGATGTGCTCCTCTTCTCTTTTAGTGTTTTAGTTTTAAATTTTTTTAATAAATTAAAAGTTGTAATATGTAGAAAAAAAATTAAACAAAAACGAAGTATTTTTCTTGTGGGGGGGGGAGGAATTTCTACTTCAATTTGGAAAAAAGCGAGTAAATTGGAGAAAAAGTAGTTTATTTTTCTAAAATTCTCAATTCTATTTTACTTTATTGTAGCGAATGTCAAATTTTCAGAGGGGGTGGCGCACATTATCTCCATCTCAATTAAATTTCAGAGGAAAATAAAGTTTTCGATTTGGAAAATAGCTTTAAAGTCGAAAATAAGAGTTAAATATAAATTTTATCTGACTTTATTCCTGCGAATGTCTGAATTTCAGAACAGGTGAAGTACATTCTTCGCCCCCTCACTTTAATTTATGAGGAAAATACAATTTTCTTTTTGGAAAATAGCTTCAAAGTTTTTTTTTTTTAAGAAAAAAGAAAAGAAAAATTTGCTAGTCTTTATTATTTCAAATGTCTAAATTTCAGAAGATACAAAACACATTTATATCAGAAGAAAATAAAGTTTTCTATCCCCTTACTATCATTTAAAAGGAAAATGAAGTTCTCTATTTGGAAAATAGCGTTGAAGTTATGAAACAAAACGATATTTTTCTTCTAAAACTTCCTACTTTACTAGATTTTATTCTATTAATGTCTAAATTTCAGAAGATGAGAAGCAAATTCCCCCCCCCCTCACTTTTGTTTCAGAAGAAAATAAAGTTTTCTATTTGGAAAATAGATTCATAGATGACATTTTTTTTAAGTTACCAATTTCTATTATTTTTGAGCAGTTTGAAATTTAAAAAGGGGCGAAGCACTATGTTCGCCCCCTCATTACTATTTCGGAAGAAAATAGAGTGAAAATTGGAAGTAGAATATTTTTTCCACTTTTACTTTACTTTTCCAATAGTCAAAAAACACATTAATTGCCCATAACAAAATAAAATTTCCTACTTGATGTATAATTTCAAGGCTGAGAAAGAATAGCTTTTTTTTTCCTTCTCTAAATTTACCTATTTTAATGGACTTCGTCTTGGCGAATAACTAAATATCAGAAGAGGCAAAGCACATAAATGTTAGAGGAATATAAAGTTTTCTTATTTCAAAAATAGCTTCAAAATTGAAAAAAAAAAAATTTAAATTGCCGATTTTACTTTATTTTTGAGAGTGTCTAAGTTTCAGGAGGGGCGAAACGCATCATTTGCCCCATCACTTAAATTTTAGAGGGACCCCTCTGCCTCCCCCTGCTTGGCACGCCACTGGGTCTGACGCTAGATAGTAGAAGAAGGAACTAAGTAAACCAGAAGTGCAATCTACAGAAAGTGTTAACAATCAACTAACTACATGCAGCTGTGGCCTTTCCCCTTCTCTGCAAAGCATGTTTGTTCTTTTGAGAAAGGGAAATAATTCGCGAAAAGGCATTTTACCGTTTTTTACCCTTCCCTTTATGTTATAGTAGGTACGTAATTACAAAAAAGAACATTTTCATCAACTCTATCTTAACACAATTTCTTTCCTACATATATATAATTAGAGTACTGTGTTTTGAAAAAACATGATGTGGTCTCTTCATATGGGGCCCCGGCGTAGTTACGGCCCTGGTCACAACTTCAAAAAGGAACTTTATCTAAGCATTTCAATCAATTAACTATAGCGTAAACCATTTTCCTTTTTTTTTAATTTTCAGTATCCACCAACTAAATATATTGTTAGCTGATACCTTCATTATATGCTCTGTGACAATGTCAAAATCTCTTATCGTTAAGCAAAACTAAATTATTTATTAAATATATTTTATTTTTTGAAGCGGTAGTTTCTAAAATTTGAGCTGCCTCATTTCTATCTCAAAATTTTTCACGTAAAAAATTACATTTCTTGAAATGATTTAATAAATAATATACCTTAAAATTTCAAATTTTCAAAAATTGTTTCACAAAAATAATAATAAATGATAAATAATTATTTAAAGCTACTTTTAGTATAGAATTATCATCGGATAAACGAATCTTATTACTGTGTATAAAATGTTTCGATGAGCTTGAAAATTCATCGATATATTGCAAAACATGCAAAAAGTAAAATTAAGAGAACTAAACTTTTGATCGCTCTCCTGACCATACTATTGGAACCATTATTACGGAATTCGAACTTGACGGAAAGGAAACTGTGCAAAAAATGTGCGCATATATGACTGATATGTTTTTTAAAAAATTTTCTGCTGCACTTATTAATGAGTGCAGCGAAAAAATATGAAATAAAAAAACAATTGATTAAAAAATATTTGATATATCAAAACTGTTGATAATAAAATTGACATTTTAAAAGTTATATATTTTATGATCCTTTATTATTTCCTGTAAGATCTAATGATAAAAATTTAAAAAGGGAAAAAAATCACCCTTCTCACAAACATCTTCCACTCTTGCGTTAAAAATAAAGTTACCCCAATCTTTTACAAGGAGTGGGGGAAGGATTCAGAAATTATGCTTTTCCCCCAAGTAGCACCTAAAATTAGATAACATTAGAAAATTGGCTGTTTGCTCTGCATTATATAATATTATCTAGCTTTCACTCTAATATTATTTTGCATTAGTTTTGAGGCTAGATAACAGTGGTTACCAACTGGCGGCCCGCGGGCCACATCCGGCCAGCTAAGCCTCTTTTGTGTGGCCCGCGAACTATATATTAGTTGTCATTTTTTTGCTGACAATTTTCGTAAAAAATCTGTATGTGTTTAAAATACTTTTCTTTCGTTTAAAAGAACCTAATTTCTTCGTTTCTCTGAAATAGAACATACCAACGGTGCAAAAAAATTCATTTCTCAGGTTTTGAATCCAAGAAAATATTTATTATTATTTGTAATTTAATACTTTTGTTTTGTACAAGTTGTTAAAAATCTTACCGTAATATTTAATGTTCCTTCAAACAATAAAGAGTCCTATACAAAATTTTGATAAAGTTGCGGCTCGCCATTTGACTGGTGTTTTTAATTGCGGCCTCCGACCTCATCTAAGTTGGAAACCCCTGCTATATAATATTAGATTTTGTATTTTCTGATATTATCTTGCTTTGCTTTTTATTTTTTGGAGTAAGCAAGAGGAAAATATAGTTGGTAGAATAATTCGGCGATATAATTTTACTTAATTTTCTGTATTGCTGTGTAGCAGTAAAGCATAGAGTGCTATTTTTTTTCTTTTCTTCATACAATGGGTTTTCTAGTGAATTTTATATCATTAATAATTTTAAAAACATTAAATTAAAAATGTATTCCTAATTTTTTTTTCAGAAATTAGCCTTTCTTATCAAAATTTTAATTGAATTTGCTAGTCTGTGAACATGCTTTATAAAAGTTGTAACTTAAGCCATTTGTGATTTCACAATTATCACTCATTATATGTATTCTGAAATTATGTAATAAAAACCACACTATATAATTTTAAAGTTATATGTTTACATTTGAACTGAGTGGAAATTTAAACTTAAAATCTTTTCCCCTTTTAATATTAAAATAAAATTGTTCAATTTTTAAGTGGTCATTTCTAGTAATAATTGACACAATAAAAAAACATAATTTAAAAATATTCAAATTACTTACTTCAAAAAATTTACACACATTTTCTTCTCTTTCTTTTTTAACTGAAATTAAATGGAGAAATACTTACCTAGCTTTATTCTTTTAGTATCTGAAATTTTACTTAACAAAACCCAAACGCAATGTAGAAATTTTTCCAAGGAGTTAAATCCGTAAAGCAAGTAATATTGTAAAAATTGCTAATATTTTTTTATAATGTGAAAATAACATTTATGTGCACATCAGATATTTTCATTAATTCGATAATTATCTAAAGGTGTTATGTACTTAACCAACAATCTTTGTAAACAAAATTTCAAAACTGTCAAGAAATATTATGTTTAATCTAAAGTAAATTTGCACAAACATATAATTGCATACAAGAATGAGAAGAAAAAATAATAACATTTTTGATACATATCTTTTAAAAGTTGTCTTTAGTATGAATGATCAAAATTTGACTACAATCAATTACTCTTTTGAGAACGTTGCTATAACAAAATAGATTTTTGATTAAAACAATTTCATTGCTTGTATTTCGCTGATTATAGATTATGCAGAGATGCCAACTGCTCCGGACACGCCAAAATGATAAAAAAAAAGCGGTAAATAACTACAAAGTCAATTTTACTAATATTTGACTATTATTACTTGCTTTTAAAGACGTGTAGCAGGTCATAACTACTAAAAGTGGTGAATTATATAACCCTACGAATTATTTAGAAATAATGGTGGATAAAAATCTACTAAATTGAATTTATTAAACCAAGAATCACAATTGATAAACTACCACTTTAAAATATATATTTGCTGTCCGGAGCAAGTTGGCATCTCTGCATTATGGCATAAATAGATTTAGAAAAAAGCAGGTGTAATATGTAAACATTTTAAACAGCGCTTTTCAGAAAATAAATTTTAAAAAATTAAGCAGACGCTAGAGTCGATTTTCTGGTATTGATGAATTAGCCATAAAAAAAAAAAAACTGTAATATGCATTTAAGAACTTGCTTTCGCCAAGAACCTTACTGATGAAAAATGAAACATGATTCTACTCTAAGTTGGTTTAAATTTTTTGCTTCAACAATAATGTACATAAATGTTCAGCTAAATTTTAAATATTAAGCCAAAGAAATTTTTACTACTATCATTATTTTAAACATCATAAATATATATATATATATATATATATATATATATATATATATATATATATATATATATATATATATATATATATATATATATATATATATATATATATATATATATATATATATATATATATATATATACACTTCTTATCTCAAATTTGAATCGAATAATTCAAAATTAAAGTAAAATAAAAGACTTGAAGCGACGTTACAGGCACTAAAATGTAAAAAGTGGTAGAAATTTTATTTATTTATTATTTGTTTAATAACATTGTGAGTTACATTTAAAATTGTTCTTGCAGAAAATTTAAGAAAGATCATTCTCGGAATCCAATTTCAGTAGTAAACTCACTTTTGAGTTTTAAGGTATATGAATTATTAAATCATTTTTCAAGAAATGTAATTTCAAATAAATAGAAAAAAATGCTTCGTTTTACTTGACAAAGTTGAGATAGAAGTAAAGTAGTTCAAATTTTGAAAATTACCTTTTCAAAATATAAAATATATTTAATAAATAATGTTATTTTGTAATTATTCGTTACATTAAGAATCTAATTTTGCAATATCGAATTAAATAATTTGCCAGCAATTCATTTGGCTGGCTGGTGGGTACTAAAAGCAAAAAAAAAAAAAAAAAATTCTCAATGTAAAGGCTATTTTATTGAAATAGTCAGGAAAAGTTTTTTATTTTTTTTTTATTTTAAAGTTGTGATATTCTGCGTTTTTATAAACTAAATGAGTTTTTTTTCCTTATATCAATTACTATTCTTAAAGCATTTTCAATTCCAAAATTACTTTAATTTACCTTTACTAGAAATAAACGGCCCTTTAAAGGGTTAAGGACTACAAAGCCTGAAATCGCAATTGTTTGTCTATTATGCAACCGCAATTTGCCGTTCCGCAAAGGGTTATTAAAAAATGTAACTTTGTTGAATGGTAACACAGGGATACAAATGTTTTGTTTCATTTATACGAATATTTGGTATAGCCTAATTAGGTCGTGGGAATTTCAAATCTGAAATTATTTTGAAGGCTGCAGTTATTTTTCAAAATGTATTTCTTTCTAGTTTAACTTAATTTTTGTCTGAATGTAAACGTTAATAAGGAATATGCAGGCTTATTTACATTTACACTTGTCTGTTTCTTTGAAAATAATAAAGACGAAAAACATGTAACCTTAACTTATCGCATTATAATCCGAAATGCATTCTTCCCTTTTTTCTACCGCTACCTACGTAGTAGAGAAGTGGAAATACGTAGAATTCCCTAGCGTGAAAACTGTAACAGACATATAACGGCGCATTTCTTATTAAGTTTCTTTTCCGCAGAAATGGTTCCAATAGTATGGTCAAGACCCTTAGGAAAATTTGCCATAGAGAAGCCTATGGTAATCTATGGCAACCTATGGCTACCATAGAAATTTGTATGGCAAGATGCCATACGCCTATGGTTACCATAGAGATTTGTATGGCACAACCCCATAAGCCTATGGCTACCATAGAAATTTAAATGGCAAGATACCATACGCCTATGGTTACCATAGAGATTTGTATGGCAAAACCCCAAAAGGCTATGGCTACCATAAAGATTTGTATGGCAGTATACCATAGACCAATGGTAACCATAAGGATTTGTATTGCACGTCACCATTGGCCTATGGCAATCACAGAAATTCGTATGGCAGTATACCATAGGCCAATGGTAACCTTAAAGATTTGTATGGCAGTATACCATAGAGAAAAGCTGATCTAGATCTCCACCAACGAAACAACAACTTCTATGGAGTCCTCAAAAACATCTTCTAAAAGAAATAAATATCCATTATTTCACCCCGAAGTTAATTAAATTCAACATGTAATCCCGCAACGCATTCCTGGTGAGTCTTTTCCGGCTTCCGGGTGGCCAATTTTCCTATTTTTGAGTGTTTAAAATCCGATGTTCCATTCTTTTAGGCTTAGAGTATCAGACCGCCATGTTAACGTGTCATCCACTTCAAGTGGAATCTTTCGCTAACTTTGGCGACTTTTTTTAATATTTTTTTGATCTCATTCTTGGTCAAAAACATTTTATTGCAAACGCCTATGTGATTATTTTTCTGAATTTATTAAGTTTTTAATTTCCGGCAGTCTGGTACTTTTATTATCTGTATCTTTTTAAAATATGTCGCGATTTTGTATAGGTTTTCGCTATGTTAAAATTTGCCATTTGTTGAGTTTGTACACTTTAATTAATATCTTGCTGTCTATACTTTTATCTAAATTTTTTATATTTCTTTCCCCCAACTGTTTCTGATTAAACGACATCTTTCCTTTTATTTTATCCCCTCCCTCTGATTTTATATAAATTTTTAAAGTCACATCACTTTTCCATTATTAATGGTGTTCTGTTCCCCATAGCAATTTGTAAACTATCTTCATGATGAAAAACGCGGTTAAGTGCTTATGATCAAGCCAGATCATTATTTCTTTAATAATTAAAATTTTTAAATTCTTTTAACTTGTTCGGTGATAATTTCATTTTATTGCTGTCATATATCAATATCAAAGTCAGTGTTTACATTCTCATTATTTTTTTATTTTAATTCCACCTAGGTTATTGCAATGCTTTTTTACATTATCTTACATACGTTAGGGCTTTATATTTTTATTTTGTGTTTAATTTTTGCTTGCCATTAAATTGTTTTTATCATGTCTCTGTGTTTTACTATCTTACAACTAATATTTCTTAACTATTCACATATATTTGTACAATGTTCTGTTACATATTTATACATAGCTTATTAGGGTCATCACTTAACTAGATTTGCTGGATTACTGGTTGACAATTGTTTTGCTTCAATATTATCAACGGGACAGTCCCTGGCCATATCATCTGCTGCTGTTACCAAAAATGCTTTTAACAATTTAATCGTTCCTTAAGTTTTCAACTTTTTCGTCATAGCGATGCCCTATACCCAATTAATTTTTAGTTACTATCCCTGACCAAGTGTAAATAGCAATTATTAATTTTACCAATTTTAATCATGCCTTAAGCATGTTTTGTATTTACCAATGTTTCTGTATTGCGTTCTCTTTTCTAACTGTGCTTAACAAAACTCAACATAAATTTTCTGAGTTTTATATCCCTCACTAGTAGGGGATCAGCTAATTTAGCCTGTTTTCTATTCTTGGCTTTTCATAGTCCAATACCATCTTTTTTATAGATAAAATTTTGTTCACATGCCACCACTGGTAGCACCGTTACATATTTGGCTTTTGTCTCGTTTGGTCTATTTTAAACTAATTTCATTTCGACCACGGGCTCCACTCTTTATCTTTTGAGTTTTCATAGTATTTTATTGTTTTAGTAGTCTGTTTAATTTTTATCTTAGTATCACATATCAAAATTTAAAAAAATTTCATACTCGCTCCAACCATCGGACCATTATTCAAATTTGCTTTCTTTTAGGTTCCTCTAATATCTGACGCTTATCTAACTAATTATGATACCAATCAATCAAATTAATGTTTTTTATACTCGCCCCGACCTCCAGACTCACTTTCTATTTTCTTGCTTTTTACAGTTTTAACAAATATTGGTTGCCTGTACTCAAAATATTTTTTTCCTAATCAACATAACCAATACTTTCCCCACTCGCTCCGGCGGCCGGACCCATTTTCTAACGGTTAGTACTAACCATTTAAAATTGATTTGAATAAGAACAGCATTCAGAAAGGATTCTGCAAGTGAAACAGAAGAAGTTTATCAAAGAAATTTTTTTTAAAAAAAGCTTTCTGGATATATATTTATTCTACAATTATTAAGTTTTGCATTTTTAATATCCATTGCGAAAGATTCTTGTAAGTAACTATTTTTTGATGTATGATAAAATATCAACGAGAAATGTTGCTATAGCTGTACGGCAAAAGTGTACCATAGCCTATGGAAAAATATTTCGTCATAAGCTGTAGCACATCTTAGTTTAATGGCAAAAATTTGCCATATAAAAAATGCCATAGGATATTCCTATGGGGTTTTGCCTATGGTAAAATTTTGCCATACACTTTTGCCATATACGTATGGCAACATTTTGCCATATAAAAAAATGCCATAGGATATTCCTATGGGGTTTTGCCTATGGCAGAATTTTGCCATAAATGTATGGCAAAAATTTGCCATAGGATATTTCTATGGGGTTTTGCCTATGGTAAAATTTTGCCATACACTTTTGCCATATACGTATGGCAAAATTTTGCCATACATGTATGGCAAAAGTGTATGGCAAAATTTTGCCATAGGCAAAACCCCATAGGAATATCCTATGGCATTTTTTATGGCAAACCTATGGCAAATTTTCCTAAGGGGAGAGCGATCAAAAGTTTAGTTCGCTTAATGTTATTTTTTGCGTGTTTTGCAATATCCCTATGAATTTTCAAGCTCATCGAAACTTTTTATACACAGTTATAAAATTAATTTACTCAAAGAGTATTCTATGCAAAAAGTGGCTTTAAATAATCATCTATCATTTATTATTATTTTTGTGAAAACGCTTCAAAAAATTTCGAGTTTTAGAGATATATGAATTATTAAATCATTTTAAGAAATGTAATTTTATATAAATAAAAAATACTGCCTCCTTTTACGTGACAAATGTTGAGATAAAAATGATTTAGTTCAAATTTTAAAAACTACCGTTTTAGAAAATAAAATATATTTAATAAATTTTAATTTTTCTAACCGATTTCACTCGAAACTGGAGCGTTAACCCATTTTAAAAAAGGTACCTGCCAGAAATACATTTCGTTGGTGGATACTGAAAATAGAAAAAGGAATATAATTCTGCATATAGGTCATTCAATGAAATGGTTAAACAAAGTGTACTAATTTTTAAAAGTTGTGATGTTATGCGTTGAACATCTTCATTTGAAACACATTCCATAAAGGTATCTGCTAGCAATATATTTGGCTGGTGGCGAAACGCTTACAGACATGCCAACTGCTCCGGACACGCCAAAATAATTGAAAAAACGGTAAATAACTACAAAGTAAATTTTGCAAATATTTGACTATTTTTGCTTGCTTTTTAAAAGGTATACCATGACTTAAGCACTATATAGTGGTGAATTATATAAGCCTACGAATTATTTAGAAATAGTGGTGGAAAAAAATCTACTAAATTGAATTTATTAAACCAAGAATCACAATTGATAAACTACCACTTTAAAATATATATTTGCTGTCCGGAGCAAGTTGGCATCTCTGCGCTTAATCTCAACATTTGTGTTCATGTAAAATGTTTTTCCTAGTGGTAGTAAACTACAGCAAGAATTGTTTTTTTTAAAAAAGTTCAAGAATTGGCATTTATCAGGATATAGGTTGGTCTTGAACTTAAAGCACCATGTTGCTAGGTCTTTAATTTTTTTCCTGGAATAAATCAAGTGCAAGGGATGCCTGATTGATTTTGTGATAGCTACGGTGTCATTGGCATACAAAGCAGTGGCGTTTTAGGCTTTCCTCTTGTTCTTTTTAAGGGAAAATCAGCATAGATAAGAAAGTAAATCTGTCCAAAAGTATTACCTTGAGGCAAGCCGGCTTTAATTTTTCTGTATGAGGAGTAAGTATTATTAATTTTGATTCAGAATTGACTATAAGTGAAATATGAATTTAGGCGTAGGAGGAGATCATCAGGAATGCCCATAAGAAGTAATTTTACTATAAATTCCCTTATGCAACACTCTATCTAGAGCCCCTGGATTAGACTGGCCGACTTATCATTAATTGTTGGAGCAAAGAGCTAACATAAGCACAGCGAATAAACATTTTCAAGTGGTATTTTATTAATTGTAATTCTTGGTTTCATAAGTTCGATTTAGTAGATTTTAAACCACCACTATTTCTAGACAATGCGTAGGCTTATATAATTCACAACTTTATAAGACTTATTACAACTTGTACATATTGTAAATACTGTAAATAATTTATTATTTTATTTTTTCCTTTTAATTTTTATCAGACTTGTACTTTAATATTTGTACATAAATTTCTTAATTATTCATTACTTATTTTTGCCAATTTTCATATCTTTATCCCCAATTAATTCTTATATGTTATCATGATTTGAACTGCATATGCAGATATCTCGAGCCGTTACTGCCTCGTACTCCTCCAAATTTCCCGTCCTCATTACTTCCAATGCCATTAGTTTCAGTCGCCCTAGGGTATAACACAGATCAGAGGTCTGGTGCCCGCTTGCGCGGGCAGGTACCCTGCCAAATTACATGATCCAGCCAAGACTTATTACATGCTTTACATTTTTAAAAGCAAGCAAATATTGTCAACTATTTGCAAATTTATTGTGTAGTTAGTTACCGTTTCTTAAATTATTTTGGCGTGTCCGCAGCAGTTGGCATCTCTGTAATAACATAGCGAATAGTAAAATAACGTTAACTTGCGAACTTGTTTGCTCCAATATTGCTTGATAGGTCAGCTCTGATAGTATAGGAGCCTTACCTCTATCGAATACCTTAGTGACGTCAAGCATGAGCTGTAGTGTAGTTTCGTACTTGTATTTGACTTGCTGATACATTCCAATATGTTGATATTTTGTTTTGTAGTAGAGAAGCGTGTGCAGAAGCCCTTTTGTTGCTTGGGAATGTTTTTCGGATAAGAAAGCTTTGCTGAATTCTCAAGTTGGTCTTGAATAACAATTTTTCCTTTTTTCCCCGAATTTTTTTTTTTTTTTTTAAATTTCGGAGAAGGCTAATGTAGTGTTAGTTCTTAGGAGATGCATCATGTCTACCAGGTTCAGGAAAAAGTATAATATATTTGATATTTTCTTTTACTCATAAGGAAGGTATATATTTTTGAGGCTGATTTTTTTAAGAGGCGAAATTTTAATCATTAGATTCAAGGTTGCATCAGGACCAGGCGTTATTAAATGTTGTGTTTTTGAGTAATGTTAATAACTTCTATATCGGTAGTTAGTTAAATAGAAGTTGGAGTATCGAAATTTTCGTTATGATCTTTTTGTAAGTTTCATAAACTTGTTAGTACCGGGGCAGGAAATGCAGCAATTGAACTCGCTCCTAAAGCGTTGACGAAAACTTCGATTCTATCATTATCAATGTTCATTTTTCTGTTTGGCCCATTAAGAGGAAAATTGTTTGAAGAAAATATTTTGAGTGCTCTGCTCTGGTCTTTCTCCAAATATGTTAAGATTATTGAATTTTCTTCAGCGTCTTCAGTGTGTATCTCTTCAGTTCTAAGACTATAGAGTTTTTTATGACAAAGATCATTGCCATGTGTAGAGCACGTGGCGCTTTTCTTCCTCCTTTGTTAAGGAAGTTAAGTAGTTTTTTTTTGTTGTCAGAATTAGAAATGCGCTTGTCAATATCTTTTTCTGATATTCTTTTTGGATTTGATTGAGTTCTCTATTGTGATTAGGAAACTTATAGTTATTTATATTGATGCGAAACAGTTCAGTTGTATTATTCTGCGCAGTTGAAGAAGCAATTCTGAGATCATCAATTGAAGAACTGATGTTATCATCAGTTGAGAAAATATTTTGATCATTGTTTATTTATATAGATATTATTACGGAGAAGAAGCTAATAATTTTTTTTCGGAAGATATTCTGCTCTTAACTTTTGATGTTAGTGGTGACCTGCACAGGGTATTCGTTGCTATTTCTTTAATAGTATCTATTGTGAAAGATGAAAAAAGGTTTGTAATCACGATGTCAGAGGTATAACGACCAGAAAAAGGAGCTGATTGTTGAGGAGCGTGAATGGTGAGTCTTAATTTTTTGGTAATTTTATGCGGTTGATTTCCAAGTTTGCTATTTTTCCTACTTTCCGCATAGCATTCTTAACGTTGAAGTCTCCAAAGCATAATGTGCGAAAACAAAGGACCATCTTGAATAACTTTTGATCTAATAATAGGATTTTAACGTTCTAGAATCCAATCTCATTGGATCAAGGGGGTGACCTCAAATATGCAATTAGAGCAGACAATATTTTACGGCTTTCTCTAAATGAACAAACCGCTTTACAACGAATTTCGGATTTCTGACCCAAAAAATATAGGTAGCTGCAATCTGTTAATTAAGCTCCCCTTATATTGATCAGGAGAGTTTTCCAAAGTTTGGACCTTTTAATGGGTTTTTTTATGCGTATTGCGCCATATCTAGAGAACTATTCAAACGAATCGAAAATTTTTTTCACACGATTACAAAATTAGTTTATCCAAAGATAATTACGTGCAAAAGATAATTAATTTTAGTAAATCTTTATTATTTCATTAATTAATGGTCGAAAATACTTTGAATTGTAGAGTATATAAATTTTTATATTTTTTTAAAGAATGTAATTTTGCACAGCAAAATACAAAGTTTAATCGGAATCATGCATTTTTTTCCTTCAATTTTCACGCAGATGCCCCAGCAGAGTTGAAACGAAAAAATTGTGTATCGCACATTGGACTGCCATCGATATTTTTCGTTTTTTTTTCTTTTTTCATTATTATCGTCCATCGTGAGGATATTGTTACCAAACGATCATATCTTGATGATTCAATTGACTCTTATTTTAGTGAAGTAAGTATATTTCATAAATTTCTAACAAAAGAAATTATTTTCCTGATATAAATTGGAATCGAAAAATTTTTTCACACGATTACAAAATCAGTTTATCCAAAGATAAATTACATGAAAAAGATAATAAATTTTAGTAAATCTTTATTATTTCATTAATTAATGGTCGAAAATACTTTGAATTGTAGAGTATACAACTTTTTACATCATTTTAAAGAATGTAATTTTCGATCACATCTTGATGATTCAATTGACTCTTATTTTAGTGAAATAAGTATATTTCATAAATTTCTAACAAAAGAAATTATGTTCCTGTTATAAATTGGAAGAGTGCATTTTAAAATAAAAATAAATGGCAAAGATTAGGATTTCTTTTCGCCGACAAGAGAAATGTTGATTCGTATGAGATTATAAAGTTATTGTTTTTCTGTACATTATTGCAGCTGAATTTGAGTTCTGGAAATAGCTGTACTTCCTAAATGTTTTTGGTGATAAATTTTTGTGCTCGATAGAGCATTAAGTTTGTTCATAAAAGCGTTAATGTCTTATATATTTTCAAGTCGGATCTGACGTTGTTATAACTAATGCATTAAGGTGCACCGAGAGGCGTCCCAGAATGTTAATGTTATAATGTAATGTTCATAATGTTAATGTTATAAGGGTGCCCAGTTTTTCTAAATAAAGCAAGCAAGCAGGATTTAGTGTTCGGTATTGCAAGCTGGGTACACAAGTAGGGGTCTTGCGAAACTGAACCCTTCTATCGGCCGATAGGTTCCTTCGGGTTAAATTACTAGCGAAGACTTGTGATGCCAATTACCTCATCGAAATAAGTAATTATTCAAACAGCGAGATGTTTTCTTGAAGCTAAAGCACAGTTGACTTCATTTTTTGTTAATCACTCCTACCCACTGTTCATCTTTGAAGCACGATGGCAGAGTGACATTTTTTCTACACTTAATTTTGTACTTGTCCTCATCGTATCCAACTTCATGCATGTTTCCATCACTTTATAGAATAAATATTTTTTTTTATCCCTGTTCTATCTTCTTTTCCACAATATTATTTAACTAACTACTAACATTAAGTTTACTAACCCAAATAATTTTAATATCAATGGCCTTTGATTCAGTTTGTAATCATATAATTTACGAAGGTGGCCTTTTTGGCCCGGTACTCCGGTGCACCAAGTATTAGTTTCCGCAGTTCCATCACTTTATGATGAATGGAAAAAAGGGCCATTATGGCCTCAGATGCCCAGTTCCAAAGCAAATAAAACTTCAGAACCGATCTTAATGGTTCAAGGAACAAAACTTAAATTTGCATTAATTGCACCCATGAGTTAATGCAGCAGACAATATTTTAAGAAACATAATCAGGCACATAACCGCACATTTTTATAAAGTTTCTTTCCCTTCGAATTCTATAGAAATGGTTCCAACAATATGGTTATGAGAACGATCAAAAGTTTAGTTCTCTTAATTTCAATTTTTGCTTGTTAAACAGTATCTAGATGAATTTTCAAGCTCTTTCATACACAGGTATAAAATTTATTTACCCAAAGATTATGCTATGCAAAAAGTATATTTAAATAAATATTTATTTTGGGAAAAACGTTTCAAAAAAATTTGAAATTTAAGGTATATGAATTATTAAATCATTTTAAGAAATGGAATTTTAAGTAAATAAACAAATACTGCTTCCTTATACGTGACAAATGCAGAGATGCCAACTGCTCCGGACGTGCCAAAATAATTAAAAAAACGGCAAATAACTACAAAGTAAATTTTGCAGATATTTGACTATTTCTCCTTGCTTCTTAAAAGGTGTACCATGACATAAATACTAAAAAGTGGTGAATTATAAAAGCCTACGAATTATGTAGATAGTGGGAGATAAGAATCTACTAAATTGAATTTATTAAACCAAGAATCACAATTAATAAACTACCACTTTAAAATATATATTTTCTGTCCGGAGCATGTTGGCATCTCTGCAAATGATGAGATAGAAATGAGGTGTTTCAAATCTTATAAACTACCGTTTCAGAAAATAATATATATTTATTAAATTATTTAATTTTGTGTCGTTCTCAGATCTACATAATCAATGAAATGCATCTAATAAAGATATCTGCAAGCAATACGTATACGTATTGCTGGTAGATACTGAAAATAATAAAAGGAAAATGCTTCTGAATTTACTCTATTTCATAGAAATGGTTAGAAAAAGTTTATTTTTTTAAAGATGAGACAGTAATTTCTAATGAATGGGACTGTTCGTGAGTTCAAGAAAGGTTGATAAGTATTCATCTTCAAGATCTGAAAATTTCGGTTCTTGAACAGGCTTCTCAACAATTAAAAAGTGGTTCACAAATATAGATAATTAGGTCTGTCTGAAAGTTCGGTTCGCGAAAAAGCATGTATCATTTTCAGATATGCAAAAGCTGCATTTATTCACGCGGTAATGTATTGCAATTTCTTTTTAAATTTTCGAATGCATTAGATTTATGACCGAAATTTTGGATATTTTTTCGTCGCCTACTGCAAATTCGCTATCGGTTTCACTCTTCAAGATACAGTTTTTATGCAATTTATAAATATATTTCTAGCCAAAAATTTTAATTTGTGTGCCTACTAAGAGTCCCAGTTCTCTGCTACGTAGAAAGTGGTAGGAAGAAGGAGACCATACGTTTACGATGCGATAAATTATGTTCATTTGTAAAGCATAAAATAATCGATATTACTTTTCTTCCATCACAAACAAATGTTATTAATTCATAGGTGCCATTGATCAGGCTGAAGTCGTGTTCCTGACAAATAATATGCAGCGACGTCACAGGTAAATAAAATGCAAAAAGTGGTAGAAATTTTATTTATATATTACTTATTTAATAACACTATGAGTTACATTTCAAATTGTTCCTGTTGAACATTTAAGGAAAATCATTCTCGGAATGCACTTTCAATAATAAACTAGAAATAAAAGTTTCTCCTCTTTCTGCAAAATTCTAATAAATTGATGAAGAATTCAAGAGTTAAACCTTGTTGAATTAGGAAAATTACGCACACTCTTAAAAAGTGTCGCCACGAGACAACAATAGGAGTAATGTTGCATTTCTTATAATTTTTACATTTTCAATATGCCAAATTACAAAAAATGAAAAAAAATTAACTAAAAATAACTTTAATTTTGATATTACTAGAAAATATTTTTTTACAAAGCTGAGTAAGTAGGCATTTCTGGTAATCTAAAAAAATATGCTATAAAATTTGCAAATTCTAATACCTTTTCTTAAAATTCTAAATTTTAATCGTCACGACTTTTTGCTATTTTAGTCACCGGTGGCAAACCTGGAAATGCATACTATTTTTAAAAAAAAAACATATTTTGTAATAAATAATGATCTATAACAGGCTCATTTGAAGCATAAAGTGTTTAGTTTTAACCTTATCTTGCTTGTATTTTGTTTTTGTTGCAAAAAATAAAAACTTTGAGTAACATATAAATTAATGGTCGGAATCAGATTTCAGAACCGATCTTATAATTCAAGGTCCAAATCTTAAATTTGAATTGATTAATTGCACTCATTAATCAGTGTTGCAGACAATATTTAGGAAACAAAATCAGTCATATAACCGAACATTTTTTATTAAGTTTCTCTTCCTTCAAATTCGTATTCTGTCCAATTCCTATGGAATGGCCAGGAGAGCGATCGAAAGTCTAGTTCCTTTAATGTTATTTTTTGCGTGTTTTGCAATATATCGATGAATTTTCAAGCTCATCGAAACATTTTATACACAGTTATAAAATTCGTTTATCCAAAGATTATTCTATGGAAAAAACTGCTTTTAATAATTATTTATATTTCATTATTATTTTTGTGAAAAAGTTTCAAAACATTTTGAATCTTAAGTTATATGAGTAATTAAATCATTTTAAGAAATGTAATTTTAAATAAATAAAAAAAAATACTACTTCCTTTCACGTGACAAATGTTAAGATAGAAATGATGTTGTTCAAATATTAGAAACTACCGTTTCAGAAAATAAAATAAATTTAATATAAATTTTAATTTTGTTAGCACTGTGGAAAGGGCATTATCTGGGTAAGTTCAATAAAATATCTGCTAGCAATGCAATTGGCTGGTAGATACGTAAATTAAAAAAAGGAAAAATCTCTGAGTAAAGTCTATTTCATTGAAATGGTTAGAAAAAGTAATTTTTTTTATATATATAAGTTGTGATATTATGCATAATACATCTTTATTTGAAACATTCTATAAAGGTATCTGCTAACAATACATTTGGCTTGATGGTGAGTCCTAGCAACACCTCTTAGAAAAGAGCAGGCCTCAGCACGGGTTACCATAAATAAGAAAGTCGACCCTTTAGTAGTCCGACCGTAATGACATTTTTCGTATTATCCACCACTGCGCAGCTTAGTATACCGAACGTTATGACATCTTTCTTGTTTTTCATCTACTGCGCAGTTTAACTTCGTTAGATAGGACTACTAAATTGATCCGTGCTGAGGCCTTCCTTCTTCTAGAAGGAGGTCCTAGTCCTGTCTGTTGGTCGGGGTGCCTGAGGCCGGAGTGGGCCTTTACCTCTTCATCATGAGATGCGGATCCTGGAGATCTTTGTTTCATAAAATTGAGGGTAAAGGTTTGTAATGAGCATATTGTTCGAGTAAAATCATGTAAAATGATACATTTTGCATTACAGAAAATAAATAAGTAATACAAATGAAGATAAAAATTGCACTTCTAGTAAGAAGTTTATCGCCCCTGGTTCAAATTCTTTAACTCTCATCTCAATCATTACATTTTCACAAATCTTGTTTATTCCATTACTTCTAATTCATAGTGCCTCTTTACAAAGCTGAGTCAATTTTTACAAACAAAACAAATCAATTGATTCTGTCAACGCTTATATTGTATTTACATGACAATTTCGAGTTATTTTTCATTATATATGTCCTATATAATTGTGCCATTTGTATATTTATAGAGCCAATTCTAATATTATTGCCATATCATGCAGAAAGTGAGAAGTTGTCCTACTTGCCTCTAGCATTTGAGCTTTTGCGAAATATGGTAGTAAATTCCCAATAGCAAGTGGTAGTTGATAGGATTTTTCAAAAATTTATTTATTTATTTTCCTTTTTATTTATTTATTTTATTTTTAACGAGCAACATTTGCAAAAGTTTTAAGTAGACAAAAATCTCAGTTCGTCGTCGCGAAGCAGCATTCACTAATTCGTCAATTTTTAATGACAGAAAATAAATAATTGGTAGTATGGAGGAGCGCCAGTAATATAGTAAGTGCAATATCTTGTGAGAATCATGAAATTAAGACATAAAAATGAAAAAATAATGCATTCAAATAAAGAAATAATTTACTTATTAACATTATGTACAATATTTGCAACAAAATCTAGTAAAGCATAAGTCATAAAACATTAGTAATGCAGTATTCACCTTGTTCTTTATATGCCTTACATGATATTATGTCAGTCTGTTGTTAATCACTAGACCTAAGTATGTGGCTTTTGTTGCTCTTGGTATCACTTTACAGGACTAATCCGTCATGCTCTCTATTTGGTTTTTTGTTCTTTTGTAGTTGGGAATTATGAGGCATGCCTTCCAACTTGTACGGTCATTAATAATTATTATAAGTATCATAATAAAGTTGTAGAAAAACAACCATTAAATTTGGAAGAATTTTCTGAAAATTAGACTACTTAAGCATTTAAAAGCTTATAGTATAAACAAACAAATAGATATGTCTACACATTTTTTAATTGTTGATTTTTCATGAAAGGTTTAAAAAAAATTTCAAGTTTAAAATTCAGGATTTAATACGTCATAACGCTAATATTGGCCTCAACAATTTCAACTAACTCAACGGCCGTAGAAGTCAACAGCTATGCACTCGTTTCTGGGCTATTTATCGCTCTTAAGTTATCACCTAAATTACTCCACTACTGCGATCCAGAGGGTTATTCGCCTACTAAAGCAGCGATAAATTGCAGAGTTGTGAATCTACGCATCTAAGTTAAAGAACTAAATTGAAATTGGCAGAAATAAACTAGGAAAAGTAGAGTAGAAGGTAAAAAAAAGAAAAGACATAGCCAGATTGACATAAGGAAAAGGCAGTAATACGACTGTATTTTGTGATATCATCGATGGATTCCATATCAGGCAAATGATTAAAGTCACTGGTTGAACATTCTCTGCTAGTAGCTTAGTATTGTTACAAAATTGTAAATCGTTACAATACTTATAAGTGTATAATTTTGTAAATAATCTTTTATGAGTCAAACGGATTTCAAATAAACAGTTAAATTAAGAAATCTGCAAGAATATCGTGTAATTTTAACGTAATTTGGAGAGAAAATAATGCCTAATGTCTTTCTTATTGAAGACTCGGCATGGAGACATGTTTGCCGACTTGGTGATAATTTTGGACACTTGGAGATTATTGTCGCGACAAAATGATGGTTCTAGAAATTTCGAGTTTCTGAGCGATAAGACTAATTAAGCATTTATGAGAGAATCATCCTGAAACGTGTCGGAAGTTCCAGGATCTCGTCACCAATCCAAAATAAATCGGAATTTGCCTCGCAGAATAGACTAATAATCTGAGTAAAAAGTCTGCTTGTGGCTCTAGTAGTGTTTTGACCTTAAATTGGTTAATTGATTCTTCTGAGATTGTGAAGTCATTGTTTTTCTGTTCAACACTTATTTCAGCTGAATTTAAGTTCTGGAAATAATGCTAATAAATTTTTGTGCTCGATACAGCATTAAGTTTATTCATAAAAGCGTTCATATTTTATATATTTTCAAGTCAGATCTGACGCAGTTATAAACTAATGCATTAATGCGAGGCCTCCCAGAATTTTACCCTCTGTGGAAGAGAGTTTAAGGACAGTTTCTTACTTATATATTCCAATTTGATTTGCTGATATATTCCAGCTTTTATTGTAGCAGAGATATTCTTCTAAAATCCGTATTCTTGTTTGGGAATGTCTTGTAGATAATCATCAGGTCGGTGTTGAAGAATTATTTTTTAGACAATTTTTTAAATTATTGGAAAAAGGTAAATGAGGCGTTAGTTCTCAGAAGATGAAACATCTTGCCAGGCTTAGGAAAAAGTATAATATCTTATTCCCCCCCCCCCACACACACACTCCTTGGGAAGGTATTTATTTTTAACGCAAGAATGGAAGATGTTTGTGAGAAGGCTGATTTTTGTTTCAAATTTAAATCATTAGATCATAAAGGCGATGCCAATACCAGAAAATATAATTTTTGAAAAAATATATTTTTTTTACCGTATTAATACGTAAAATATATTTTATTTAAATATTTTTTTTCGGAATTAGATTTCCGAACTGATCTTAATGATTCAAACTAGAACTCAAACTTACATTGATTAATTGCTCTCATTAATTAGTGCAGCTGACAATATTTTAAGAAGACATATATTAGCCATATAACCAAATTTTTTTTTTTAAGTTTCTTTTCCATCAAATTCAAATTATGTTTGAAATCGTTACAATAGTATGGTCAGGAGAGCAATCAAAAGTTTAGTTATCTTAATTTTACTTTTTGCGTGTTTTGATTTTGTACACAGTTACCTAATTATTCGTTTACCTAAAAATTATTCTATGAACCTTTAAAAAATTATTTATAATTTATCATTATTTTTGTGAAAACGCTTCTAAAAATTTTAAATTTTAAGGTATATGAATTATTAAACCATTTTAAGAAATGTAATTTCAAATAAATTAAAAAAAGATACGGTTTCCTTTTACGTGGCAAATATTCAGGTAGAAATGAGGTAGTTCAAATCTTATAAACTACCGTTTCAGAAATTCAAAGAAATTTAATATAATATACAATTTATTTTAAATGTGGAATCATGCTTACATACATAATTAAAATCTAATAAAGGTATTTGCTAGCAATACGTTTGGCTGGCGGATACTGAAAATTAAAAAAGGAAAATAATTGTGTGTGTAGATTTCAGAGAAACGGTAAGAAAGAGCTTATTTAAAAAAAAAATTGTGAATGTAATTAATAATAAAAAGGATTTTTCGGAAGTTCAGAAGAATGCTTGATAAGTATTCTTCTTTTAGATCTGAAAACTTCAATTAAAAAGTGGTTCAATTATAAACAGTTAATTAGGTCTTTCTGAAAGTTCTGTTCGCGAAAAGACACGTATCATTTTTAAATATACAAAGGTGCATTTATTCACGCTGTAATGAATAGCAATATTTTTTTCTAATGAATTACGTTTTTGAACGGAGTTGTGGATATTTTTTCGTCGCTGATTTCAAATTCGCAATCTATTTCACTCTACAAGATACAGTTTTTATTTTAATTAATAATATATTTCTATTCAGAATTTTTTAAAGTTTAATTTGTGTGCCTATTAAGAGTTCCCACTTCTCTGCAATATAGAAAGTGGTAGGAAGAAGGAGAACACACGTTTACGTGGCACGTTATAGTAGTTTCCTATGAACTAAATAATTAATATTACTTTTTTCCATAACAAGCAAATATTATTAATTCATAGATATCATTTATCACGCTGAAGTCATGTTCCTTACAAATGATATGTAGCGACTTCAGTGGCAACTAAAATATAAAAAGTTGTAAAAATTTCATTTATTTATTTAATAACACAATGCGTTACATTTCAAACTGTTCTTGTTGAAAATTTAAGGAAAATCATTCTCGGAATCCACTTTCAGTAGTAAACTAGAAATAAAAACTACTCCACTTTCTGCGAAATTCTAATAAATTGGTAGCAAATTGAAGAGTAAACCTTTTAGAATTAGGAAAATTATGCCCACTCTTTAAAAGTGTCACCCGAAACAGCAGTAAATAATATTGCATTTCTTATGATATTTTATATTTTCAATATGTCAAATTACAAAAAAATTTAAGTAATTTTAACTAAATATAACTTTAATTGTTTTGTTACTAGAAGATTATTTTTTTGCAATTCTGAGCAAATTTGCATATCTGGTAATCTAAAGAAATATGCTATAAAATTTGCAAATTTTAGTATCTTTTATAAAAATTCTAAATTTTAATCGTCATCAATTTCTGCCATTTTAGACAGCCGTGGCAAACTATATATACTATATTTAAAAAAAAACATATTTTGTAATAAATAAAGATTTTTAACAGGCTCATAATTAGCATTTAATGCATAAAGTGTTTAGTTTTAACTTTATCTTGTCTGTATTTTGTTTTTGTAGCAAAAAAAAACAACAAAAAAAAACACTAAATAACATATAAACTAATGATCAGAATCAGATTTCAGAACCGACCTTAATGATATAAGGATCAAAACTTTAATTTGTATTCATTAATTGCATTCATTAATTAGTGCAACAGACAATATTTTAAGAAACATAATCAGTCATATAACCGCACACTTTTTATCATGTTTCTTTTCCGTCAAATTCGAATTCGACCCGATTCCCATAGTATGGTCAGGAGAGCGATCAAAAGTTCAGTTCTCTAAATTTTACTTTTACTTTTTGTGTGTTTCGCAATATCTCGATGAATTTTCAAGCTCACCGAAACATTTTATAACTATTATTAAACAACTATTTATAATTTATTATTACATTTGTGAAAACGTTTCAAAAATGTTGAATTTTAAGGTATATGAACTATTAAATCATTTTAAGAAATGTAATTTTAAATGAATATAAAAAAAATACTGCATCATTTTACGTGACGAATGTTGAGATAGAAATGAGATTATTCAAATTTTAAAAACTATTGTTTCAGAAAATAAAATATATTTAATAAATAATTTAATTTTGTTAAAAATTTTAAATTAAGATTAGTGAGCAAATTTTAAAATAATTGTATCTGCTACGTTTGGATGGTGAATACTGATAATAAAAAAAGGAAAATTTTTCTGAATATAGGCTATTTCATTAATGTTTTTTCCAGTAATAGTAAAGCAAGAAAATTGTTTTTTAAAAATTTAAGAGTTGGCATTTAATAGGATATAGATTGGTCTTCCACTTAAAGCACCCTATTGCGATGTCTTTAATTGTTTTTCTTCTGAAATCAATCAAGTGCATGTGTGTGTGATTTTTTTGATAATTACGTTGTCATTGGCATAGAGAGCAGTATCGTTTACGGTTTCTTCTTAATTTTTTTAAAAAGTTTTTTATGGAGAAATTAGCATAGATTAGAAAGTAAAGCTGTCCAAGAATATTAGCTTGAGACAAGCTGGCCTTAGCCCCTTAACTTGTACGCTCGAGTAAATTCGAGCGCGCTAAGCTGGCCAAACTGTGCACACTTGAGATAATTCAAACAGCGTTGTATTTTATATGTTACTATGATTTTTCACACTCGAATATAATCGAGAATTGAAAATAACAATGTGAAAGCTAAGAAAAAGAAATCGTTTTATTGATATTTATCATTTACATAGGATTGTATGCTATGACACTTATTTATTCAAGAATACAATATACAGAGATGCCAACTTGATTCCGAACAGTAAATATATATTTTAAAGTGATAGATTATCAATTGTGATTCTTGGTTTAACCCTTTCGGGCCGACTGTCACAAATACGTGCCAGCATAAAACTGTATCAATCAGGGTGAAAAGATAAAACTGCTAATCAAAGTAATTTGTTTGTGGGCGGAGTTATAATTGTTTGATTTATTCAATTCACCATTACTTTGTTCAAAATAAAACTATTTAGTTATACTTTGAATTAACATTGATTATATGTATGATTAAACTAACAATAACTAAAGTAAAACCAAAGTAAGTCTGTCAAATTAGCAACGACAGCATTTAAGTTACTGTTTTTTTATTGAAATACAACTTGATTCTGAATTTGTACGGATGCTTTTCTGGATCACCCGACTCCAAGGGGTTAATAAATTCAATTTAATAGGGTTTTATCCACAAATTTTTCTAAAAAATTCGTAGTCTTTTACAATTTACCACTTTATAGTACTCATGTCATGATATGTCTTTTAAAAATTAAGCAAAATGAGTCAAAAGTGAATGGTATGTCCTTTATACACTCTTATACCATCCAACTGAAAGGGATGACATTTGTTATACAGATAGTTTCAAGCACGAGGAAGATCACTGTCAATATTAAAACAATCTGCGACACTTATGCCATACTCTATCTAACGTCTTAGTGAAGTCAAACTTGAACTGTAGTGTAGTTTCACACTTTATATATATATATATATATATATATATATATATATATATATATATATATATATATATATATATATATATATATATATATATATATATATATATATATATATATATATATATATATATATATATATCTTTAAGGCTAAGGCCCCTATACTATCGGAGCTGACCTATCAAGCAATATTGGAGCAAACAAGTTCGTATTGTTATACAAGTTCGTATTGTTATTGTTATTGTTCGTATTGTTCGTTATGTTAGTATTCATTATGTTATTACAGAGATGTCAAATGCTGCGGACACGTCAAAACAATTTAAAAAACGGTAAATAACTACAAAGTAAATTTTGCAAATAGTTGACAATATTTGGTTGCTTTTAAAAATGTTAAGCATGTTATAAGTACTGTAAAGTGGTGAATTATATAAGCCTATGCATTGTCTAGAAATTGTGGTGGATTAAAATTTACTAAATCGAACTTATGAAACCGAAAATTACAATTAATAAACTACCACTTTAAAATATTTATTCACTGTACTTATGTTAGCTCTTTGCTCCAACAATATACATACCTGCCAACTTTTAATCCCCTCCATTATTATTTTTCCAGTGGTATTAAAATGGAATTAAATTTCAATTTTAAGCAAACAAATACGTTGTATTTGAGAAAACTTGAGTTGACAACCAAGATAGTAACGCATATCAATATATGTGCTTAATTTTTTTAAGAATAGTGGTGATCAATATCATTTAAAAATTAAGATTATAAAAGAAAAAATAGTATATAATTACTACCACTTTAAATATGAAAATAAAATCTTCGGGAAAATCCGAAAGAGTTGGCAGGCCAGAACAGTGTTGCCTGATTGGGCTACAAGTAGCGGATTGGGCTACTTGCTACTTTTTGGGCTACTTATTATTTTTCGAACGCTACAAATCTTAAATATGCGCTACTTTTTTTCCTTACTGAAATATATATATATTTTTTAATTTTTTCCCTTCCCATTATAAAATGATTCTGAAAGTTTGCAGCTTCTTTACTATTTTTAAAAAGGACATTTTTGTTGTTGTTGAAAACGCTCTCGCTTCAGTTTTGGATTCTTGATATGTTTTACTGATGGAGTCTATAATCTTTCCATGTTTATGTTTCAAATCGTAGACTCGGGAAATCGCCAAGATATATATGGAAAAATGCACGGAGAGCATGATGGGGAAAATGTTTTTTAACTCCAACTATTATTAATGGTTTATCTTCTGGAGAAAAAAAATCACGTTACTCGCTTTGAAACTCAGAAAAATTAAATCCAAAGTCATTAAACCTGCTGAATGAAAATAGTTGTTGTGAATGACAATGAGTTTCCCAAAAATATCGTACTGTTAAATGCTTTTTAGTGAATTCATTTCACTTTTGTAAATCACCATCTATTCACAGTTGCACGAAAAATAGGAAAATTTTTATCTCTCTCTAGAGCTTAGATTTGCCCGTTGTAAATGATGAAATTATTTTTTTTTAAAGGAAGCTATAATATGTATTGCTATGGTTACAGTTATTATTTTTCACCTCATTTTGCCAAATATGCAATAAATAAATGAAACAAATAAATTAAACAAATAAAAATGAAGTTTTGGATAGTTATCATATTAAAATAAAATTCGTATTAATCAGAATTGGCATCAAGGAGAACGACATGAAGAAATATTTCATAGAAGGCCAAGGCCCACCCAATGATGACGATGAAACGCAAAAAATGGATTTTGTTTTTAAAACAAAAATATATATTATGAAATTTCAAATAATAATTAACTATAACAATGAAATTATGAATAAAAATGATTAAGTTAATTGAAACATAATGCACTTAGGGATCAGGAAAATTGAATAACGACAATTTCTTTAATTCGAAAATGTCAACATTTTAAACCTTTCGAAACATTTATAGTAATTGCAAAATAACTAGGAAAGATAATTACTTTAAATGATAAACACGGTAATGTATATGCTGTGTGTTATAAAATGAGTTTAGAAAATTATTAAAGCTACTACAGTAAAACTAACGTAAACAGATCAGAAGTGGAACTACAATTTGATGGTTTTATAAGAGAAGTCATTTTATAAAAATGATAATACTTGTAAATTGTTTTTACCAGTTTTGCACTTGATCATGAAAATCTTAGATAGGTGATTAACTTATAGAGATGGTCAACTTAACAGGTTTCACTGTGCAAGAAAAGAAAGCACAGCAACTAAGCGAGTTGCGAGAAAAGAAAATATTTACGAGCATTTAGTGCAAATCTATCTTTTTATCATTGTCTTTTTTTAACTTTACAACAGATGTTACGGCTACTATAAATGAAAAAAAAAATTGTTAAAAATATTTGTTGCTTCGTAGACGCTTTAAAATACTGTTTCATGCGTGGCCCAAATCAAAATATTCATTTGTTCACTAAATTACTATCAAAGCTATTCTCTATCGAGTTTGAAACAATTATTGATGCTGTTACAAAGAAAAGCAAAGTCATATTTCTCATCTGCGAGCTGAATGTTTGTACTTTGTATTGTTTCGAACTTCAGAGCAGAAATGATTAAATAAATTATTTTGCTTATCAAAAAAAGATTTTTTGCCTTTTATTTTTAAATGCACGCAGATGTAGGCCCATGAAGTTGAACTTTTCTGAATTTCTTGTGGGAGATTGGGTCCTAGTTTGGTCTCATTTTTAATTTCCTCGAAACACGAGATAATTTTAATTTAAAAAAAATTAGCTAGTGAGAACATTTTTATGTGCGAGTAA
Source organism: Parasteatoda tepidariorum (assembly GCF_982258835.1). Lineage (NCBI taxonomy): Eukaryota > Metazoa > Arthropoda > Arachnida > Araneae > Theridiidae > Parasteatoda > Parasteatoda tepidariorum. The sequence continues at coordinate 10,976,755 of NC_141758.1, read as the reverse complement.
TTAAGGTTCTTGAGGTTGGGGGACGAAGCGAGCTGAGGTCGAAACCTCTTAGTATTCTTATGCAAAGACAGCACCAACATTAAAATATCGAAGACAGTTCCGACTGGTTTTTACACATAAAAAAGCTTGAGAAAAGCGAGCCATCCAATATTATTATAATTTTAGTGTTTTCTGGCAAACGGCGCTGTTTTACAGAAATATAGCCAAATAAATTAGAGCACTCAAAACATGGCAAACTTTACACTTTATTTATGCTGTGATATTAATTTTGTTAATATATATATATATATATATATATATATATATATATATATATATATATATATATATATATATATATATATATATATATATATATATATATATATATATATATATATATATATATATATATATATATATATATATATATATATTCCAGGTTTATCAAACCAAATTCAGGTTTATTGCAAGTGGCGTTAATAGTAACATGAAAAAAATCGGTATTTACTTTGAGAACATTCTTAAAAAAGTTTATAACAAAATTAATAAACTTACTAAAAATAATAACTATTTAAATTGGAATATTAAAAATAGCATTCAGGTTTTAAATACACTAAAAACTTTAAAAAATGTAGATTCAATTCACTGTTTTGATTTCGAAAACCTCTATACTTCCCTTCCAACTAATAAAATTCATGATGACCTTCTTCAAATTCATAGCATGTTTAATCTCAGTGATATTATTAATGAAGATAACTGGAACTTTCTAGTACATATTAACCTTAACAACAATTATATTCTTTTCAATGACCACCTTTTTCAACAAATTAATGGTATTCCCATGGGAAATAATTTTAGTACTAACATCTGCAATATTTTTCTTTTTCTACAAGAATATAGATTTGTAAAATCACATGTTAATCTTCCAATTGATTCTCTCTTTCTCAGATTCATTGATGATCTATTAGTTATTAATTTTAATGATTTCGATATTCTAGCAAAACATATTTATCCAAATGAATTAATTCTTAATAAAACAAATAATAGTAATTCTTCAGCAAATTTTTTAGATTTGACTCTTGATATTAATGCAGATAAAAATATTACATTTAAACTTTTTGACAAAAGAAATGAATTTAAATTTCCAGTTAAAAAATGCATAGATTTCAACTCTAACTTAGCCAATAAGGTTTTTTCTAATATTATTGCCAATCAAATTCATAGATTTTACAGGAATAATTCTAACTATAACGAGTTTTTATTAGATACTGATATATATAAAAACGATTTAATTAATAGCCATTTTCCTAGTTCATTTCTTAATTTCTATTTTAAAAAAATCTTAAAAAACTTGGTACATTAATTTTTAATTTTTATTTAATTTTTCTGTTTTAAGAATAAGCTCTGATTTTTTCAAGGTAGGAACTAACTATGATAAACTATTCCTAAAGCCACTGGACGGAATAGTTTGGATGTATGACCTTTTATACTGGATTAGTTAAATATTTTTTAGTTACTTTTTAATATTTGTAGCCTCTTAAAATTAATTTAATTTTAATTGTCCAGTATAATAAACAGTTTATTTATTTATTTATTTATTTATTTAATTATTTTTTATTTTTGTATAAGTGGAATGGGCTCTGGTTCATAAAGAACCACCCCAAATGAATGCAGGTGATACGTGTATACTTTAAAATTATGTAAGGTTGTATGAATGAAGAATAAAACCTATAAACGGTTTTCTATTCCTGTATGCAGGCTCTGATTTTTAAATAAGTCACCCTATGAAAGATGGATATGTGTATTCTGTAAAATTATGAATGATGGATGAGTCTATAAACGGCTTTCTATCCTGACAGACTGACTTTTAAATTAATTTCCCTATTAATGATTTTTTTAATTTTTTTAAATTTTTTATTTTTATTTTTATATTTTTTTATTTATTTATTTTTTTATTTTTTTAAGACTGCTAATTTATTCAATCCGTTAAACATTTTTATTATTATTTCAATTTTATTACCTTTTTACTAATTGTTTCTCATAGATGGCAGCACTAATATTTTACCTAAACATTTTTTCTTCTTCTTCGATCATTTTTTTTTTTAATTTTATTATATTCGATTCAAGCTATAAGCAATATTTTACATCTTCGCGATTTTTGTTAACTGTTTTATTATTGTACTTTTAAACCTAAACCGCGTTTTAATTCACGCCGGTAAGTTTGATTTCCTATTACATTTTTCTTTTATTTCATGATTTTTTTCAAAATAAGGTTTTTTGCGATATCGACACATATAAAGAATAATTTTTATCTTAGGATAATTATTCTTTATTCAGAAATATCGCATTATTTATGGCAATTAGATGTGTCTTGACAACGACTATTTGCTTATACCATTCTTGTTTCTCTACCATTTAGTTTTTTATTTTTATTTTATTCATGTTTTTCATGTTAATTTGTGTATATATATATATATATATATATATATATATATATATATATATATATATATATATATATATATATATATATATATATATATATATATATATATATATATATATATGTGTGTGTGTGTGTGTGCGTGTTACAAAATGTTCGAATCCGTTACTTTTGGAGCTCCCATTCGCTACATTTTAATCTTAAGTTCTGGCAACACTGGGCCAGAATATATGTTAAGTCGGCCTGTCTAATTCAGGGGATCTAATTAAGGAAGGCATTTGGCTTACTGATGCATTCCAATATGTTGCTATTTTGTTTTGTAGCAGAGAAGTGTGTGCGGAAGCCGTTCTTGTTTGGGAATATTTTGCGAGTAGGAAAGCTTTGCTGAATCATCATGTCGGTGCTGAATAAAGTATTTTTTTCCCCGAAATGTTTTAAAGCATTGGAAGATTGGCTAATGGCTTACTAGTTCCCAGGAGATGCAGTGTCTTTACCATACTCAGGAAAAAGTATAATATATATATTTTTTTTTACTCATTTGGAAGGTATATATTTTTATGGCAAGATTATTGTGAAATGGCTGATTTTGTTATGAGACTAAATTTGAACCCCAAGTGGCCCTGCTATATTGTTTCAATTTGTTATAGAATATTCTGACATCGGATTTAAGCTGCTCAAGGTGTGGGGCCCAACTCAACCGAGGGTTAAAGATTATACCAAGGTATTTAAGGTTTTCGACCGGTTTAATGTGGTCAGTTGTTGTCCCGTCCATCTTAATGCATGGTTGCTTTCTGATGCATTTGGCGCCTTTGGGAAAAGTCACCCTACTGAATTAATTTAGGTAAGCAAAGTTTTTTCATCTTCTACTTACTTATATAAACTCTATTAATATTGTGTCATGTCTTCATTTCTAAGTGCAATCTTTCACTTTTATATTTAGGTTAGGCCTACATTACCGAGCATTCCATTATAAAAGATCATATGTAGCTGGTTTTGAATTATAATTAAGTAAGTAGTTTTTAACTTTTCGCTAATTTTAAATATTATTATCGGAATTATTTCTTATTTCTAATTAATGACGTAAATTTATTGTCAAAGTCGTTTGAATTGAATTGTTTACTTCTTGTTTGCTGGGATGTTAAATGTTATGTTTTACAATCTATCTAATTTTTTATTAAATAAATAATTAATATATAATATAAATAATTTTATATAAGATGAAATGTTTCGAATGTCATTTATTGTGTGAACAAGGTTCATAGCATTGTAGTTATGAGTGTATAAATACTTTTCATAAAAATTAAGCCTGTCAACGTTAATTCTGTGTGCTTATTAACAGTTAATTCGTTTTAAAACATTAAAAATTGTGCTCAAAATGATATAAGTATACATAATTTATCAAAATATTAATGTAAGTGAATTGTAAAAGGTTATATAGATTTTAAAATTATGTCTAAAAGTAAAATAAGCAATATGAAAATATTAAACAATTTTAAAAAAAGAAATAAGTTATTACATATTTGAATCTTCTTTACTGTTAAATACATAACGTTTCACAATTTTTAACCCAAGCATTATAAAATATAAATACAGTAATATAAAAGGAACAAGTTTATTAATTTTTTTGTTTTCACGCACATATATTTACTAAACATACATAAATATATATATTTAACCTGTTATAAAGTTATAATCAGTAAATATTTATAATCAGTAAAAACTAAAATTTCATTTGACTTTAATAAAAAAAACAAATAAATACTCAATGGTCTTCCATGTTTTCATAATAAAATTAATAGAAAGTGAAATTAAAATTACATATAATTGAATAAAATTATATATAGTTTCAGCAAATACTTTTTCTTAAAATTTTATTTTTGTGTCTCATAAGAAATGATAAATCTATATTTTTGTGTTGATTTTTTAATTTTCACAAATAACGTCTAAAAATTTCACAAAAGAGGTACCTCTCAGAAAAACCTAGACAGACCAGGTATATATATATAAACATGGTATATATATAAATATACATGGTATGAGTATATATATAACACAACAGGTCTATGTGGGATTCTTATTAAATAAGATTTTAACGTAGTTGTGATTCATTCTAAAATTAATGTGTAGAAATTAATTTTGTAATGTATAATCAGAGGTCTGTCCAGGCCAAATTTACTACAGTTTAGCTGTACCTTCACAAATTAGACTTTAGGAAAAACGGCAGTTTCACAAATTCAACTTTTAAAAAAATGGAAGTTTCACAAAATACTTTTTCTTAAAATTTATTTTCGTATCCCTTAAATCTATAAAAATATAATATTTTTTGAGTTTTTAGTGCTGTTGTGCAATATATTAAATTACTAATTTTCAGTGACTGAATCCAGTCTGAAGATAAAATGTGCATAGCTAATGGTAAAAAATTATATTTTAAACTAATTTACATGCGTGGAAAATGTGGTTATTTTAAAACAAGCAAATAGTCTTTGATTTTGAATTATAAATCATAGTTGACCAGAAAATAATTATCATGCCTTACATTAATATTCACTTCGTAAATTCCATCTACAGTGCTCACACTTATTCCTATTCACCTATTTTACACTTAATTTTTAAATTAATTACTGAGCAAATCCTAATTATATATATTTTTGGAAACTGATTAAAAATATTTTTGAATGCTTATCTTTTGTTGAAGTGCAAAGGCCTATAAAATAATTAACAGACATATTATACCTATATCCTGCAATACCCAGTAAAAATTTTTTCCTGAATAACGTATCAAAATTATCAACCGGCGTTCTGCCGCATCTTTAAATGCTTATTAATATTTGTTGTACGAATAACGTAATGAAAATATTCCTCGACATTCTACTGTATCTGTAGACGCCGTGGAATATGTTTTTTTCAAACTCGACATACTACGGCGTTATTGAAATATCGATCCATATCAATTTTACGATGTCGTACATTATTCAAAAAATCGGACGTTTTTATATAGATCGATGTTTCGGAACAACATCAATCGACGTTGCAAGCGAAGTTTTTTCGAGATCAATCGATATTGAGTGCTACTTGGGATCATCAGCTTGTAATCAAAAATGATAATAATTTGTTACTGTGATTACTTGTAACCATGATCGTTGCAAGAAGTTGATTTATCTATAGTTAATTACATTTGTAATCAATAACTGAAATTTGTAATTGACTGGCAACTTGCAAAGAAAATGACATTATGTTTGCATTTTTAGTTGGTTATTCAAAATTTTATTCAGAAAAATTAGTCATGACTAAAGAATTTATTCATTAATCATTTTTCAAAAAATTGCATAATAAATGATGAATAATGACTAAATTTGCATATGAATAATCATTCAGAATGAATTTATTCTGAATAAATCGTGAATAAAATTTCCGTGAATGATGTCCATCACTGATTTTAAGAAACATAATCAATCATATAACGACGCATTTTTTATTAAGTTTAGTTTCTGTCAAAATTCGAATTCTGTAGAAATGGTTCCAATAGTATGGTCAGGAGAGCGATCAAAAGTCTAGTTCGCTTAATTTTACTTTTGCGTGTTTTGCAATATCTCGGTGAATTTTCAAGCTCATGGTAACATTTTATACACAGTTACGAAATACGTTAATCCAAAGATTATACTATGTAAATAGTAGCTTTAAATAATTATTTATTTTTTAATATTATTTTTGTGAAAACATTTCAAAAAACTTTTAATTTTAAGGTATATGAATTATTTAACCATTTTAAAAAATGTAATTTTAAATAAATAAAAAAATATGCGGTTTCCTTTTAAGGTGACAAATGTTCATTTAGAAATGAGGTAGTTCAAATTTTAGAAACTACCGTTTCAGAATAAAAAATAAATTTAATATAAATTTTAATCTAGTTGGAAAATTTGGAAAATTTATTGTAATGTAAGACATTAAATAAAAGTATCTGCTAGCAATGCATTTACAAAAGTAAAATATTTCTGTGTATGGTCCATTTCATTGGAGCGGTAAGAAAAAGCTTCTTTTTGTAGAAAAAAGTTTATGTAATTAATAATAAAAAGGACATTTCGTGAGTTCAGAAGATTGGCTAATAAGTATTCTTCTTTCAGATCTGAGAATTTTTTCTGATCTCGTATCGCACTTGAACAGACTTCTCAATAATTAAAAAGTGGTTCAATTATAAACACAAATATAGATAATTTAGGTCTGCCTGAAAGTTCTTGCGGGAAAAAAACGTGTGGTTTTCAGATAAGCAAAAGGTGTATTTAATTACGCTATAATAAATTACAATATTTTTCTTCTTAAATTTTCTAATGCATTTGGTTATCAATAGGGATTTTGGATATTTTTTCGTCTCTGACTTCAAATTTGCAATCAATTTCACTCTACAAGATACAGTTTTTACGCAAATTAATAATATATTTCTATCCAGAATTTTAGGAAATTAAATTTGCGTGACTATTAGGGTTCCCACTTCTCTGCTACGTAGAAAGTGGTAGGAAGAAGGGGGTAATATATTTACAATATCAAAAATTATGTTAGTTTGTACTGCACAAAATAATCAGTATGATTTTTTTTCTATAACAAACAATTATTTTTAATTCACAGGTACTATTAACCTCGCTGAAGTTGTGCTCCATACAAAAGATATACAATTACGTCACAGGCAAGTAAAATGTAAAAAGTGGTAGAAATTTTTTATTTATTTAATATCACTATGAGAAACATTTAAAATTGTTCTTGTTGAAGATTTAAGGAAAATCATTCTCGGAATCCACTTTCAATAGATAACTAGAAATAAAAACTACTCCGCATTGTGCAAAATTCTAATAAATTTGTAGCGAATTGAAGAGTAAACCTTTAAAAATTAGGAAAGTTACGCCAACTTTTTAAAAGTGTCGCCACGAGACAACAGTAATAATATTTCATTTCTTATGATATGTGATATTTTTAATATGTGAAATTACAAAAAATGAAAGTTTAATTTATTAAAAAATTTCAAAAAATTAATTTACAATAAATTAAGTTTCTTTTTAGCCAAATTCGAATTCTGTCCAATTCCCATAGTATGGTCAGGAGAGCAATCAATAGGTTTACTTTTTGCGTGTTTTGCAATATATCGATGCATTTTCAAACTCATCGATACATTTTATACACAGTTATAAAACTTGATTACCCAAAGACTATTCTATGCAAAAAGAAGCCTTAAATAATCAAAGAAAAAATAATACTTCCTTTCACGTGGCAAATGTAGAGATAGAAATGAGGTAGTTCATTAATATTAGAAGCAACTGTTTCAGAAAATAAAATATATTTAATATAAATTTTACTTTTGTTTCACTTTTCATTGTAAATACACAGTGGTAATAAATTAAAAAAGGTATCTATAAGCAATACTTTTGGCAAGTGGATACTGAAAATAACAAAAAGGAAAATATTTCTGAATATAGTTTATTTTTTTAACATTGGGATATTCTGAGTAAAACATCTTCATTTGAATCATTCTAGTTAGTCTAAGATAGGTACTCTGCCAGACATTCGTCTGGAGCTGACTATGGTAACGCGATATCATTATTTCAAGTAGGGGTGCGGGATCCCTCTTTTGGATTGGTTTTGGCGAGAGAAAAGTCGACCTCCTTCATCGATGCTATCCTCCCTAAAATGCCCTCTTCTTGTTTCCATAGGAACAGACTGCCGCAGACTTTGTGGCTGCCAGAGTACCTATTTTAGACAAACAGCTCGAGATTGTTATTGTTTACATTTATATTGAAAACACCATCCATAACAACAGATATGTTAAAGTTATTCTCAGCCACTGTAAATACTCAACTGCTGTATTGCTTAATCTACTATTTACTATTATGCGTCTATTTGATACTTATTTTTTCCAACGTGTTATAAGGTGTCGAAGAAAAAAATTATATGAGCAGATAGACATATTTTATGTACAGTGGTAGATAGATTATTTTACTTCTGTGAAAGATCAAATCTTGTGTTAAATGTTACAGAGCAGTTTTTAATGCTTTGGAAAATAAAAAGTGAGTACAAATAAATATTATACTCATAAAGAAAATAAATATTTCAGTTTATAGATGAATATCGGAAAAATAATTTTTTGAAAAATACTTCTTTATTATTACTTCTATTTGAGGCAATATTTAAATAGATGATGTTTATTAAATATTAATGTTACAATAAATTACTAACTTAACGAGAAAGTAAACATATTTTATATTGTAAATTTCTATTTAAATAAACCACTTAATGTCCTTTCGCCAAACCATATCATGGCAGAGATGCCAACTTACTCCGGACAGAAAATATTTATTTTAAAGCGGTAGTTTATTAATTGTGATTCTTAGTTTAATAAATTCAATTTAGTAGATTTTTATCCACCACTATTTTTAAATAAGTTGCATGCTTATATAATTCACCACTTTATAATACTTACTTTGAAGCCGATTATAACATACCTGGTAACTTTTAATCCCTTCCATTATCATTTTTCCCAGTGGTATTAAAATGGAATTAAAACTTCAATTTTAATCAAACAAATACGTTGTATTTGAGAAAACTTAAGTTGACAACCATGATAGTAACGCATATTAATATATGTGCTTAATTTTTGTAAGAATAGTGGTGATCAATATCATTTAAAAATTAAGATTATAAAAAAAAAATGGTATATAATTACTACCACTTTAAATATGAAAATAAAATCCTCCGGAAAATCCGGAGGAGTTAGCAGGTATGTTATAACAGCATAACAGCCTATTACGCAGACGATACCGGTATTATTATTAAATCCAGAAACTCAAATCATGCTCTTCAAAAACTACAAGACCATATAGACGAAATAGAAGACTGGTGCTTAAAATGGAAAACTGCAGTAAATGCTGGAAAATCACAAATATTAATTATACAAAAAAGAAGAATTAAAATACTTCCACAACTTCAACCAAAAATGTTCAACATACCAATACCAATAGCTAAAAAAGCAAATTATCTTGGCCTTATAATCAATAGCAAACTTACCTGGAATGATCACATCAAAAGCACAATAGATAAAGCAAATGCAGCAATAATACCCATACAACCATTAATATATAATCAGAATATGTCACTTAAACTAAAGAAGCTACTATATACAGCAATGATCCGCCCAATACTTACCTATGCCTCACCTGCCTGGACAACGATACCTCAATATCTACTGAAGAAATTAAACCAATGCCAAAACAAGATCCTTAGAAAAATAACCTGTGCAAGATGGTTCATCCGGAATACCAATATACATGCAGACCTCAAAATACCAACTCTATCACAGCATATATACAAGCTAAACGCAGATTTTTTCGATAAAGCCATAGAATGTAAAACAGCAAATTTTAATGAAATCTTTAAATTTGAAAATTATATCAAAGATAAAAACTACAGACCCATAGCTGCACATTTCACCTCCGACGCCTCATATCATAACTATAAAAACAAATAATTTCATCAACCTTTCTGAAAATAACGTTTACTCATGCTGATACAATTCTGAACAACTCCAAAATCAAACAAACACAGTTTAGAGCAAGCTGCTCAATTTATTTTTGATTCCTTTTTAGTTATTCAAGCAAAGAGCTTGAAACATTCATAAAAGCAACTCCATTGCCTGCTTACCTCATTGCTCAACCAAAACTGTTCAAAACTTCCAGATGAATGGGATAGGGGCCGCTTCGCGGCCCAGGTGCCCAATAAAATCTAAACACTAGGACTAGGAATACTTACGTTATGCTATACCTTTTGAAAAGCAAGTAAAAGTAGTCAAATATTTGCAAAATTTACTCTGTAGCATTTACCGTTTTAGCGTGTCCGGAGCAGTTGGCATCTCTGTCATGGAGGAGATGAGAAGCCTGTCAGGGGGGGGGAGAAAACAATGTCTTGAAAATCTGTATAGTAATGGAGAATGGACTGAGGCCGTCTGAGGTATATGAATTATTAAGTCATATTAAGAAATGCAATTTTAAACTAATAAAAAAAGTACTGTTTTCTTTTTATTTCACAAATGTTGAAATAGAAATGAGGTAGTTCAAATAGTAGAAACTACCGTTACAGAAAATAAAATAAATTTAATAAATAATTTAATTTTTCAACATTTGGCAGGATTTTTAGGCCACGCCAGAGGTTTATTTGAAGAAGGTACCTGCTAGCAATATATTTGGCTGGTAGGTACTAGATAAAAAGAAAGGAAATTTTCCGGTATATAGGCTATTTCATTGAAAGAGTTAGGAAATGTTTTTTTTTTAAGTTGCTACATTCGGTGTAAAACTTCTTCATTTGAAACATTCTACAAAAGGTGTGTCATTATTTGAGTTTGCGAAATGTTTTTCTCAGTGGTAGTAAACTAAAGAAATAATTTTTTTTTTTAAATTTAAGAGTTGCAATTTTATTTTTATTTTATAACCATCGTTGAACAGCAGACCCAATTTCATGGGTTTACGACTACTAATGTTCATCTCCGTAGCCTTGTAATTTTGAACTAATCCAGAAGACAAGGAAAATTCTGACTCAGTATCCCAAGAGATATTGATTTGTTACGGGAACATGGAGGACTTTGAGACTCGACAGATTCAACGTGCATCAGTAACCATTTACTACACGGGGAGTCTTCGGCCGGCAAGGATTGAACCCACGACCTCTTGGACATGGGGCCAGCGCCCTACCGACCAGGCTATCCCGGCCCTAAGAGTTGCCATTTATCAGGATATAGGTTGGTCTTCCATTTAGAGCACTATGTTGCGATATCTTTAATTTTTTTCTCTTTAATAAATCGAGTGCCCCACGCACTTTAGTTATTTCAGAGTGTGATTGATTTTATGCTAACTACGGTGTCATTGGCATACAGTGTCGTTTAGGCTTTCCTCTTGGTTTTTTTAAAAATTTTATATGTGGAAATTAGCATAGATTAAAAAGTAAAGCTGTCCAAGAATATTAGGTTGAGGCAAGCTGGCTTTAACCCCTTAACTTGTGCGCTCGAGTTAATTTGAGCTCGCTAAACAAGTCAAACTGTGCACACTCGAGATAATTCGAGCGGCGTTGTATTTTATGCGCGTATTGACAAAACATACCGTAGATTGTAAACGTGGCGATTGCAGGTGGAGTTGGCGATGGATTACGCGTAAATGTGGTGGGAGAACGAAATTACATTAACCTAAGCAGTGTAATTCGATATTTTCTTCTTCTCCTCGACTAGCCATTATGAATAAAAATAACTCATTAATTCCCTTTTAGCAGAGAAAATAAAAAAGAAAATAACACCTTTTTATTGTCAGGATCACTTTACAAATACACTGTATTCATATTTTATTAAGCGCTATAATTTATATTTTATAAAACGATCTAGTTTTTTGATAAAACAGATTCAATTTTTTAATTTTTTTTACAAGAATTGTGTTTGCGAAGAAATAAAAATAATTTATTAATGAACCAATCACAAAAAATAACGTAACATTTTAATACTATGTTTTATTGAAACGCTATTTTGAAGAATTAATTCTATTTAACTTTTATTGTAAGAAAACATAACCTGTTTTATTTTAGTGATATTTTCTATGAAATCAATATTCTCTATAAAAGAATAATGTAAGCTTTTTTATAAAGATTATTTTTTTAGAAATTAACAAAGACATATTATTTACTAGAAAAAAATAGAGTATTCAAAAATGTTATCACGCTTTAAAGTAATAGTTTCTTGTAAACGAAATAATCAATATTTTTAAAATAAAGTTTGAAAGCGTTTGTTTCATTACTAGAAGCATTCATTATAAAAAAAATATATATTAAATTACTTTTTTGCATAATTTTATGAAATAAATTTTTTTTGGAATGAGATGACATTTTAAACTTTGTGGAAAATTGATTCAATTCCTTAATATATATAAAAGTCGGTAAATACTTCATTCATTATGGAGGTCATAGATAACTTGATACCTTTTCAATATAAGAATAATAAATGCAATTAATATAAAATGCACAATTTTAAAAATATATTTTATTTACACGCATTGCGTACAGGTTATAATGCAACTATCATACGTAACATAAATTTATAGATTCCTAAATACTGTTATATGAGTTTGGTAATTAAAAATATAATTAAAAAATAACACAATTAAAAAATAACATAATTAAAAAATAACATAATTAAAAAATAACATAATTAAAAAATAACATAATTGAAAAAAATTTTAACCCTCAATTAAAAACTTCCTGTTGTCATATATTAATAATAATTATAATTTTTAGCAACTTTTTTGGGCACAAATTTTTAATTCTCGAACTTAATACTATCCTTTATATGAAAATATCAGAAAATTTATAAAAGAAAAACTATATTTTAAAATTGAGACATTGGCGATAACAGAGGTTAGATGTATGTGCTGAGTTTAAATAAATTATATGTTATAAAACTCACATTTAAGATTTAGATCAATTTATTATCAGGTCATAAGAGTGTTTTTTAATAAATAAATGTAGTGATTGTTTGATTTACAATTGTAAGGTCCTGGGTGTTTAATGTTAAGTTATACATTTCTTTAGAAATAATATTTGAAATATGCAAAGCAGGGCGGCATTCATTTCAACTTAAAAATCATCAACTTAACTTTCAATAACTATAGATAAATAAAAAACAAAAGTTTGATAAAAACTTTAAAAGAAATACTTTTAGAAAAATTCTTTCTAAATAATATTTAAATAAAACACAATCACTTCGTCTGAGTGATTCTGTAAGAAATTCTAAACTTTACAATTTTACAAGTTAGGTGAAAAGTAAATATCGACAATAGTGATAGGGAATTAAGGAAATTCTAAATCTAAAGTTTGAGTCCTAGAACGTAAACATCTGATCATTAGATCAAAAGTTAGTTTTAGATTTTTCGTTTATTGCTCACTGTACACTAAAAGGTGATTTTTTTTTCTTTTGAAATTTTGATTTTAATGCCCTTACTTCAACCTCCTTCGAGTTATGCTTACTTTATAAATTTAATCTCAACTTTATTTTTCTTTTCACTTTTAAACTGTAAAAGACTTTTTCTCCATTTGTAAATTATGAAAAAAGTTATTAATCTGATTGCGTAAACAGTTAATTTATTAAAATTGAACATTCTCAATTAATTCCTTTTAATAGTCATTTATATTATTAATAATAATTATTTACACAAAATTATAATAGAGGAAAGTTTGATTAGAAATTTAAAAGTTCTTGCTACAATAATTAGGGAATTTCTATTGACAAATTCAAGTAATTTTTTTTCCGGAACAAAATGCATTTTTATTTAAAATGGAACAGTACTGACTTAACATTTATACGATAAAACACTCTCTAATCGCTAACACCGATGACAGGAAAAAAAATTCGTTTTTTTTCTTCGTTTCCACAAAAAGTTTAGAACTTAAAATGTTGTTCTTTCATTATAAAGCAACAGCATAATATTCTCGTATCATGTGAAACTTGATAACGAAGTTACTTATCTACCGTTTTACAGTTATAAAATGAAATGATTATTGAATTCTACTTGCATTTTAAAATGTCAATGTCTCCATCGTTCAATGAATTTTACGATTATTTTTATAAAACTGTGTATAATGAACATTTCAACTAAAATAATTAGTACAAAATAGCTGCTAATAATTCTCTTAAACATTTATAAATATTATACATTTATAAATTTCAGCTTTTCGCATTATTGCTAAATAACCTCTACGTCGAAAAATATTTAAGAAATTCCATAATAACTGAAAATTAAATAAAATTTTAAAAAAATTGTAAATGGTTATCGAGCAGAACCATTAAGTTTAATTAATGAATATAGAATTAGTAACAAAGTCACTGCTGAACAATAATTTTTTTTTAATCTTTTAAGTAAACAAGCTTTATTGTAATAATCATTTCATTATTAAGGATTAGAGGTTATTGTGAAATTATTAATTTTAATAAGTGGATGAGTAGGTAAAGAAGTTCACTACTCGAAATACGCGTATACATTTAATGAAAGTTATGAAAATACAGAAGGGGGCTATGGAGGTAATAATATATAATTTTTTTTTATCTTAGTTTTATTACGATCTTCTCAAAAACGCTAATAAACACAATTATGTTAACAAATACAAACGATTATGTCGGAGCTAAAACAAAAAAATACGCTTTATATTTCATTTAATGCAGAAGAATCTAATGAAGATCAGCTTATTTGAAACTCTGAAATGTGACACCCATATATAACTTGGTGAATGATAGATACGTGATACCGAAAACAAAACAAAAACATAAGCACACAGCTGTTTGGCGATTTGCGAGACGCTCCTTCAACGCCGATAGATATTTTCGCCAACCCCTTTACAATCTACGGTATGTTTTGTCAATACGCATTTTATGCTACTATAATGTTTCACACTCGAATATAATCGAGAATTGAAAATAACAATGTGAAAGCAAGATTATGAAAAATTGTTGTGGATTATGAGAAATCGAAGAGCATTTTTTTCAAATTCAAAATGATATGATGTGAAAACGATGTCTTATACAGGGCTGAAGTTTGATGCATATTAACCCGTTTTGTCCCGCATTTATATATTGGAATGATACAAAAAGTGGTTACATGGAACAAGTGGTATAATATATTTTCTAAATTAATTGTTTTTTCTACTTTTAGGGCATTCAAAAAGTACTTGCTCCTTATAATTCTAGATCTAATCAGAAATAACGAAATCATTGTGGTATCTGATAATCTTTTAATTCACCTAGATAAATAAAAATGCTGAAAAAAGTTTCCCACCACAATTAATATTTTTGAAAAAAGGAACTGTCCTAAATATATGACGCTGGGCGTTAACCGGTTAAGACGGAAAAGGGTAAAATCGGGTAACAAATAAATTTTATTTTTAGTTTTTTTTCGGGAACAGTATCAGTAGCTACCAAATGTTTTAACGGATTCAATTTATCTATTAAATTGCTTCTTCCCCGTGAAAAATTCGAAGGCAAGGTAAGACAAGACCGTGAAAAATTAATAGCAATAAATTGTTTTTTGTTAAGATAGATTTACTACTCCAGAAAATTATCTATTGCTGATATATTGTAGTTCTACCACTACTAAAATTTTTCAAGGACAGCGGGTAATCTGTCTACTTAATCTTGGAATAATAGTTTCATATTTATGCTGAAATTATGAAAGAATTCATGATAAAGTTACAGATAACTTATTTTTCTCGAAAAAAAGGCTTGAATGAAATGTATTTCCATAGAAGGGCTTTCAGCCATTGATTAATGTATTTTTTCTAATGAGAACCGAAATATATTTGTCATGCTACTAAAAACACCCACAATGCCTTTTATAACACTTTACGTGGTCAATTCGCCTACTTAATCGAACAAGATTGAAATTACTTGTCAAATAATCGACTATGATCTTGGAACTTTCTCTCCCGTAGGGTACAGTATACCTACCAACTTTTAAACCTTTCAAGGAAGATTTTCCCCAGTGGTAGTAAATTTAAATTTAAAATGCAATTTTAGGCAGAAACATTCGGTGCATTTTTGAACAAGCTTATGCAGAATACTTTAATAGTATTACATATTAATATATATGTTTAGTTTTTTTTAAATTAGTGGGGGATTAAAAATATTATAAATTAAGTTTATAAATGCAAGGAATATATAGAGAGCATATATTTTACTACCACTTTAATTATAGAAATAAAATTTTACGCCAAATGCGTAAAAGTAGGCAGGTGTGGTACTGGGATTGAAAGAAAGCTAACCCTCGTTGGACTTCAATGCTCACCATGATATTCCGAAAATTAAAAAAATTCATATCTTCAGAAATAATGTAAGTAGTTATGTAAAATTCACAAATAGCTGGAGTCTTCTGTTATCCAATTATCACTTATAAAATTACAATTTACTTTTATTTTCCAGAATTTATGGAGCATTTAAAAACCGAGAACGACACATTCTCTGCCCTGTTGCCAACCTGGAAATGAGTAAGTGCATCTGATTCAGCGTAAGCTTTATCATTTATCAGTCTTTAGATTGATTGAACTATTGATTGTAAATTGTGTATGGACAATCGATCCGGTTCATACACAATTTATAGTCTTAACTTAAAATAACACACATTATTTAGAGACATACAACAACGCTATAGAGGTAGGTATTACAGTATAGTGTTTGCAGTGTTTGGACAGATATTTACTCGTGCATTAGTACATTTTAAACGTTTTACTTTTAGTTAGTTTTAGGATTTCAACTCATTTGTTGTAACATCTGTAATATTTACACTGAGGTGACAAAAATCATTGAAGACCTCTTAATACCGTGTCGGACCACTTTAGCACAACCAACTGTAACAACAAGACGTGGGATGGGCTCAGTTAATAGTTCGGAGCCTTTACCAGGAATATTGATTTTTAAAATTGCAAAACTGTTACGGGTGCAGGATCTTATCCAAGAACTTACCTCCTTATTATATCTCATAAGTGTTCGATGGAAATCATGTCAGATGATCTAGGTGGCCAAACCATTCTCTGGAATTGTCCAGAATCAGCCGCGAACAATTAAGTCACGGTGACATGGCACGTTGTCATCCATAAAAATTCCATCGCTGTTTGTTTGGTTCAAGAAGTCTATCAATAACATCGTTATTATTTTTCAATTCAATTTTCATCCAGGTGCTCATCAATGACATACCCTTAATGGGTATTTTCAGAAATTACATCAAAAATTAGGTCAAAAGAGTCTATACATGCACACAAAAAGTCTGTACAGAATCTATACACTCATTATTTAAGATAAGAAATAAAGCTGTCACCATCTAATGAATCATGACTTGGGGCAGCGGAACTGAAAACATCAAAACACCGTGTAACTGCATCAGGAAACAGAACAATATTGAATAGGTATTATTAGAAGCCTGCCTCGAGTTTTATCTAACAATCAAACTGATTTTTATGTTCTCTATACTGCATTTTTCTCTGGTGTTTTGAAAGATACCGATAGCATTTTCTTCCATCCTCTTTTAAATATTAATTTACAATCCCTAATGTATAGATCCTTTTACATCTGATATGGATTCAGAAAATATAAATTAAACGCTGTGATTTTGGAACACATAGCATAAATAAGCAGGCGTACTATTTAGCCGCCACGAGAAAACTCCAGCAAACTGCCTTACTGAGAAATCGATAGAAAAACGGTATCATATCATATCTGACCTTTTTTCGAGAATAGTAAAAAAATTCAGACAAACTACCACTACTTGATACTCTATATAAAATATATATAAATCTGTATTTTTTTTTGACCTGAAAGAAAAGTAATCGCTAAATATATTACAAATAGTAAAAGCTATATAATTTTATATTTGCACGAGTTTTAAAAATTGCAGTTGTTGATTATACTAAGTCCTGTGACTATAACTCTATCTAACCTAGTGTTTCCCAACTTCTTTTGTACCAGGCCCCACCTAAGCCTTTCTAAAATTCTTATGCCCCCCCTATGTAACATATACATAATTTTTAATATTAAAAGAATCGAATTGTTCACTTAAGAAATTTAGGAAATTGTTAGCGAAACAAAGTAAGTAAATTTTCAGAACATATAATGAAGAACTAAAATTTAAATTCGAAATAGTTTTAATAAATATTTTTCTATAATAATTTAATATTTTAATTAAGTGAGATTCTTGCCCTTGATGCTTGCTGCAAGTAGATTTTAACTTAGGTTCCAATTTGGTTAGCTTCAGTCTCAAGTCTCCCCGTTGTGTTATATCTAGACAATTTTTTTTACCAATAAAATCATTTGCAGCACTAAATCCACATTCAGCTAAATATGAAGATGGAATCGGTAACAATAGTTTTCTTGCACATTTGATTGAATTTGGGTATTTGTTTTCTGTTTCCTCACGAAGCCATGCCATCACTCCTTTCATATTAAATAAGGTTTTAACTGACTCATCACTTTGCATTTCTGCAAGTTCTTCTTGATATATTTGATATATCAGACAAATCCACTAACATGGACTGCAACATCCATGTTGGAAAATAAATTTGTTTTAAATCAGAATATCTTTTAAATCAGCCGATAGAATTTTCAGATGATAGACAATAACAAGTAAAGGGGTATCATTTACTTCACATTTTTGGAGCCAATGACACTGTTCAAAGTTTTTGTTGTTAATATATTTCTGACATAACTCAATAAGGGTAATGAAGCCATATATCTTCGCTTTTGCATCAACAAGGTTTTATTTGTTCCTTGAAGTTTCTTATTTAATATATTCAGTTTTTCAAAGATATTGACTAAATAACTCACAAATGCTTTACCATCGACTGTAAACAGATACTTCATTTCAGGTTTGTCACTTAAAACATCCCTCAGTCACATAATATTTATTAACTGCAATTATTTAAGAATTTCATTTATACAAGTGTCCAGAATACAAAAGTTTAACTTATTAACACATATCTAACCAAGCATTCGTGGGTCAGTGGTTATGATATCCAACTACTGACCCACGAAGGCTTTTTGATGGCGTGAGTTCGATCCTCAGCCTTAACTATATTTAATAAATAATATTAAAAACAGATTTAAATAATAAAATAGATTTAAAGTTATTTGATTCCCACATAGAAGGCGCCACTAGATCAAAAGCATGGTATCATTTATGTGTTATGTAATAAAAGATGACGTCATAACTTCATGCTACACAATTTCTCCCCAAATAACAAAGTTTCTAAGTGTTGCCATCCTTAAAAACTAATATTAAAATAATAAGTGTTCCACCCTTAAAAAACTAATAAATTAAATAATATTTAAAAAACGAAACTAAATTAAAAACAGAAACCGAAACTAAAAATATATTAGGCTTAAGAAAAAAAGAAATAAGCTCCCCATGACGCTACAGCCGAAGTTTCGATTGTCAGGCGGGCAGAAATAAACAACTTCCGGTTTATGGGCGGTCAGAAATAAGCAACTTCCGGTTGGGGGAAAAGCTCCGGTTGACTGTGACGTCACTTCCGTCGCTTAGATCCCCCTGTCTACTACTAACATATTTATCCTCAAGGAAGACTGCTCCAGAACGTGTAGCTATAAAGAATCAATCACTAATATACTTAACTACCATTTTCCCATGTTACAGGATGACACCACCCTGATTCATCTCAGAGGGAGGCATTGATGATCCCCTTTTTATTTATACTGAGATCGAACTCGTCATCAGTAGAATCAAATCCAACAAGTCTCCGGGTCCGGATGGAATTCCAGCTAAGGTGTGCAGGGACTTATATTATTGTAACAAAGAACTGGTTCGGGGCTGTGCTCAACAAATTATTACAAATGGGTTCTTTCCCAGAACTTTGGAAATCTGCATTCATCTGTTTGAAACCTAAACAAGGTATAGACCCTCGCTTCCCCCAGAGTAATTGGCCGATCTCACTGCTCTCTACCTGGGGTAAAATTCTAGATGAACTTATCACTGAAAGACTAACCTACTTCTTGGAAAGTAAAGCCAATTTACACCTAAACCAATTTGGCTTCAGTAGAGCGGGACCCATTCTGTGGCTCATTCTTATTAATTCTCTCTTAGATAATTTCAATTTTAATGATAGCAATTTGCTAGCATTTGCCGATGACATCTTCTCGCTAATGAAACACTCCATCCTGTAGAGAATTCATAGACTTGGTACAGATATCATCCAGTCTCTTACTAATTGGGCCAGGAGTCACAACCTCGCTTTTGCTCCTGAAAAAACAAAGCTAATCACTTTTCCCAAAGACGCCAAATACCTCGGAAGGCAACCATGTATTAAGATAAACGGGACAACAACTGCCCACATGAAATCGGTGAAAAACCTTAACTACCTTGTGTTGTTATGTTGAATTTTACAGAGGACAATGCCGGCAAATAAAGTATTTATTAAAACATAATATGAGGAAATAATATATTGCACACACAGTGCAATGCAAAAGGAATACACCCGAAACAACCAACAATCAGTCAGCTTCTTCAACTAATATATATCGATTTCCCCTATCGGGAAGTCGTCACATTAGATTACGCAACTCGCGCAACCTACCTGAGAGGGAGAGGTAAAATGGATTTTTATTTGAATATCAAGAACACCTTGGTATATCACCCTCTGTTGAGTTGGGACCCACACCTTGAGCAGCTTAATTCCGATGTCACAATATTCTATAACAAATTAAAACAATATAGCAGGGCCACTTGGGGTTCAAATTTTGTCTCATAACAAAATCAGCCATTTCACAATAATCTTGCCTTAAAAATATATACTCTCCTAATTAGTAAAAAAATATCATATATGTTATACTTTTTCCTGAATCTTGGTTAAAACGCTGCATCTCCTGAGAACTAACACCCCATTAGCCTTCTTCCAATGCTTTAAAAAACTTTCGAAAAAGAAAGAAGGGGAAAAAAGCGTTATTCAACATCGCTTTATGATTCAACAAAGCTTTCCTAGCTAGCTGCAAAACATTCCCAAACAACAATACGACTTCCGTACGCGCTTCTCTACTACAAAACAAAATATCAACATATTATAATGTATCAGCAAGCCAAACAGGGGTGAAAGCGAGACGGAAAAGAGGAAAGGCTGGTAGTAAAACCACTTCAGTTATAGCTAGTTTTGGGGAGGAGTTTACTTATTCTTTTTTTAAATTTTTCAACAATATCTACTTTATCTTGGAAAAGAAGTAGTTTTATATATATGCCAGAATTATAAAAGAAATCTTGATAGTTACAGATATTTCATTTCTTTCGAAAAAAAGGCTGGAATGAAATGTTTTACGTACCAGGTTTTTCTCTTTTCCGTCTCGCTATATAAGGGCTTTCACCCATGAAGCCAAATACAAATGCGAAACTACACTACAGCTCATGCTTGACGTCACGAAGGCGCGAGATAGAGTGTGGCATAAGGGGACTTATAATCAAATTACTTCTTATGGTTATTCCTGATGATCTCCTACTAAGCCTAAACTCATATTTCGCTTATCATCAATTTCGAATAAAAATAAACAATCACAATAATCTTGCCTTGAAAATATAGACTTTAATAAAGAGTAAAAAAAAAAAATCATATATATTATACTTTTTTCTAAACCTGGTGAAGACGCTTCATCTCCTGAGAACTAACACCCCATTTGTCTTCTTCTAATGCTATAAAAACTTTTGATGTTTTACGCAGAATATCACAACTTCTTAAAAAAAAATAATAATCATTTCAATGAAGTAGCTGATATTGAGAAATGTATTCCTGTGTTTTTTTTCCGTATCTACCAGCAAAATGTATAGCTATAAGATACCTTTTTTTAATATTCTTGTATTTAGCATACTCTAATGTTTTAACCTAATTAAAATATATAATAAATTTATTTTATTTCCTGAAACGGTAGTTTATAATATTTGAACTACCTCATTTCCATCTCAACATTTGTCGCATGAAAAGAAGTGGTATTTTCTTTATTTATTAAAAATTATATTTTTTTCAAATGATTTTATTATTTAAGTACCTTAAAATTCAAACTTTTTTGAAACTTTTCACAAAAATAATAATAAATGATAATTATTTAAAGCTACTTTTGCATAGAATAATCTTTGGGAAAATGAATTTTATAACTGTGTATAAAATGTTTCGATGAGCTTGAAAATTCTAAGAGATATTGCTTAACACACAAAAATTAAAATTAAAAGAACTAAACTTTATATCGCTCTCCTGAC
The DNA here is from genome assembly GCF_982258835.1 of Parasteatoda tepidariorum. Taxonomy (NCBI): domain Eukaryota; kingdom Metazoa; phylum Arthropoda; class Arachnida; order Araneae; family Theridiidae; genus Parasteatoda; species Parasteatoda tepidariorum. The sequence continues at coordinate 10,954,537 of NC_141758.1, read as the reverse complement.
CAAACTATGGGAATTGGACAGAATTGAATATGACGGAAAAGAAACTTAATTTGATTCTTGAAATATTGTCTGCTGCACTAATTAATTAGTTCAATTAATTAATGCAAATTAAAGTTTTGGTCTTTGAATCATTAATATCGGTTCCGAAGTCTGAATCATATTCTGTCTGATTCAGTTTGTATGTTATTCAGATTTTTTATTTTTGTGAAACAAAAACAAAATGCAAACAAGATAAAAAATAAAACTAAACACTTTATGCATCAAATACTAACTATGAGCCTGTTATAAATCCTTATTTAGTTCAAAATATGTTTTTTTTTTTAAATAGTATGCATTTCAAGGTTTACCGAGAGTGACTAAAATAGCAAAAATTGGTGACGATTAAAATTTGGAAATTTAATAAAAGAGATTGAAATTTGGAAATTTCATAGCATATATTTTGAGATTACCAGAAATGCGAATTTGCTTAGCTTTGTAAAAATAAATATTTCCTTGTAATGCAAAAATTAAAGTTATTTTTAGTTCAGTTTTTTTTTTCCATTTCAAAATTCCTTTCCAAAATCTGATGCATCAGAAAATTAAAAAAGAATAATTGTAATTCATAATAGCGTGAATAAGTGCACCTTTTGCATATCTGAATATAATAAGAGTTTCTTAGCGAACAGAACTTTCAGACAGACCTAATTATCTATATTTGTGTTCATAATTGAACCACTTTTTAATTATTGAGGAGCCTGTTTTAAGAGCTATCCGAGAACTGAAGAAATTTTCAGATTTAAAAGAAGAATACTTATCTGCCAATCTTCTGAATTCACAAAAAGTCCTTTTTATTATTCATTACTATCGCAACAAAGACTTGAAGCTAATCGAGAACAGAATTCTTTTGCCCGTTCCTTTGAAACGTCTAAGCAGCAGGAAAGAAGACTGTCAACTACGCACTACGCAAGCCCGTTCGTCGGAAACATCAGAGCTACGGGAAGCAGGAATGAAAACCGATCGAGAAAGCACAACTCAAGCCCGTTCGTTGGAATCATCAGAGCAACGGGAAACAATAATGAAAACCGATCGAGAACGCATTTCGCTATTCAGACGCTGCCAATACTCTGATTTGAATCTCAGTGCATTTCACTATGATCCGACAACAAACTATAGTCTTCCCCCAAGTGTCACCATCAGAAAAATAGATCAATTATGTATGTTTTGTAATGCTTTCAAATTTAAAAATGAAACAGCTGGAATTTGCTGTTCTAGAGGTATACTGAAACTACAAGATTTTACGTCGCCTGCCAAGCCATTATCAACCTTCTTATCAGGTCAAACAAACCAATCAGAACATTTTTTGGCGAATATACGTCGGTACAATTCGTGTTTCTAAATGACTTCATTCGGTGCTACACGTATCGTGAACGAGAATTACATGCCAACATTCAAAGTGCAAGGCCAAATTTATCATCGTGCAGGATCACTTCTTCCATTGCCTGGCGCAGATCATAAATTTCTTCAGATTTATTCCATGGATAACACCAATGATCAAGTCAATCAACGTTGTCAATTAAACAATGGCACTAAACGAGAAATTGTTACCGTATTACAAACATTTTTCGATCAACATAATCAGTTTATTAGGCTGTTCAGAATTGCTCTTGACTAAATGTCTTCCGATATTTACAAAGTTGTTATTAGAGCTGAAAAAACACCTGTAGGCCACCACAAAGGAAAATACAATGCGTCAACATTGGATGAAGTGGCTTTAGTTATACAGGGTAAGCCAGTCAAACCTGATTTTTTGAAAAGGGCGGGAGAGCCCTGAAAATGGGCAGAGAGAGTTACCAATTTTACCATTGTGTCCCCCGCAACTAAGCATTTCAGTCGCCATGGAGCAGTGGTCTAAACAACAACGTTTTTTCGCTGTGAAAGCGTTTTACCGAAGTGGTAGTTATGCAGCCGCACAGCGTAGTTTCCGGACGAATTATCAAATTAATCGAAATAGGCCAGTGCCGTTTGTTAATTCAATCAAATTGTGGGTGAAAAACTTTGAAGCAATTGGTGAAATTGGTGAAGCAATTGGTCCTCAGCGTATGCTCCGTGATGTGGGCAGTTTCAGAAATCGTCTACAAGAATGCCTCGATCGGGAAAGACACCATCTTACTGGCGTTATTTTTAAACAGAGAATGTTGTTTCTTAACTGCTTTTTAATGTAGATTAAGATAGTAGCAATGAAATTTTGAAATATCCATGCGTTTATTTTTTACAGTCATTTCAAAAAGACAGATTTGACTGGCTCACCCTGTTGTTGGCGAAGAATTTACCTCCCGCGATACAGTTCCTCATCGCAGAAATGGTGACGTTCAAAGAGTTCTCAGAAACGTATCGATCCTATGATGCATTGCAATATCCTATTTTATTTTGGCGAAGAGAGGAGGGATATTATTTTAACATAAAATTGAGAAATCCGCAAACAGGTGAGAAAACCAATAAGAAATCAAGTGCAATGAGTTTTTATGCATATAGATTAATGATTGCCAAAACGCTGATAATCGTATTTTAAAATGTCGACAATTATTTCATCAATACATTGTCGATATGTATGCGAAAATTGAAACTGAACGCGTACTTAATATTAAATTAAATCAAACCAAATTACGTTCAGTAGAATACATTCATTTACGGGATGCAATAATTAATGATGGTAACGTTAATCCTAATGATGTGGGAAAAATGATTATATTGCCGACTACATTTGCAGGGAGTCTAAGGCACATGTATGAATACTCACAGGATTCAATGACATATGTTCGTGCATATGGGCTCCCAGATTTATTTATTACATTTACATGCAATTCTGCTTGGGTTGAAATTAAAGAGCTTTTGTTACCAGGACAATCATCATCGGATCGTCATGATATTACAGCACGTGTGTTCAAACAAAAATTAAAATCTTTACTTGATTTCATTGTGAAGCGTCATGTTTTTAGAGAGACACGGTGTTGGATGTACTCAATTGAATGGCAAAAAAGAGGATTGCCACAGGCACACATTTTGATTTGGCTTATTGAAAAAATCCCACCATGCCAAACTGATCAGATATCAGCAGAAATTCCTGATGTCGCCATAGATCCACTTATTTCAGATCATTGTCCAAAATATGTTTCATGGTTCGTGCGCATCACCATACATGTCTGTTTGAAAATGCACTAATGATATCCTAGAGAATTAACTGCGGAGACTTGAGACTATCACTGTTTTTTTTTCACCATTAAATAAAATTTGCATTTCAAATCATAATCGGAAATCTCATTTACACACTTAACCCCTTGGGGACGAGTGATTCAGAAAAGCATTCGTACAAAATCAGAATCAAGTTGTAATTAAATAAAAAACGGTAACTTAAATGTAGTCTTTTCTAATTTGACAGACTTACTTTGCTTTTACTTTAAATATTGTTAGTTTAATCATATATATAATCAATGTTAATTCAATGTATAATTAAATAGTTTTATTTTGAACAAAGTAGTGGTGAATTAAATAAATAAAACAATTATAACTCCGCCCACAAATAAACTGCTAAACAATTACTTTGATCACCAGTTTAATCTTTTTACCCTGATTGATACGGTTTTGTGCTGTCACGTATTTGTGACAGTCGGCGCGAAAGGGTTAAATACAAAATTAAAATTCAAACTGAAAGCGTTGCAACGCACGCAGGGTACAGCTAGTTCCGTATAAAAATTAACAATCACAATAATCTTGCCTTAAAAATATATACTTTAATAAAGAGTAAAAAAAAAAATCATATATATTATACTTTTTTCTAAACCTGGTGATGACGCTTCATCTCCTGAGAACTAACAGCCCATTTGCCTTTTTCCAATGCTATAAAAACTTTTGATGTTTTACGCAGAATATCACAACATCTTATAAAAACAATAATAATCATTTCAATGAAGTAGCTGATATTGAGAAATATATTCCTCTGTTTATTTTCCGTATCTACCAGCAAAATGTATTGCTATTAGATACCTTATTTACTATTCGGGTACATAGGATACTCTAATTTTATCACGTAATTAAAATGTATAATAAATTAATTTTATTACCTGAAACGGTAGTTTGTAATATTTGAACTACCTCATTTCTATCTCAACATTTGTCGCATGAAAAGAAGTGGTATTTTCTTTATTTATTAAAAATTATATTTTTTTCAAATGATTTAATTATTTAAGTACCTTAAAATTCAAACTTTTTTTAAACTTTTCCCAAAAATAATAATAAAAGATAAATAATTATTTAAGGCTACTTTTGCATAGAATAATCTTTGGGAAAATGAATTTTATAACTGTGTATAAAATGTTTCGGTGAGCTTGAAAATTCTAAGAGATATTGCTTAACACGCAAAAATTAAAAATAAAAGAACTAAACTTTGGTCGCTCTCCTGACGAAACTATGTGAATTGGACAGAATTGAATTTGACGGAAAAGAAACTTAATAAAAAATGCGTGCTTATATGACTGATTTTGTTTCTTGAAATATTGTCTGCTGCACTAATTAATTAGTTCAATTAATTAATGCAAATTATAGTTTTGGTCTTTGAATCATTAATATCGGTTCCGAAGTCTGATTCAGTTTCTATGTTATTCAGAGTTTTTATTTTTGTCAAACAAAAACGAAATACAAACAAGATAAAAATAAAAATAAACACTTTATGCATCAAATGCTAATTATGAACCTGTTATAAATCATTATTTAATTCAAAATATGTTTTTTTAATTAGTATGCATTTCAAGGTTTGCCAAGAGTGACTAAAATAGCAAAAAGTGGCGACGATTTTTTAATAAAAGAGATTAAAATTTGGAAATTTCATAGCATATATTTTGAGATTACCAGAAATGCGAACTTACGCCCTACAAAAAATGATCAATAGAAATCAATAAAAACATTTATTGATATCAATAGAATTCTATTGGTCTGTACTTGTTTCTATTGATATTTCAACTGATGTCAACTGATATCAGTAGTGTATTGGCATCAATAGATGTTGAACAATAGGGTGATCTATTGGTCTGTATTTGTTCCTATTGACATTTCAACTGATATCAGTAGTGTACTGGTATCAATAGATATTGATCAATAGAATTCTATTGGTCTGTACTTGTTCCCATTGACATTTCAACTGATATCAGCAGTGTAATTTCCGATAATTAATTTCTTAGATTTTTATAAGGATTCTTAACATATATATTAAGGGTAGTGAAAACGTACACTTTCTATGTGCACAATTAAAGAATACTTATTTAAAATTATTAAAATCATTTTATAATTTTGGAAGAAAGGAAGTTTTTGAGTAAAACTTTTACACATTTTAATAACTTTAAAATCTGCTTTAAGTCATTCAAATGAAAGTAATTTTATAATAAAAGTAATTTAATAATAAAACTTGTTTTTATTAGTTTATCATTTATTTACTTATTTATTTTGTAATTTACAAAATTTATTTTAATCAAAGTCATGATGGCAAAAAAAAAATATTATTAATTGTATCACTTTAAATTTTATTATAAGTTGTTATTAATTTTTATTGATTTATTATTATTATTGAATTTATACTAAACTAGAACTATTCGCAAAATAAATTAATTATTTTAGGTTTCAAACAACTTCATAGCAAAAGAAATACATTTACATAAATTAAAAATTCATGTAAAATCTCAAACTTTTTACCTTCAAACATTAAACTCGCCATCATAAATTTATAAATTTCAGTCCCTTTTTGAAATTTGTTTTAAATAAATTTAGATCATAAAACAAAAGAAACTTTTTTGAACGAAATAAGTAAATTTGTTTTGTAGAAACATAGTTAATTCAATCCAATTGAATCTATAAAAGCAAAAAGGAGTTATTAATTCAGAAACGAAAGGGGAGCATGCAAAATACGAGAATCGACTTTTAATCGTTCGTTAAATCTGTTTTAATCGTTCGTTAAATCATATCAAGCTGCCTACATTCCCAATTTTGAGAAAGTTCCTTTTCAACTTTTTCCCCAGTTCATTCCGTTTCTCAGTCTGAAGTTACAGCCAATCACATTACTTCGACTTACGTTCAATGTTTACAATAGAGCGTCATGGAAAGAATGAAGCATATTATGGGGAGAAATATTTTAGTAAGTGTAATTTTTTCTTTATTTCTTACTTTTATTTACATCTTTGTTAGTTACAGAAATATTAAAACGTATGCTTGAGTTTTATTGATATTTTAAGCTATCTATACATGTATATTATTCTTGAATTATTACTGCATGTGCATGCATAGGTAGGGTTACGATATACTCGTATATCATATACAGATTCCATCCATTGCATGAGAAGAAAGTATTTTTAATGTTTTTTTTTCTGGGTTTCTTTATGAGACTTTAATAGAAACACTTTGTTCACATGTTATTTACATAAATTCCCATTAATATCATCGTTAGTAACAAATTAATTATTTATTTAGTTGTGTATAATAATTTTAAACTTTGCATTATATTTTAAGTGTTAACACAAATTCTTTTGTTATTTTTAATGCTTTTCCTGAACTGTAGCCAAAAAATATGAAGCGAAGCTTGATAACAATATTTGCAAAAAATATATATTGATTTTAAGGTAAAGATATGTGTAAAAACTTTATATACAGTGAAATTTTTTTTTTTGCTCTCTGAAAGGCAATTTAATGTTTGGGTAATCTAAATTTATATTATTAGTATAGTTAATTAATTACATTAAATTTATGTTATTAGTATAACTAAATGATATAATTAAATATTTTTTTGCTTCTCTGTCTTGACTGTGTTCAAGCAAATGCAAAAAAAATTTTCAATTATTAAATATTTTTATAAACAATAATTATTTTTATAAGTAGTTATTTTTATAAATAATTACTTTTCTATTTGCATTTAAATTTTCTTTGTTTACTCCATTTTTGTTATGGGTTAAAAACAATCCTTACACTTTCTTATGAATTTAATCTTAGCTGGATTTAACTTTTTTTTCTTTTCTTTAACATGTTGAATGCCACGCTAATTTTACACGGCTTGCCCGTCTGGCCAAAATGATTTTTTCAGTATGTATTGCATTAATTTCTTCCAACCTAATTTCTTCTAACCTTCTTCTTAGTAATGATAATAATATAAAAAAATTAGGAGCATTAAAAATTTATTCTAATTATGCGTTTCTAAAAATCTAGGCTTCGCCGTTCATTGGTGACCTTTGGGGCGCTACAAACAAACTCAGTGCCAGTCACTGGTGACCCCTATGGCATTCAACGTGTTAAATTAGTTCAATAATATTAAATTATCAATAATATTAAATTTAAAAATTATTTTGGCTAAACCTATTCTTAATGTAATAAAATCTTCATGAATGTATTTGTGTACATACATTGTGATGAAAACTTTTAACAACTTATTCAAATAAAATACTTTTACATTGATAAGTTCTGTTTAAAATTTCTAGCTGAATGGAATGCATGACAAGACTTGTATTTGGGGAAAACCAGGCAAACATGTCACGGTTAGTCTGGCGTCATGATCCGTCTACCACTAAGGATATTTTACGTCAGCACTGTGGTCAGTGCAAACTTTCTATTCCTTGAGCCATTGCGACATTTCTGGATATGATAAAGCTGATCACTTCACAAATACTGCTGCTAATTTCCTCCACTCGTTTTTACTCTCCACCATTTGATGATATCTTCTCCACCATTGTAAGAGTGATAGACTAAAATATAATGAATGAGCCAGACGTGGATGCTGCGAAAAAGATTTGGTTAGGCCTCCTCTGCAATGCTTTGCCAAGTTTTTTAACTAGAACATTTCTTCTACCGGATACTATTTTTAAATAACCGTTACTATTGCTCTGAATTATTTTGACTGTGTTAAGTAGTGAAAATTGAAAAAGAGTGTGTGATTCGGTTTTTTCGAAATTTGAAATATGTTTTAATTTAAAAGTTCTGTGCGAAACATGTGAACTTTTTTTATAAATACCTACATTACACGAGTCTTAATATACTCTTCACTCTGTATAGCAAATTTATCTGTATATTATTACCTTTTACTATGACGTTTTATTATTTTCTCTTAATAATGCTAATTTTATTTCATTTTAAACTATAATTTTTTGCAAATTTGGATTAGGTTATTCTTACTGTTTAATTTCCCATTGTATTAAGTATGATTTTCCATTATAATTTTGCTGCTGTTGTTGTGTTTTCTTTGTTTACCTGCTCTTTTTAATTACTGACCTTTAATTATGATATTACTATCTATATATACATAACCCATGCAAAGGATTTAAAATTATTAGCCAGTTTTTAAAATTCTGAGCCAAAGGTAAATCTTAAAAATTTTTTTATGATTGATTTTTTCTGTAGGAAAATGCATATTTATTATAAATTGAATTATTTTATAAAAATGCAACTACAAATTAAGAATCATTTTGCTGTTGGGGAGGAGTAAATGAACAATGAATGGATAAATGTTTCTTTTTGTTCGAAAACAGCATTCGTCAATACTTTCCCCAAAATAACATTTTTGTTTTGCCAAATTTCAAGTTTAGCATATTTGGTACAGGGCTTAGCACAAGCTATCTATAGATAAAAATCAAATAAATGGTATATCATTTGTGTGTATAAGGATTTAAAGCCTATGGTATACTTTAAGATTGTTCTGTCATTTTTTTCTTTCTTAAATATTGAAACTTTTTACTCTTAGAATGCTATGTCAAACACAATGGAGGGGGGGGGGTCTTGAAATGACAATAAATTGACTTGTTTATTTTAGTCAGGTTTTTGGCTATCTATAAAGTAACATTTCTAATCCATCCATCCATCTCCAAAACATTTTTTTGTGTAGTATTGTAGATTCAAAAATTATTGACAATAATTTTCTAACATTTTAATTTATTGTTTAAAAAAATTTCATTAACTATAAAGAAGCTTAAAAAAAAGTTAATTTGTTTTTATAAACATAATGCAAACTATAGCTTTTGATAAAGAGTTAATTGTTATATATTTTTATAGTTATATTAAACAATAAAATATAATTTAGTAATAAATTATATTTAAAATTAAATTGGAAATATGAAAAGGAAATTAAAGTTAACTTTAAAACTAGCATAGTGTAGGTATAAAGAAGTATGTTTTTTTAGAATATAATTCTTTTATCCTTCCACTTAAGCAGTGTTTAAATATTCAAAACATTTTTAGATGCTTTAAATAAGTATTTTTTTATACTGTCCTGTTATATTTTATTAATTTATATTAAATTTTCCACTGGCTGCAGCTAGTAGAAAATTTACTATGGTGCATACAGAGCATTTGACCAATTCAGCTAAATCTTGCATATTAAAAAAGATAAACAATGTTGCATTTTCCTGTTTAAACCTATCTAATATGCTTTCATTAATATTGTTTTCCCTAACTTAGACCAGTCTATTTTTCTGATGGGACCATGATGTCTCATTTCCTTGTACAGACCAGTAAATTCGACTGATATCAATGTTCCATTTCCCCGTTCAGACCAGTTCATTCTACTGATATCAATGTTCCATTTCCCCGTAGAGACCAGTCAATTCTACTGATATCAGTGTTCCATTTCCCCGTAGAGATCAGTCCATTCTACTGATATCAGTGTTCCATTTCCCCGTAGAGACCAGTCCGTTCTACTGATATCAATGTTCCATTTCCCCATACAGATCAGTACACTCTACTGATATCAATGTTCCATTTCCCCGTACAGACCAGTACACTCTACTGATATCAGTCCATTCTACTGATATAGACCAATACATTGTATTGATCTACTCTACTGATATCAATATAGCATGACCAGTCCATTGTACTGATCTACTCTATTGATATCAGTGTTCCATTTCCCCGTACAGATCAATAAATTTTTTTTTATTGATTTCTATTGGTCATTTTTTGCAGGGCGTAGCTTTGTAAAAATAAAAATTTCCTTGTAATGTCAAAATTAAAGTTATTTTTAGTTCAGTTTTTTTTTTCATTTCAAAACTCCTTTCCAAAATCTGATGCATCAGAAAATTAAAAAAGAATAATTGTAATTCATAATAGCGTGAATAAGTGCACCTTTTGCATATCTGAAAATAATAAGTGTTTCTTAGCGAACAGAACTTTCAGACAGACCTAATTATCAATATTTATGTTTATAATTGAACCACTTTTTAATTATTGAGGAGCCTGTTTTAAGAGCTATCCGAGAACTGAAGAAATTTTCAGATTTAAAAGAAGAATACTTATCTGCCAATCTTCTGAATTCACAAAAAGTTCTTTTTATTATTCATTACTATCGCAACTTTAAAAAAATAAAAAGGTCTTCAAACCATTTCCCTTTTTTTATTCTATTCAGTATGCACCAGCCAAATGAATTGCTAGCAAATACCTTTATTAGATGCACGGAAAAATCTTTCGACAGTTAAGTTACAACAAAATAAAATTTTTTTAATAAATATATTTTATTTTTCGAAACGATAGTTTCTAAAATTTGAACTATCTCAACAATTGTCACGTAAAAAGTCAACATTGTCAACATTATTTTTTATATTTATTTAAAGTTGCATTTTTTAAAACGGTTTAATAATTCATATACCTATAAATTCAAAATTTTTTGAAACGCTTTAACAGAAAAAAAATTAATAGTCAACATAATAATCGACAATTGAACTTGTTAAAACTCGCGAAATATTAAATTATGTAGCCTTTACTAATTATAATATATTTAGCAATTACTTCTTTTTAAACGTATCGTCTAGACCAGGAGCCCAAAGTTCAGTTTGGTTGTCAAGGGATCATTTAAAAATTATCTGGTCCTCAGTTCACGTTAACCATATACAGGATGGTCCCGAATTCATGGTACAAACTTTAAAGGTAGATACAGGACATTGTAACAATCATTTATTGTATAGGAATCTATGGTTGCAAGTGACGCGGTGAGGCACAAATACAAAAAATAAGAGACGAAAGGAAAACGTCGGTGCAATCTTTACAATAACTGTTCAAAATTGCGTCCACCAGTAACGATACATGCTTGACAGTGTCGCTAGAGCGATTTCAAAGGTGGTAAGTATTTCCCGCACACGTACAGCAGCTTCAGATATTCGAAAAACGAGACTCGTATGAATCAAGTGAAATAGCATAAACAAGATTCTTCAGATGTTCCCATGAAAAGAAAGAAATCGAGGCTCGATAAATCGGTGGCCAAGGGACTTGTCCACCACGCGTAATCCATCGTACCTCAAACGTGGCATTCAGGTAAGTGCGTACATCAGTGCTGAAGTGGTCTGGCACCCCATCATGCTCAAACCACGTGCAACTACGACAGGGTTTAAGCTGAGTCTAAAAATTCATTAGCAAAAAAGCTAAAATCTGAAAAAAAGTTTTAGCAAAATGCTAAAATGCTATTAGGTTTATAAAATTACTTTATATCAAACAAGTACTGTAAGTTATCTGACAAAGAATAGCTTAATGTACAAGAATATCAAAAAGAATACCTACAACAACAAAAAACACATTTATTGTTTATCAAAACATTTTGGTTTATAATTAACAATCTTCCTTTCTTTCATGTTTGCCCATTTTACAAATGCTTCTTGAAAGATAAATGCACTTTCAGGGCCCTCAATATTAATCATTAACAAATTGTTTACATGGTTGATTAACAACCTGTTTCGAATATTAGTTTTAATCAAATTAAGGCAGCTAAAGCCCCTTTCACAGTCAACAGTGTGCATTGGTATTGTTGCACAATACTCTATAACAGAAGTTATTAATGGGTACTGTTCAGACACATCATTGGTATATAAAAATAAAAGTAATTCATTAAATGACATGTTTTTACATCATTGCATTAAGATGTGTTTAAATAATCCCCATTCACAAAGTAACTCAGTTTCTGTAAACTGAAAATCTTTTCTGGGAGATTCCGAAAACAAATTGAAAATGCAACGGATTTCCTTTACACCATAATGCTGTAATTCTTCCGAACTATGGGGCATTCTGCTAGGTATTAATATATTGAACATTTCGATTTTATCCAAATCTCCCAATCTATCAGTAATATTTTCATTCAAGATATTTAGATTTTTTCTCCTTCTTGTTTGATCAAGTTTTTTTCATGGATGTTAGCGTCATGGTTTTTCGCGGAAGCTTTTTTTTTTAATGGAATTTAGTAAAATCCTTTAGCAAAAATGCGAAAATGCTTTGTTGAATTTTAGCATTTTTGAGGGGTCTTTTCGCATTTTGCGAAAAAAGCTACCGTAGCGGAAACCCTGAACTACGATCGGAACACCCTGCAGTAGTTCTGGAAACACCAGTTCCAGAAATGTAAGATAACATTGCCATTAAGTTGATACACATGTGGTCTCGTTGCTTGTGTATTCTCGGTTACCCACACTTGGGAAATGCGAGCATTAAAGACACCCTCGCGTGTAAACGTCGCCTCACCTGTAATTAGTACATGGATCATGAAATCCGACTGCAGCGCACATTGCTGTACCACCCACTGACAGAAGTTCAGGCGGAGAGGATAGTCTGCCGGATTCAAAGCTTGTACTCGCTGAAAATGGAAGGGATGTAAACGAATTTCGTATAACACTTTACAAACCGTCTGATGACTCACACCTACGTGACGAGCAACAGCACTTGACTCGGGTCTATCAGCCACAACGTTCAAGATGCTTTCTTCCAGGCTTGGACTGGCTGTAGCCACAGCTCTTCGTCGACCAGCTTCATGTCTGGTGAAGTGGAACGAACCTGTTTCACAAAGTTGACGATGTAACCGCGGAAAAATTCTGTGATCCAGCATTCGTCGATCAGGAAACATACATTCAGGACACACATACAACTTGATACATTCAGATCAGGAAACATACATACAACTTGATTCGCAACGCTGCTGTGCCGTTACCATTTGAACGGCCATCGGCATCATTCATGCATGTCTGCTTATTCGGCATACGTTGAACGGCGGCTAGACATCTACAGACCTCTACTGGCAACGCAACTAACCGATAACGCCATTTCTCTTTTCTTTTATTTTCCCCTTTTCTTTGCGCCTCACCGCGTCACTCGCTTCCCTACATTCCTATACAATAAATGATTGTTACAATGTCCTGTATCAACCCTTAAAATTTGTACCAGGTATTCGGGACCACCCTGTATTCTGCCACGCAATTGGAAAATCAACGAAGGTGGGGAAAAAAATCAAAATTGAGGCTTTTATATACACTCTATAACAAAAAAATCGACGTACCAAGAAGCAATCATCCGATTGCTTTGAAATTTCGTATGCATGAATTTTTTAAACAGATATGCAAATGATTAATATTTGGTGTCCAATGAACGAATAGTTTGATCTCTGACGCATCGGAACTGCACATCCAGGAGACGTAATAAGGAGCAGTTCTTCAACGGTTGTTAAAACTTTCGGTTTAATTGCGATTCAGATTACCTTTCAACAAAATGCCTCGCTGCAGGATTCGCGCTCATTACGAGCAACTTTCAGAGTTTGACAGTGGTCGTGTCATTGGATTGAAAGAGGCCGGTAGGACAAATCGGAGAATCGCTCGTCACTTGAGTCGAAACGATGCGGCGATTCGAAGATGCTGGCAAGGATGGGTTGAAAATGGCAAAGTTCAGCGTCCCGATGGTAGCGGTCGGCCTAGGGAAGCGGTCGACCGTGAAGACAGAGTGATTGTCCGAGCAGCTGTCACAGCGCCTTCTTCATCTCTATCAACCATCAGACGTTCAACCCAAACACCAGTGTCCACCATGACCACTCACAGACGGTAGGGAGAGCGAAATATACGCTCGCGGCGACCGTTACGCCATCTGCCACTCACGCCTGCACACTGCCGAGCCAGATTACAGTGGTGCATGACTCGATCGGGCTGGAATGCCGACTGGGGACGTATAGTCTTTAGCGACGAATCCCGCTTCCTACTGTGCCCTGACGATCATCGAAGACGTGTTTGGAGACGCACAGGGCAGAGGGGGGATCCTGCCTTCACTAATGCACACCACACCGGCCCTTAGCAAGGCATTATGGTCTGGGGTGCCTTTTCCTTTGACAGCCGGACCCTTTTGGTCGACATTAGAGGTACACTTACTGCACAGCGGTATTTCGACGACATCCTAAGACCTGTTTTGCTACTGTTCCTTTTGCAGCCTGGGCTGGTTCTTCAGCAGGACAATTCCAGACCACATACGGCACTTGTTGCTATGAACTGCCTGAAAGCTTGTCAAACTCTTCCTTGGCCTGCAAGATCACCAGATCTCTCTCCCATCGATCATGTCTGAGATATGATAAGAAGGCGATTGCATCTGGCACGGAATGTTGATGATCTCGTTCGACAATTGGATCGAATTTGGCAGGAAATACCGCAAAAGACCATCCGGGTGCTTTATCGGTCTATGCCACGCCGTGTGGCAGCCTGTATCCAGGCTAGAGGTGGGTCAACACCTTATTGAACTTGTTACTGTAACTCTGCAATAAATTATTCAATTGTTCTGAAATTTTAATCATTTACTATTCTGTACAGTGTCTTCCTATTCGCCAATTTTCGTGTCAATCAGACTACTCTTTCTTGATACGTCGATTTTTTGTTATAGAGTGTACTTACATTATTTCTGAAGATTTGAAGTTTTTTAATTTTTGGAATATCATGGTGCACATTACCTTTCATCATTCAAATCCGTGTACCATACGGGAAAGCAAGTTTCAGGATCAAAAGTCGATTAATTGGCAAGTAATTTCAATCTTGTCCGATGGAGTTGGCGAGTTGACCACGCAAAGTGTTAACCCTCTCTAGGCGACTGTCAAAAAAACGTGCTGTCTGTCAAAACGACTGTCAAAAAATATGTATAATAGAACTAACAAAAATTAAAGTTATATCAAGGTAAGTCTGTCAAATTAGCAACGCCTACACCTTCAACATTTTTTTTATTTATTTCCATCCTGATTCGGATTTACTACGAATGCTTTCATGAATCACCCGATCCCATGGAGTTAAAAAAGGCATTTCGGGTGTTTTTAGTTGCAATGACAAAGATATTTATGTTCTCATACGAAAATGTACATTAATACATGGCAGAAAACCCTTCTCTGGAAAGACATTTCATTCTAGCGTTTTTTTCGAGAAAAATAAAGTATCCGTAACTCTATCAAGATTTATTTTATAATTTTAGCATAGATATAAAACTACTTCGTTTACAAGATTAAGTTTCTGCGGTCCTAGAAAAATTTTAGAAGTGGTAGAACCATAACAGTAATACATAATTTTCTGGAGGAGGAAGTCTGTCTTAACAATAAAAATTTTACAGAGATGCCAACTTGCTCCGGAGAGCGAATATATATTTTTAGGTGGTAGTTTATCTATTGTGATTTTTGATGTAATAAATACAATTTAGTCGGTTTTTATCCGTCACTATTTCTAAATAATTCGTAGGCTTACATAATTCACCACTATATAGTACTTATGGCAAGTGCTATACCTTTTGAAAAGCAAGCTAAGTTAGCCAAATGTTTGCAAAATTCAGTTTGTAGTTATTTACCACTTTTTTTTAATTGTTTTGACGTGTCCGGAGCACCTGCCAACTTTTAATCAATTTCAGGATGATTCTTACCGATTGGTAGTAAAATGATACATAGGTTACATTTTTGGTGAACTTTTGGGACCCAACAAAATAGTTTTCCATAATTATTTATATACTTATTTTTTTCTAAATTAGTGGTTATCAAAGCGATTATAAATTTAGTTTATAAATGCAAGGATTAAATAGAAAGCATACATTTTACTACCACTTTAAACATTAGAATGTAATATTACGCCAAATGCGTAAAAGTTGGCTGGTATAAATTTATTGCAATTAATTTTGGCCTTGCCTTCAGAATTTTCACGGGGAAAAAGATATTTAATAAATAAATTGAATCCATTAAGAAATTGAGTAGCTACTTGCACTGTTTTATTACTGGAAAAAAAAACTATTTGTTACCAGATTTTACCCTTTTCCGTCTTAATATGCATCAACCTTCAGCCCTGTATAAGGCATCTTTTTCGCACATTAACGTTCTGAATTTGAATAAAAAATCTTCGATTTCTCTTAACACCTAACAGTTTTGCTGTGACTTTTCATAACAGTGACAAAAAAGAACAGCAAAGTGGTGAATGATATAAACCAACAAATTATTTAGAAATAGTGGTGGATAAAAATCTACTAAACTGAATTTATTCAACCAAGAATCACAATTGTTAAATTATCACTTAAAAATATATATTTGCAGTTCGGAGAAATTGGCATCGCTGCATATTTTATTCTTGAATAAATAAGTGTTATAGCTTACAATCCTATGTAAATGTTAAATATCAGTAAAAGGATTTTTTTCTTTAGCTTTCGCATCGTTATTTTCAATTCTCGATTATATTCGAGTGAGAAAAATTATAGCAGCACAAAATACAACGCTGCTCGAATAAACTCAAGCGCACAAGTTAAGGGGTTAAAGCTAATATTCTTCGACAGATTTACTTTCTAAACCGGTGATTCTCAACCTTTTCTTTTTTTTTCTTTTTGTCGCGGCACACTTTTAACGATTTCAAAATTTGGCGGCCCACAAAGAAAAAGATAAGTTTAAAAGTTGTTTACCTAACAATAAATACACTGTGTAATATAGTTTATTATGATAATAATATGGAATGAAAAATAATATATTATGTACTACAAAAACAACCTTTATTAAGGTCTTAACCCCTTGGGGACGGGTGATTCAGAAAAGCATTGGTACAAAATCAGAATCAAGTTGCAATTAAATAAAAAACGGTAACTTAAATGTAGTCGTTACTAATTTGACAGACTTACTTTGCTTTTATTTTAATTATTGTTAGTTTAATCATATATATAATCAATGTTAATTCAAAGTATAATTAAATAGTTTTATTTTGAACAAAGTAATGGTGAATTAAATAAATCAAAAAATTATAACTCCGCCTACAAATAAACTGCTAAAGAAATACTTTGATTACCAGTTTTATCTTCTTACCCTGATTGATACGGTTTTTTGCTGTCACGTATTTGTGACAGTCGGCGCGAAAGGGTTAAGGGTTACTACATTTAGCAGTCTCGATCTTTTTTTCGTTTTTATGTTGGTTAATACTGAAAGTCCCGCATTCACACAAATAAGATGTAGAAAATTGTAATAATATTTTTAATGCTTTTTTGGCTATCATGGATAATCGCGTCTAATGTCAATCCAAAATGAATTAATTGATTTTTCCAAATATTTTAAATTTAAATTCTCGATTGTTAGAAAGCAAAATTAGTTCTTCTTCTTCATTCAAAGTTAATTCAAAAACATAAGTATTCGTTATCACAAATGGATTACGAATCCATTCAAAATTTTTTTAAATCTAAATTAGGGAAATAATGATTAATTCTCTCCTCTAATGTTATCAAATAGTCAACACTAATTTCATGAATAGTTTTATTAAAATCTTTTGGGACTGACTCAAATTTTTTCAAATATCCTTCCTAAGCTTTATTCTTCCATAAAGTTATTTGTTTTTGGAATCCCACCAGTTTATCTGTTGAGTTTGTTGGATTTTGTTGAGAGCAAATCAGACTGAAAGTCACGTAGAACAAACTGAAAACTTAACTTTTATTTACATCAAAAAGAATATAAAACAATAAGATGTTGCCAGCACAGGAAACTCAAACTATCTAACTAATCTCGAACTCAAACCTCAACATCCTCCCCACCCTGGTCGACCTCGAGGGGGATGACCAGAGCTACCGGACGGGTTATATTGTGACCATTAACTCTCAGCTCACAGGATCTTATTTTTCCATCTCGTCCTTCATGCAAGTTTGTTGCACAAGTAAATAGTGTTATGTAGGCTGTGTCTCTTGATTTCAAACATCGAATGTCCACGGGTCCAGCAAAATCAATTCCTGAGGTAGTAAATGGAGCAGAAGGGACAACTCTTTCAGGAGGTAAAGGAGCTTCGATTTGTTTTCCGTATTTCGCTTTGGACAGCTTGCAAGGTAGGCATTTGTGAATAACTTGCTTTATAGCTTGACGTCCTCTTAAAATCCAGAAGGTTGAACGTAACTCGGACAGGATTATACGCACGCCTAAATGGTGAAGTCGTATGTGGGTATGCTGGATCAAAAGGTGGACAAAATAGTGTTTACCATAGAGCAATAAAGGGTGTCGAGTGTCAGATGAAATGTTTGAAAATTGCAGCCTTCCCCCAAGGCGCAAATAATTATCTTCGAGAAAGGGATTGAAGCAGGAAATTTTGGATTTTTTCGGCAGGGGACGTTCAACTTTTAAGGCATTTATTTCAGCTGAGAAACATTGATTCTGTACAGTTTGTATCCAATAGTTCTTAGCTTTCTCTATTTCATTACAATTTAGTTCATGAGTTATGCGTTGCTGAGTCTTACAGTTGTATACAAAACGTAGTATCCAGGCAGTCACACGAAGAAGTTTCGTATAAGAACTATAACGAGATATATCTATGATGGGTTCTGTAGTTGCAACGTAGGAGGATTGAAATTTGGTTTTTCGTGATTCAGCTTCAACTAAAGGTTGTGTACGTATAGATAAAACTTTGATAGGCCAAGTTTCTGGATCATGTTTTAGCCATTTCGGGCCGTGCCACCAAGATTCTAAAATCGATAACTGTGATGGAAAGGTACCACGAGTAAGATGATCCGCTGGGTTATCTGTACCGGGACAGTGGCGCCATTGTGCTGAAGTAGTGTTTTGAAGGATTTCTGTTGTTCTGTTGCAGACAAATGTTTTCCACTGGTTAGGATTTCCCTTTATCCAACTTAAAGCTACAGTAGAATCACTCCATAGTATGGCAGTGTGGGAATTCATGTTCGTTTCCCTGCAAAAGTATCGGAGTAGGCGAGCTCCTAGTAGTGCAGCTAACAATTCAAGTCTCGGAAGGGTGACCCTTTTGATTGGGGCTAGTTTATTTCGACTGCAAATGAGATGGATCTCTGTAGAAATATCATCTGCGTGACGAGCGTATAAGCAAGCACCATATGCACGTTCCGAAGCGTCGCAAAACACATGTATGGTAACGTTGGAATTTTCGGAAAAGTCAATCCATCTTGGGATGCATGTTTCATTCAGATAGTGTAATTCATTTATCCACTTGTGCCACTGCTGTGCTACAGATGGAGGTAATAGTTCATCCCACTGAATACCACTAAGCCATGTATCTTGAAACAATATCTTCACAACTACTGTAACTGGAGCAAACAAGCCTAGAGGATCGTAAAACTTTGACATCAACTTCAGTAGTAAGCGTTTTGTAACTGGTTCTTTACATGCTTGAACAATTTTTGTCTGCACATCAATTTGAAAAACATCACTGTTAGTATCCCATTTAACACCCAAGACTTGCGTGATATCCTTAAACGAGACGTTTTCTTGTTTCCACATATCTTTCAAAATCTTAGAATTTGTAGTCCATTTGTCTAATGGTAGGCTAATAAGTGATGTAAGTTGCTGCAGTTCTTGGTAAAGAATCAGAGCTTCAGTATCCGTAGACGTTCCGGTTACAAAATCATCCATATAGGTGTTATTCTCAATGTGTCTAGTTGCTGTAGGATATGCTTGTTTGTGTTTTGTAGCCAATTCACGAAGAGAAGCTGCTAATAAAAATGGACTAGAGACGAGTCCAAATGGAAGTCGAGTGAATCGGTAAGTTACAATGTTATCTTCAGTGCAGAGTCTCCCATCAGGAGTATATGTAGTATTGTACCAAATAAATCGTGTTGCATCTCTGTCTTCTTCTGCTAGAATCAGCTGCAGAAATGCTTGTCGCCCATCACTAGTGATTGCTATTTTAGAAAGTCTAAATCTCAACAATGTGGCTAAGATATCGGGAAGAAGATTTGGTCCTACTTCAAGAGCGTCGTTCAAAGATGGGTGACCTGGAGAATGTGAAGATGCATCAAAAACTATACGCCACTTAGTTTCTCCATTTGTGATTTTCTTTACAGCGTGATGGGGCAAGTAATATAAACGTTCCTCATTATGTGTTTCTGAGACGACTTCAACGTGTTTTTTATCAATGTAATCTTGCATGTGCTCAATATATTTTTCTTTGAATTCTAAATTTGCATGCATTTTCCTTGTTAAAGATTTAAATCGTTGAATTGCGACTTCATAATTGTTCGACGAAAGTTGAACTTCTGGTTTCCAAGGCAATTTTACAACTCTTCTACCATCGATGATTTCAAAAGATTGATGAAAGTTCGTTAAGAGTTCAGAGTTGTGAGGACTTATTTTTTCTTGTGTTGGTTGTATGCCAATGCTCTCTAAGTTCCAGAAATCTCGTACCACATTGTCTAATTCCTGAGTTGAAGTATCCACATCAACATTATGAACCGTTGAAATGAAGGAAACTGTTGCGTGTGATCGAGTTCCACTAAGTACCCAACCAAAACTTGATGGGACCAAGGCCAGAGAATCCGACAACCTGACTGGCGCTTCAGAATTCATAACAATCCAGTAGTAATATGCACCGATTAAAATCTCAATTGGTAAGTTCGACAATGAATCATCTGGATCAGCAAGTTTCATTCGCTTGTTTTTAGCAAAGAGTGAAACATCCGTTGATGAAGGTAGGTGTGATGCATATTTGTTGGAGCTTTCAAATGCAGTAACATTAACTTTAGATTTGTCCCAGATACTTGATAACTGAAATTTGACTTGTCTTCGCATGTAGCCAACATTAGCTGGGGATTCAAAGGCTTGAATGTCCAAATGTCTGGTTGAAATTACTGGAAGTTTTAAAGTATCCACAAGATTAGAAGAAACGAAACTAGATTGACTTCCACCATCCAATAGACAACGTGTCAGTTTTGTAATGCCAGTGGGCCCAGTTATGAAAACTCGTGCAGTTTGCAAATGAACGAAACTGGAAGGCGATACATCAATTTTGTTTGTAGATGTAGCCGCAGGCTGCTCATTGGTTAGAGGTTTGCATATTGATGTATGGTGTTTTCTCTTGCATCTGGAACAGCTAAATTTTTCTCTACGAGGGCAATTTTTTTTGTTATGTCCTCGGTTAGTGCACAAAAAACATCTATCACTAGTCTTCAATTTCTGTATGCGCGCGTCTATGTCCGTTACAACATTGCACTGTTGAGGCCAATGTCCGACAGTTTCACAGAAAGGACAAAAGGGTGACATTATTTTACTTTTGGTAACTGATTTAGAATTCACATTAAAATTTTCTAAGGAAGATTTAATAGGATAGTCTGGAGCTAGTGAACCTTTAATATTACTTGCAGTAATTGATCCCTCGACCTCTTCTGATAAAAATTTCATTAATTTTGAAATATCGCTTTCACCAAAATTTTCACGTTTGGCATGTACAATCCAGTTACGACAGATTTCGTGAGAAAAAACACCAAGTATTTTAGGAGCCAAAATTCTTCCGTATGATTGAGTTTTTTCTCCTAAAGCATCTAAAGCCTGTATTCTTCGATTACAATCAATATATAACTCATTTATTGCTGCTGGAGAGTGATTTTTGACAGGTTTTAGGTTTTCTAAATAATCGAGATGAGCCTGTATTATTTTATCTTTATCGCCATATTTCGATTTCAAAATATTCTTTGTTGTTGCATATGTTTCTGCAGTTATATTAATTCCATCAACTATTCGTTTTGCTTCTCCATCTAAATATCCCCGCAAAAAAACATGCTTGTCAATCAGCGATAAACTTTCGTTTTTGTCGATACAGTTTTCAAAACGCTCCCAAAAACTATGGAATTCTTCAATTTCGCCGTAAAACGTATTTATTTTTATTGTAGGCAACTTTACTGTAACATTTGAAGGCGAAGCTGAAAAATTATTTATATTGGCAGCTGTTGGCGATGTTTCAGAGATTGAATTCGTGTTCCGATTCACTGTTCTTTTGAAATTAAATAACGCCAAATGAGCATATTCTGTGTATCTTTCGCATTCTATTATATCTAATGTTGGATTTTGTTGAGAGCAAATCAGACTGAAAGTCACGTAGAACAAACTGAAAACTTAACTTTTATTTACATCAAAAAGAATATAAAACAATAAGATGTTGCCAGCACAGGAAACTCAAACTATCTAACTAATCTCGAACTCAAACCTCAACAGAGTTTAATATATTCTCTTTCGGGCCTAGCATACTTGAATTTATGTTATTGAAAATAAAAACATATCTGATAAGTAAGCAAGTTTAGCTCATCATATTTTATCTTCCAACAAATGAACAACATTATAATTTTTGTTTTTTGGGGTCAAAAAGCATTTTCATTTCGTCTTTTAATTCCAGTACACGAGATAAAACCTTTCCTCTGGACCAGTGGTGCGCAAACTTTTTTCGACTGTGACCCCTTTAGTAGAGAGAAAATTTTTGGCGACTCCTAGAGATAAATGTTCACAAATAAGATGTATATTTCGCGCATTTCTTTCGTTTCATCGAATGAAAACATCATCATATTTGACTCGATTTATTTATAATTTTAACTTTGACTTTGATTTTATTTATAATTTTAAGAAAATACTTTTTGTATAACACAAAAATCAGTAAATTGCCCTTTAATGAGATGTATGTGGCTGCAAGTTTCTAATTATCTCCTCGATGTTTGGATGTATGTTGCTAATTGCAATTCGCATATCATCTTCAGGGTTTAAACACGAGCGGTATTTAGTTTTTATTGAAACTAGTTTGCTAAATCCAGTTTCACATAAATACGTTGATGCAAATTGTATTAACACTCTGATGGCATTCTTGCATAAAATGGGATATTGTTTTTCCACGGATAGCCAAAATTTTTGTCAAGGCTGAGTCTTAAATTGATTTCGACTCAGTAGTTCTCACTAATTTGAAGAGTTGAACTGCATATGTCAAAGGAAAATGGATCACGAATCCAAGCAAGATTTTCAGGAAAATCCTCGAATCTTCTCGAAAATTTTTTCTTTAACTTTTCAATGTGATTGGAAATGATGTGTTTAAATGTAAATATATCTATATTATTTTCCTTGATAAAATCGTTAAAGCAAGGGAACATGGTGTTGTTTTTATTCAGTTCAGTTTAAGTCAGTTTAGTTCAGACTAAGCTTATTCTTAAAAGCTTGAATTTTACTGGCTGCAGTTATGATAGTTGAATTCTCACCCTGCAAGCTCAAATTTAAGTCGTTAAGTTTTTCGAAAATATCAACTAAATAGCTCAGCTTCCCTAGCCAAACTTCATTGATATAATAACTTGCCAATCTATGTTTCTTTTTGATTAAAAACGTGTACACTTCATTTCTTAAATCAAATATCCGTCGTAGTATTTTCCCACGTGAAAGCCATCTGACTTCGGTGTGTAACAGTAAATCTCTCATACGTTGAGCCCATCTCATTCCAAAGTATTGAAAAGAGACGGCTGCTGTGGCTGTTGCATTTCATGTAGTTAATTGAACTAACAGCGTCTTGTAATACGTTGTGCAACTCTTCATCCATATCTTTTGCAACAAGAGCTTGCCTCTGAATCATACAGTGATTAAATACCATATGAGGCGCCACCTTCTGAATTAAGCCTCTGAGCCCTTTATTCGAACCTGTTAATGCTGCAGCACCATCAGAAAGAGTGGACAGCATGAAATTGCAATTAAACAGGGAATGACATTGCTTCACTCTTTATATGTACACTGTATGGTATGCAGCATGCAGGGATAATGCATTTCATAAAAATTTGGCGACCCCTAGTTTGCGCGCCACTGCTCTGGACAACCACCTAACTTCCGTATGCAGTAACAAGGATTCGTACTTATCTTCCATAGCTTGGCATAAATTACTAAATAAGCGACTTTTTAATGGTCTTGATTTTATATAAGTAACCATTTTAACACATTGTTCCAGAACTATTTTAAATTCTGATGGCAAATATTTTGTAACAAGTGCTTCTCGATGCAAAAAAAGAAAATGTGTAACTAATACATCCCCATTCAGTTCTTTAACATGTGCTTCAAATATTCAAACATATATAAGTACTTTTCTTTAATTTAAACTTTACTCGTAATAAAAAAAGCATTATAATTTTTACTATATACATTTCTAAAATTTGGCGACACACTTTAAGAATTTGGCGTCACAGAAAAGTGCCGCGACATAGTGGTTGAGAATCACTGTTCTAAACTTTGATGACTTCCCCCATAAAAAAAATTTTAAAAAAAACCAAGAGTAAAACCTAGACGACACTGTTCTGTATGCCAATGACACCGTAGTTATCACAAAATCAATCAGACACCCCCTTGCACCTGATTTATTTTAGAAAAAAAATAAAGACATAGCAACATGGTGCTTTAAGTGGATGACCAACCTTTATTCTGATAAATGCCAACTCTTAAATTTTTTTAAAAGAAATTTTGCTTTAGTTTATTACCACTGGGAAAACATTTCGCATAAATTTAAATGTTGAGATTATGTCTTTCGCCACCAAACAAATGTATCTAGAATGTTTCAAATGAGGATGATTTACGCAGAATATCATAAATTCTTACTAAAAAATTTATAATCATTTCAATTAAGTAGCAGATATTGAAAAATATTTTTTTCAGTTTATTTTCCGTATCTACCAGCAAAATTTATTGCTTTAGGATACCTTTATTAATTTCCACAAAATTTACAGTTGTAACCTTAATGTTAGCAAAATTAAAAGCAATAATTAATTTATTTTATTTTCTGAAACGGTAGTTTATAATATTTGAATTATCTCATTTCTATCTCAACATCTGTCGCGTTTCTTGATTTATTTAAGATTATATTTTTTTTAAATGATTTAATTATTCAAGTACCTTAGAATTCAAAATTTTTTGAAACGTTTACACAAAAATAATGATAAATAATTATTTAAAGCTACCTTTTGCATAAAATAATCTTTGGTAAACGAATTTTATAACTGTTTATAAAATATTTCGATGAGCTTAAAAATTCTTCGAGATATTTCCTAGCACGCAAAAAATAAAACTTAGAAAATTAAACTTTTGATCGCGCTCCTGACCATACTATTGGGACCATTTCTACAGAATTCGATTCTGACGGAAAAGAAACTTAATGAAAAATGTGCGGTAATATGACTGATTATGTTTCTTAAAATATTGTCTATTGCACTAAATAATGAGTGCAATTAATTAATGCAAATTTAAGTTCTTGTTCTTGAATCATTACGATCGGTTCTGAAGTCTCATTCCGATTATTAGTTCATAATCAGAATTCAGAGTTCTTATTTTTTTCAACAAAAACAAGATACAAACAAGATAAAAACTAAAACTAAACACTTTATGCATCAAATCAATGTATGAGGCCTGTTATAAATCATTATTTATTACAAAATATGTTTTTTTGTATGTAGTACGCATTTCCAAGCTTGCCACGGGTGACTAAAATAGTAAAAAGTGGTGACGATTAAAATTTCAAATTTAGTAGCATATTTGTTTAGGTTACCAGAAATGCCAACTTGCTCAGCTTTGTAAAAAAATAGTTTCCAGTAATATCAAAATTAAAGTTATATTTATTTAAGTTTATTTTATCATTTTTTTTGTAATTTGGCATATTGAAAATATAAAGTATCATAAGAAATGCAACATTATTACTGCTGTCTCGTGGCGATGCGTTTTAAGAGTGGGCTTAATTTTCCTGAGTGGGCATCAGATTGCCCTGTTTGGATCACCACTAACATAGAAAAGTAAAGAACAGAATATCTTCTGAAAAAAACTTATTGGCTTCTTCTCCGCAATAATCTTCGTATAGTTAACACTGATCAAAATATTACCTCAACTGATGATAACATCAGTTCTTCAATTGAGGTTCTTTGAATTGCTTCTTCAAATGCGCGTGATGATGCAAATGAACTCCTTCGCATCAATATAGATAACTATAAGTTTCCTAATCACATAAGAGAACTCAATCTAAGCCAAAAATAAAATCGGATATAATGACAAATGCGTTTTCAATTCCGACCTAAAAAAACTACTTTTGATAACTACTTAGGTCGTTACGCTAACAAAGGAAAAAGAAGTGCTCTTCACATCGCAATGATCTTTGTCATGAAAAACTTAATAGTCTTAAAACTGAAGAGATGCATACTGAAGACGATGAAGAAAATTCAATAATCTTAACATATTTGGAGAATGACCAGAGCAGAGAACTCAAAATATTTTCTTTGAACAATTTTCTTCTTAATGAGGAAAACGGAAAAGTGAACATTGATCATGATAGAATCGAAGTTTTCGCCAACGTTTTGGGAGAGCAATTCGAATCCAATTGACGTATTTCCTGCCCCGGTACTAACAAGTTTGTATATGAAACTTACAAGAAGATCTTAACATAAATTTCGATACTCCATCTTCTATTTAACTAACTACCGATATAGAAGGTATTAACATAATTCAAAAATGGGAAAACACCTGGTTACGATGCAACCTCAAAATCTAGTGATTGAAATTTTGCCTCATAACAAAATCAGCCATTCCACAATAACCTTGCCTTAAAAATATATACATTCCTCATGAGTAAAAAAATATCGTATATAATATTCTTTTTCCTGAAACTGGTAAATATGCTGGATCTCCTGAGAATCAACACCCCTACAGCCTTCTTACAATGCTTTAAAAAAATTTCGAAAATAAAAAGTTATTCAACAGCGACTTGATGATTCAGCAAAGCTTTCCTATCTTAGAACATTCCCAAACAACGAAACAGCTTCCGTACACGCTTCTCTATTACAAAGCAAAACATCAACATTTTAGAATGCATCAACAAGTCAAATACAAGTACGAAACTACACTACAGCTCATGCTTGACGTCACTAAGGCGTTAGATAGAGTGTGGCATAAGGGGACTTACAATCAAATTATTTTCATGGTTATTCCTGATGATCTCCTACTAAGCCTAAACTCATATTTCACTTATCGTCAATCCCGAATCAAAATTAATAATACTTACTCCTCATACAGAAACATTAAAGCCGGCTTGCCTCAAGGTAATGTTCTTTAAGGCAGCTTTAGTCTCTTATCAATGCTGATTTTCCCCATCAAAAGAAAAGAAAACCAAGAGGAAAGCCTTAAACGACAATCTCTGTGTCTCAATGACACCGTAGTTATCACAAAATCAATCAGACACCCCATTGCACTTGATTTATTTCAGAGAGAAAATTAAAGGTATAGCAACATGGTGCTTTAAGTGGAAGACCAACCTATATCCCGATAAATGCCAACCAGGGGTGAAAGCGAGACGGAAAAGAGGAAAGGTTGGTAGTAAACCCTTTTCAGTTATAGCCAGTTTTGGGGAGGAGTTTACTTTTTTTTTTTTTAAATTATTCAGCAATATCTACTTTACCTTGCGGAAACTAATAATTGGTGCACCGAAGCACCGAATAATTGGTGCATTTTCAGTATCCGCCAGCCTAAAGTATTGCTAATATATACCAGTATTAAAGTTATAGTTACAAGGATAATTTACTGTAGAAATTGAAAAAAAATTAAAATATCTATTAAATATATTTTATTTTCTGAAAAGGTAGTTTGTAAAATTTGAAGCACTGTATTTCTGTCTCAACATTTGTCACGTAAAAAGATGCAATAATTTTATATTCATTTAAAATTACATTTCTTAAAATGATTCAATTACTCATATACCTAAAACTTCAAAATTCTTTTTTAAACGTTTTCTCAAAAATAATAATGAATTATAAATAATTAATAAAAGCTATTTTTTGCATGAAATAATCTTTTGGTAAACAACATTTATAACTGTGTATAAAATGTTTCGATGCGCTTAAAAATTCATCGGGATATTGCAAAACACGCAGAAAATAACATTGAAAGAACTAAGCTTTCGATCGCTCTCCTGACCTGAATTCGAAGGAAAAGAAACTTAACAAAAAATGTTCGGTTATATGACTGATTTTTTTTCCTAAATATTGTCTGCTGAACTAATTAATAGGTGCAATAACGATCGGAAGTCTGATTCCGATCATTAGTTCGTATGTTATTCAGAGTTTTTATATTTTTTTTTGCAATAAAAATAAAAAAGATAATGTTAAAACCAAATACTTTATGCATTAAATGCGAATTATGAGTCTGTTATAAATAATTATTTATTACAAAATATGATTTTATTTCTTTTTTAAATAGTATGTATTTCCAGGTTTGCCACGGGTGGTTAAAAAAACAAAAAGTGGCGACGATTAAAATTTTATTAAAAGAGATAAAAATTTGTAAATTTTATAGCATATTTTTTTTTAGATGATCAGAAATGCTAACTTGCTCAGCTTTGTAAAAAAATAATTTCTAGTAATATCAAAATCAAAGTTATTTTTAGTTAAGTTTTTTTTCATTTTTTCGTAATTTGACATATTGAAAGTATAAATTATTATAAGAAATGCAACATTATTACTTTTGTCTCGTGGCGACAATACAAATGAGTAGCAGTAATTGTCCAGTCACTACAATTAAATAGCATTCCGAAATATTTTCCTGTTTTTATTTTCAGTATCTACCAGCAAAATGTATTGCTAGCAAATACCCATATTTGAATAAGTGTTGATCATTAAAAAGCAGTTAAAATCGCAATATTAATATGTATATAGAATATATTTTATTTTCTGAAACGGTAGTTTTTAAAATTTGAGCCACCTCATTTCTTTCGCAACATTAGTCACGTAAAAGGAAGCAGTATTTTTTATTTATTTAAAATTACATTTCCTAAAATGATTTTATAATTCATATTCATCTCCATTCCTCCTCACTACTCCTCATCATCGATTTATTACTACAGATGACCGAGATTTGTGTGATTTTTACCATAATTTATATTCCTAACAATTCTAAATTTTTGAAACGTTTTCACAAAAATAATAATAAATGATAGATAATTATTTAAGGCTAACTTTTGTGTAGAATAATCTTTGGATAAACGAATTTTTTAACTGTGTGTAAAATGTTTCGATGAGATTTGAAAATTTATCGGGATATTCTAAAACGCGTAAAAAGTAAAATTAAGAGAACTAAACTTTTGATCGCTTTTCCTGATCATACCATGGGAATTGGACAGAGTTCGAATTTCACGGAAAGGAAACTGAATAAAAAATGTGCGGTTATATGCATTATGTTTCTGCTGCAATAATTAATGAGTGCAATTAATTAATGCAAATTTAAGTTTTGGTACTTTAATCATGAAGGTTGGTTCTGAATGCTAACTCAAATGCTGGATATTTTGGAAATCGCGGCATAGCGCCTCTTACCGATTCGTCGACTCTAGGTTCACATATACTATGAAGTACCTAATATGTCTATGTATGAAAGTTCTGAAGTGGAGGTACTAAAAATTTTGAGTCCTTAACCCTTTCGCGCCGACTGTCACAAATATGTGACAGCATAAAACCGTATCAATCAGGGTAAATATATAAAACTGGTAATCAAAGTATTTCTTTAGTAGTTTATTTGTGGGCGGAGTTATAATTGTTTGATTTATTTAATTCACCATTACTTTGTTCAAAATAAAACTATTTAGTTATACTTTGATCTAACATTGATTATATATATATATATATATATGATTAAACTAACAATAATTAAAGTAAAAGCAAAGTAAGTCTGTCAAATCAGCAACGACTACATTTAAATTACCGTTTTTTATTTAATTACAACTTGATTCTGATTTTGTACGAATGCATTTCTGAATCACCCGTCCCCAAGGGGTTAAAGAAGTAGAGCTTCATTTGAAATCAGGTCCTTATTGAGCTGGGGAGGTCCGCTTGAGAATAGTTTGAAGAAGGCAAAGCACTTCCTCATTCTTTAGGAAATCCTGGACTTCCTTCATTGAGGGAAACAAGTCGATGTGCTGATGCAGCTGATGAAGAATCTTTAGCTCGTGGACTCTTTCTGCTGGGGCGATCCTCGCACCCAGATAAGTTAAAGGTATGTGCTTTCAGACTGTTGCAACACTTTGGTGGGGCATCTCGGGATTTCTTGTTCTGGTAAGAGTAGTATCCTTTGGCACACTTCATGCTTTTTGGGCTTTCAGAGCAATTTCGTTGAGGCGGTATCCGGCCACAACGAAATCTCTCTACGGTGATCGGGATCGGTTTAATACTTGGAATGGAGTAGATCTTCGTCTGATTGGCCAAGAGAGGTGTGACGACTAAGTAAACGGGAAGTGGCCTATAGGCTTCTTTCACTCTCTTCTTGAACTTTGGAGATTTCTATATCCAATTTCCTCATTTCAAGGGAAATTTCGTCGGTATTAAAATCATCTGGAAGACCGCGGATGAGAAACTTGGCGTTCTTGACTGGAAGGACATTTTCTTTTGAGATGGGAGTTTAGTTTTACTGAGATTCTCCTCCGCCGTTTCAGACGATGAAGAATTTCAGATCTCCGGCTGGGGGGGAGGGGAGAATCTGAAGGAGAGCAGCTGCCCTGGTTCGTAAGAGGGGATCAGTCAGTGCTTTCTTTCGCTTCGTTGTTAAGATTCTTCTTCAATTTTGTTCTTCTAGTCGACTCTGTATCGATCTCAGAATGGGGCTCCCTTACAAAGCCCTGGGTCTCTTCACATTGCTCTATTTTTGACTGATTGTGTTTCTTAAAATATTGTCTGCTGCACTAATTAATGAGAACATTTAATTAATTCAAATTTAAGTTTTAGTTACTTTAAGATCGGTTCTGAAGTTCGTTCCTTCGTTCGTTTTATTGGAACTGGGGATCTGAGGCCTTACGGCCCTTTTCGAATTCATCCTGAAATGATACTAAGAAACATACATGACAAAAATAAAGTTTGCAGTGCAAAATATAGTTCTTGAGAAAAAAAAATGGCACTTTGCCATTATTAGGTAACAACAAAATTACAGGAATTAAAAAGTACGTGTAAATGGGTAAAATTAAAGTAAAATAGGAAAATAAACACTAATGAATACTGTTAAAGTAAATACCCGGCCATTCTGGTATTTACCACTCGTGCTGGGTTAATCAAGTCTAACTCAAAAATTAAAAAAAACATTGAATAAAAAATATATTTTATAGAGCAAATCGGTAGATAATAAAATAGATTTTCTTTAAAGTTCTATTTTCTTGTATTGACATCTTTAAGATCTTATGATCAAAATTTATAAAAAAAATTAGCCTTCTCACAAACATCTTTCACTCTTGCGTTAAAAATAAATACCTTCCCAAGGAGTGGGGGGGGGGACAGGTATTATACTTTTTCTAAGCCTGGCAAAGATGTTTCAACAATATGGCTTTTATAAGAACGTCGCTGCTATAATACAAACTATCAGCATACTGGAATATATCAGCAAGCCAAATACACATACGAAATTGCACACATGCTCATGCTCGACGTCGCTAAGGCGCTCGATAGAGTGTGGTATAAGGGGACTTATAATCTATTACATCTTATAGGCATTCCTAATCATGTCCTTCTAATCTTAAACTCAAATCTCTCTAATCGATAATTTGGAACCAAAATCAATAATATATTCTCCTCTTACAGAATCATTAAAAACGCGTGCGTCAAGGTAATATTCTTGGATTACTACTTTACTTTTTATTTACTGCTGATTTCGCCATCAATGATGAAAACCCAAACTACACTGCTCTGCATGCCAATAACATCACAGTTTATCACAGAATCAATCAAACGCATCCTTGCACTTGATTTACTTCAGAAAAAAATTAAAGACATCGCAGCTCTAAGTAGAAGACCAACCTAAATCCTGATAAATATCAACTCTTAGTTTTCAATGGAGAGGATAAAAGACGTAAAATTGTAATGCCCACATCAACAATTACATTTAAAAAAAAGCCGAATGTGCTGCCTGTGCCTTAAACTCTATACTTAATGCCAAATTGCAACTTGATCTCAGATTAAAAAGAGCTATCATAGTTAAGCTATTAACATAATATTAAGTTTACTAACCCAAATAGTTTTAACTCCAATGGCCTTTGATTCAGTTTGTAATCATATCATTTATGAAAGTGGCCTTTTTGGCCAGGTTGTCCGGAGCACCAACTACTAGTTTACGCAGTTTCCACTTACGTTAACTAGCATAAGAATATTCCCTTATGATCTGTAAGCATGGGAAAAACAGGATAGACAACTTGCTTGGTGGCGTTACACGCCAAACACCGAGCTATCATACATATCCAGTATCCACTTACGTTATGCTTACGAGGTGATGTGTGAACATGCTTAACCTCTTCGAGACGGGTGAGTCATATATGCATTCTCAGGGTGGCGATAATCAGGGTTAAAAGGGAAAAAAAACTGGTAGCCAAACTTTTTTATTACTATTTATTTGTCGACAGGATAATGATAGTTTGCTTTATTTAATTCATCACTGCTTAGTTTGAATTAAAAATGGTATAGTTACACTTTTAACACACTAGGATTGGAAGTGTTAGATTTAATGTGAAAGCAAAAATAAGTCTGTCAAATTAGCTATGCCAAAACTTGTGCTGCCGCTTTTTATTTTTCACTATTCTGATTCCGTACGAATATGATTATGACATGCCCGTCCCGAAAAGGCTGATATTCTAAGATGTCTTATTATTCGTGATTGCACCTGTTAAATACGCCATCTGGGTAGAAGTCTAATATCATGCCTTGCCCCTCTCCTCTTTCATCAAGAAGCCTCCACACGGTCTTTTATAAGTAGTCCGCGCAGACTGTTTAAAAAGTGAACCAGATTTGCGCATGAACTCAAAACCTTTTATAAAAGTATTGCTGGATGCTGGATATTGGGGTTATCTCGGCGTTTGGCGCGAAGCGCCACTAACCGATTCATCGATTCTGTTTTGTTGTATTCTGGAAGGTCCAATATATCTTTGAAGTTGTAGTATGTTTTTATAAAAGTAATTGAGAGAAATTTAACTTATATATTTGAGAATTGAATCTGTAGTGGTTGACAAATGAATAAGGCCAACCAATAATATTCATAAATAAAATAAATTTTTAGTCATATATTTGCTACCGCTTTCTTATTTTAACTAAATTCTGCAATAAATTACTCGATCACAGTGGATATTCTTCACAGTAGTGGTAAGTGGATATCCTTCATAGTGATGAGATCGGACTACCTGTAAAAAACCGTGTGGAGGGCTTTCAGTTATAGGAGGCGTTGCCTTGACCCTCTCCTCCTCTTCCCTATTGTATAGGAATGTAATGTAAATCGTATAGGATAGGAATACGGTATTTTCCTCTTAATGTTTTTCTTATTTAGTTCTGGTTCGTACTGGTTCCAAATGTATCCTGTCGTTGTAATGGAGCAATAAGCATCGTAGTATCTTCCAGGAGGTCTGCAGAATGACCACTTTGGGCATCGGCAGCGGAATCAAACTTGAAACTCTCTCTTGCAAACCTCATTCCACCAACATGCCCTCTTATAAAAATAAATTTATGCTCTTTTTATTATTAACGTAGTATTAATGAATGGAATATTTACTTGAATACATCAGCATAAACATTCACTTACCAGCAGTCGGAAAATGGGGAAAACTTCCAGTATCAGTTTCCAGTATTCATTTTTTTCAGGCAAAAAATAGAAAAAAAGCTGCCCAATATATTTTTCATATAGATTATGAAGTCGTGGTAGTTTGTATGGATATTTTTCTTTTCCTGAAATCAAGTAAGAAATGATAAGGTTTTTTTTAATCGATTTTTTCTCATTTCTGTATAAGGCTGTCTGTTGGAGTTTTTCTCGAGACGGGTAAATAGTACGCTTGTTTATTTATACGATGTGTTACAAAATCTCCACGTTTAATGCATATTTTCAGAATCCTTATCAGAAGTAAAAAGAGAAAATATCTAGACATTAGGGATTGAAATTAATATTTAAATGTGAAGAAAGAAGAAAATGCTATCGGAATCTGTCGAAACACCAGAGAAAAATGCTGTATGGAAAACAAAAAAATCAATTTGATTGTGAGATAAAATGTATAGCTATTCAATATTGCTCTGTTTCCTCCTGCAGTTACACGGTGTTTTGATGATTTTAGTTCCGCTGCCAAAAGTCAGGATTCTTTAGATTTTGTCAGCATTTTTTCCTATCTTAAATAATGTTTTGAGACTCTTTTGACTTAATTTTTTATTTTATTTCTGAAAATACCCATTAAGGGTTGATCATTGATGAGCACCTGATAGAAAGTTGAATTGAGAAAATTATAATGATGTTATTCATGGACCTCATGAAACCAAACAGCGATGGAATTTTTACGAATGAAAAGCGCCTTGTCACCGGAGCTTAATTGTTCAAGGCTGATTCTGGACAATTTCAGAGAATGATTTGGTCACCTAGATCACCCGACATGATTTAACTCGAACATATAATGAGATATAATGGAGAGGTCAGTTCGTGCATAAAATCCTGAACCCGTAAGAGTTTTGCAATTTTAATAATCAATATTTCTCCAAGAGACTTGGAACTACTTGTTGCGCCCATTCCACGTCTTGTTGCTACACTTCGTAGTGCTAAAGAGGTCCAACACGGTTTTAAGAGGTTTTCAATGATTTTTGTCACCTCAGTGTAAATATTATGTATGTTACATCATATGAATTGAAATCCTAAAATCAAACAAAATTTAAACATTTAAAATGTACTAAAGCACGTAAATGTAAAAACATCTGTCCTAACTTTTTTGTCTTTCCAAACAATACACTGTAAGAACTATGGCGTAATACCTATCTGAATTTTGCGTTGTAAGTCTCTAAATATTGTGTGTTATTTTAAGTTAAGACTATAAATTGTGTATGAACCGGATCGATTGTTTATACACAATTTACAATCAATAGTTCAATCAATCTAATGACTGATAAATGATAAAACCTACGCTGAATAAGATGTGTTTACTCATTTCCAGGTTGGCAACAGGGCAGAGAATGTGTCGTTGTCGTTTTTGAATAGCTCCATAAATTCTGAAAAATAAAAGTAAGTTGGAATTTTATAAGTGATAATTGGATTACAGAAGACTCCAGCTATTTGTGAATTTTTCTTAAATACTTACATTATTTCTGAAGAAATGAAAATTTTTAATTTTCGGAATAGCATGGTTAACACTGAAGTCCAACGAGGTTTACCTTTCTTTTAATCACAGTACACTAACAGAGATCAAGTTCCAAGACCATAGTCGATTATTTGACAAGTAATTTCAATCTTGTCCGATTGAGTAGGCGAATTGACCAGGTAAAGTGTTATAAAAGGCATTGTGGATGTTTTTAGTTGCATGACAAATATATTTATGTTCTCATGTGATAAAATACATTAATCAATGACTGAAAGCCCTTCTGTGGAAATACATTTTTTTCGAGAAAAATAAATTATCTGCAACTTTATCATGATTTCTTTCATAATTTCAACATAAATATGAGTCTACTTTTCCAAGATAAAGTAGACAGGTTACCCGCGGTCCTTGAAAAATTTTAGTAGTGGTAGAACTACAATATATAAGCAATAGTTAATTTTCTGGAGGAGTAAATCTATCCTAACAAAAAACAATTTATTGCTGTTAATTTTTCACGGTCTTGTCTTACCTTGCCTTTAAATTTTTCACGGGGAAGAAGCAATTTAATAAATAAATTGAATCCGTTAAAAAAATTTGCTAGCTACTGATACTGTTCCCGAAAAAAAAAATAAATAAATAAAATTAATTTGTTAACCGATTTTACCCTTTCCCGTCTTAATATGCATCAACCTTCAGCCCTGTATAAGACATCGTTTTCTCATCATAACGTTCCGAATTTGAATAAAAACTCTTCGATTTCTCATAATCCTCAACAATTTTTCATAATATTTTTTTTTTTTTGGTTTCTCATAACAGTGACATAAAAGCTGTAAAGTGGTGAAATATATAAATCAAGGAATTATTTAGAAATAGTGGCGGATAAAGAATTAAACCAAGTATCTCAATTGATGAACTATTACTTAAAAATATATATATTTGCTGTTCGGAGCAAATTGACATCTATGTATGTTTTATTCTTGAATAAATAAGTGTTATAGTTTACAATCCTATGTAAATGATAAATATCAATAAAACGATTTTTTCTTAGCTTT
The DNA here is from genome assembly GCF_982258835.1 of Parasteatoda tepidariorum. Lineage (NCBI taxonomy): Eukaryota > Metazoa > Arthropoda > Arachnida > Araneae > Theridiidae > Parasteatoda > Parasteatoda tepidariorum. The sequence goes on along the minus strand of NC_141758.1, from coordinate 10,918,392 downwards.
CACATTGTTATTTTCAATTCTCGATTACATTCGAGTGTGAAAAATTATAGCAGCATAAAATACAACGCCGCTCGAATTAACTCGAGTGTGCACAGTTTGCCTTGTTTAGCGAGCTCAAATTAACTCGAGCGCACAAGTTAAGGGGTTAAATCCAGCTTGCCTCAACCTAATATTTTTGGACAACTTTACTTTTTAATCTATGCTAATTTCCCCATATAAAATTTAAAAAAAAAAACCAAGAGGAAAGCCTAAACGACACTGTATGCCAATGACACAGTAGTTATCATAAAATCAATCACACTCTGAAATAACTCAAGAGCGTGGGACATTTGATTTTTTCCAGAAAAAAAAATTAAAGATATCGCAACATGGTGCTCTAAATGGAAGACCAACCTATATCCTGATAAATGGCAACTCTTAGGGCCGGGATAGCCTGGTCGGTTGGGCGCTGGGCCCATGTCCAAGAGGTCGTGGGTTCAATCCTCGCCGGTCGAAGACTCCCCGTGTTTTAAATGGTGACTGATGCACGTTAAATCTGTCGAGTCTCAAAGTCCTCCATGTTCCCGTAACAAATCAATATCTCTGAGGGTACTGATCCAGAAGTTTCCTTGCCTTCTGGATCAGTTCAAAATTACAAGGCTACGGAGTTGAACATTAGTAGTCGTAAACCCATAAAATTGGGTCGCCTGTTCAACGATGCCTAAAAAATAAAATTGCAACTCTTAAATTTAAAAAAAAAAATTTTTTTTTTGCTCTAGTTTACTACCACTGGGAAAAACATATCGCAAACTCAAATAAACAGATTATGTCTTTCGACGCCAGCAAAATGAATTTATTGCAGTTACATACCTGCCAACTCTTCCGGACGATTTTATTTTCATATTTAAAGTGGTAGTAAATATATACTATTTTTTCTTTTATGAACTTAATTTTTAAATGATTTTGATCACCACTATTCTTACAAAAATTAAGCACATATATTAATATACGTTACTATCATGGTTATCAACTTAAGCTTTTTCAAATGCAACGTATTTGTTTGCTTAAAATTGCCCTTTTAACACCACTGGGAAAAATGATAATGGAAGGGATTAAAAGTTGGCAGGTATGCAGTTACAAAAACTAAATAATAAGAAATAAAAACACCTTTTCCTAACTATTTCATTCAACTAGCCAATATTACGAAAAATTTCCTTTTTTTATTTCTAGTACCCACCAGCCAAACGAATTGCTAGCAGGTACCTTTTTCAAAAAACCTCTGGCGCGGTCTACAGACCTTAATGCATTGAAAAAATTAAATTATTTATTAAATATATTTTATTTTCAGAAACGGTAGATTCTAAAATTTGAAGTTCCTCATTTCTATCTCAACATTTGTCAAGTAAAAAAAACTGTACTTTTTTTATTAATTTAAAATTACATTTCTTAAAATAATTTAATAATTGATATGCCTTAGACGGCCTCCGTTCATTCTCCATTACTATACAAATCTTCAAGACATTGTCCCCCCCCCCCCCGATAGGCTTCTCATCTCCTCCATCATATGGTTTGGCGAAAGGACGTTAAGTGGTTTATTTAAATAGAAGTTTACAATATAAAATCTGTTTACTTTCTCGTTAAGTTAGTAATTTATTGTAACATTAATATTTAATAATTTTTTAATAAACATCTATTTAAATACTGCCACAAATAGAAGTAATAAAAAAGAAGTATTTTTCAACAAATAATCTTTGCCGATATTCATCTATAAACTGAAATATTCATTTTCTTTATGAGGATAATATTTATTTGTATTCACTTTTTTCCAAAGCAGTAAAAATTGCACTGTACATTTAACACACGATCTCATCTTTCACTGAAGTAAAATAACATCTGTCCACTGATCAGATGTTCACTGAAGTTTTTTTCTCACGCTTGACATGATGGAAAAAAATGAGTATCAACAAATAGACGTATAATAGTAAATGGTAGAATAAGCAATAGAATAGAGTAGTTTAATTTTTACAGTGGCTGAGTAGGCTGAGAGTAATAGGCGACGGTACTTTTACATATCTGTTGTTATGGATGGTGTTTTCAATATAAATGTAAACATTAACAATCTCGAGCTCAATCTGTTTGTCTAAGACAGGTACTCTCGCCGCCGCAAAGTCTGCGGCAGTCTGGTGCTATGGAATCAAGAAGAGGGCATTTTAGGGAGGGTAGCATCGATGAAGAGGTTTCCTTTTCTCTCGCCGAAACTAGTCCTAAAGAAGAACCCCGCTCCCCTACTTGAAATAATGATGCCTCGTTACCATAGTCACCGCCACAGTTCCAGACGAAAGTCTGGTACTGTACTTATGTTAGACAAACTAGAATGTTTCAAATGAAGATGTTTTACACAGAATATCACAACGTTAAAAAAATAAACTATATTCAGAAATATTTTCCTTTTTTTTATTTTCAGTATCCACTAGCCAAAAGTATTGCTAATAGATACCTTTTTTAATTTATTACCACTGTGTATTTACAATGAAAATTGAAACAAAATTAAAATTCATACTAAATATATTTTATTTTCTGAAACAGTAGTTTCTAATATTATTGAACTGCCTCATTTCTATCTCAACATTTGCCACGTAAAAGGAGGCAGTACTTTTTATAAATAATTTAAGGCTACGTTTTGCATAGAATATTCTTTGAGAAAACGAATTTTATAACTGGATGAAATGTATCGATGAGCTTGAAAATGCATCGATATATTGCAAAACACGCAAAAAGTAAAATTAAGAGAACTAGACTTTTGATCGCTCTCCTGACCATACTATGGGAATTGGACAGAATTCGAATTTGGCTGAAGAGAAACTTAATTAATTGTAAATAAATTTTTTGAAATTTTTAATGATTCTCTTTCATTTATTGTGTTTCATTTATTATTTGACATATTAAAAATATAAAATATCATAAGAAATGCAACATTAGTAGGGGAGAGTGGTGTCAATTGTAACATTTTTTACTGAACTATTTTTAACTAACAAAAAATCCAATATATTATTAGAATTAATTGACAGACGAGTAAAGTAGACTATCCTCTACTAGAAAAAAAATTAAATACCTGATTTTAAATATTATTATATTAGTTATTAACAATTTTTGACAGTCGTGCACTTGTTACAATTGTCCCCACTTACGGGGTCAATTGTAACAGTTCATAAATTCAACTAAAACATAGTTAATTATACATATTATCATAGTTGTGGTATATTTTTTTATTGATCAAAATAGTAGTAATATTTTAGGAGTAAAAATAATAATGAGCAGAGACCTAAAGGGTTAAACTTTTAACTTTAAGGGGTTAAAAATTTTAATTTATGCTGTGAAAGGTGACAAATAAAATAATGCACATGCAACGTAATATAAATGCTATCGGAAACTATTAGTGGTTCTTAAAGAGTTAAGTAATGGTTTGTAAGCATAAGATTATTTATTTTCAGCTGTTACAATCGTCCCTTTACTTATTGTTACAATTGTCCCCAAGACGCCATTTCAGCTTCATTTGTTAAAAACAATGCTAGTTAATTAGCAAAACTAATCTTTTTTTTATTGAAATGTTAATTAAGGTGTCCACTTACATATTCGGTTACTAATTTTTATTTGTTTAAACAAAATTACTTTGTTACAATAAAATATTCTAATACCAAAAAAAGTACTTGCGTGACGTGAAAATATCTTTTGTGATGTAACTCTTTCAAAAGTACATAAAAATGGTTGCCATCAGGGGTGTACATGTAGATTTGTTAAATACACCTTGTGCACCACCTAGGAACCAAATCTAGAACCCGACACTCGAAATTTTTGCTCTGTTACAATCGTACCCTGTTACAATTGACCCCACTCTCCCCTACGGTTTTCTCGTGGCGACGCATTTAAAAAGTGTGCGTAACTTACCTAATTCTAAAAGGTTTACAAAACTAATTACTAAAAGGTTACTAATTCTAAAGGTTTCAATTCGCTACCAATTTATTAGAATTTTGCACAATGCGGAGTAGTTTTTACTTCTAGTTATTCTAAAAAAGAACTCTCCCCTCAGCACTAATAACAGGATTCTAATTTTTAAAATGCTTCTCACCTCTCTATTAACATATGTAGCACCCACCTTCGGGGGGGGGGGCTGCAAAAACAAATCTTAAACTCTTACAGAGTGCTTATAATAAAACCCGCCGCAATATCAAAAATTCACCCTGGTATTTCAGGAACAAAAATATCCGTAATGACACCTGTACGCCTAGCCATCTCGACTTATACAAAAATAGATCTCTTAAATATTTTCTTAAGAGCACTGGACACTCCAACCCCCTAATTTGGTCTTCCTCTAATTACGACCTAGATGACCCTAAGTGCAGGAGACGACCTAAGGCCATTCTCCATCACTATAAAAATCTTCAAGACATCGTTTGAGTCGCATTTTTGATTTTGCTATCCCCCTGACTGGCTCCTCATCTCCTCTATCATCATTACCCTTTTTCCACCTTCTTGGGTAGGCCCAATCCTTTGCGGAATTGCTGCGGCTCATTTTGATTCAATTTACAAATTCAACTACTAACAATGCTAATCACTAACTGCTTATTTGTCAATAGTTACAAATTAAAAATGAATAATAATTAATAATAATTAATTTAAAGAACTTATGACTTTATCTGTTTGCTTACGTTTTTACCTGTTCGTGTTATCCCTGTTCTATTTTTTTTACCACAATATTATTTAGCTACCTAACATTAAGTTTACTAACCCAAATAATTTTAATATCAATGGCCTTTGATTCAGTTTGCAATCATATAATTTACGGAGGTGGCCTTTTTGGCCAGGTACTCCGGTGCACCAAGTATTAGTTTCCTCAGTTACTATTGAAAGTGGATTCCGAGAATGATTATACTTAAATTTTCAACAAGAACAATTTGAAATGTATCTCATAGTCATATTAAATAAGTAACAAAAAAATAAAATTTCTACCGCTTTTTACATTTTAATTCCCTGTGACGTAAATGTGTATCTTTTGTAAGGAACACGACTTCAGCGTGGTTAAAAGTACCTGTGAATTAAAAATAATTGTTTGTTATAGGAAAAAATCATATAGATTATTTTGTGCAGAACAAACTCATAATTTATGGTATCGAAAACGTATTTTCTACTTCCTCCTACCACTTTTTACGCAGCAGAGAAGTGGAAACTATAAGTAGGCACACAAATTAAATTTTCAAAAATTCTGGATAGAATTATATTATTAAATTGCTTAAAAACTGTTTCTGGGAGAGGAAAATTGATTGCGAATTTGAAATCAGATACGAAAGAATATCCAAAATTTCGGTTAATAACCTAATGCATTAGAAAATTTAAATAAAAAAAAATTGTAATTCATCATAGCGTGAATAAAACACCTTTTGTTTATCTGAAAACCATACATGTTTTTTCGCGAACAGAACTTTCAGATAGACATGCTTATCTACATTTGTGCTTAAAATTGAACAACTTTTTAATTGTTGAGAAGCAATTCAAGAGCGATACGAGAACAAAAGAAATTGTCAGATCTGAAAGAAGAATACTTATCAACCAATCTTCTGAACTCACGAAAAATCATTTTTATTATTAATTAAATTAACAATTTCTTTTAAAAAATAAGCTTTTTTTTACCGGATAATTTTTATTCGCTGTTTTAATCACTAAAACAATATTAAAAATATTATTAAGATTAAAATATATATTAAATTTTTTTTATTTTCTGAAACGGTAGTTTTTAAAATTTGAACTACCTCATTTCTATATGAACATTTGTCACGAAAAAGGAAGCAGTGTTTTATTTTATTTATTTAAAATTACATGTCTTAAAATGGTTTAATATTTCATATACCTTAAAGTACAGGGTAAACGAATTTCGTAACTGTGTATGAAATGTTACGATGAGCTTGAAAATTCATCCAGATATTGCAAAATATGCAAGAAGTAAAATTAAGCGAACTAGACTTTTGATCGCTCTCCTGACCATACTATTGGAACCATTTCTACAGAATTCGAAATTAACGGAAAAGAAATTTAATAAAAAATGCGTCGTTATATGATTGATTATGCTTCTTAAAATCAGTGAAATTTTATTCATTCACGGAAATTTTATTCATTACTAAATTTATTCTGAATGATTATTCATATGCAAATTTTGTCATTATTCATCATTCATTATGCAAATTTATGCAATTTTTTGAATAATGATGGACGAATAAATTCCTTAGGCATGACTAATTTTTCAGAATAAAATTTTGATTAACCAGCGAGAAATGCAAGCATTAAGTCATTTTCTTCAAGTTGCAAATCAATTACAAAATACAGTTATTGATTACAATTGTAATTAACTATAGATAAATCAACTTCTTGCAATGATCATGGTTACAAGTAATCACAGTAACAAATTACTATCATCTCTCATTACAATATCATCGCCATCTGTCACCGAACAACTTACAAGCGGAACACTAATAAATTAAGACCCAAAAACCTCTGGTGGACAGACACTCTCGTGACAATGAGGAAAAGAGGGAGACCACTCAGAAGAAAACTTCAAAAGAGTCCCGACGATTTAAGCCGTAATAGTAACAAAATATAATTTAAGAAGCACTTGGCCAAATATATAAAAATGCTCAGGCATAAAAAAAATAATGGAATAAAACGATACATTGATAGTTTCACCTCAAACTCGGCGTTTTGGCAAACCTTGCAAGATCTCAAAAGGTGTCAACGCAAGAAAACTAAATAACATATTTATCCTCAAGGAAGACGGCTCCAGAACGTGTAGCTATAAAGAATCAATCACTAATATACTTAACTACCATTTTCCCATGTTACAGGATGACACCACCCTGATTCATCTCAGAGGGAGGCATTGATGATCCCCTTTTTATTTATACTGATATCGAACTCGTCATCAGTAGAATCAAATCCAACAAGTCTCAGGGGCCGGATGGAATTCCAGCTAAGGTGTGCAGGAACTTATATTATTGTAACAAAGAACTGGTTCGGGTCTGTGCTCAACAAATGTTTACAACTGGGTTCTTTCCCAGAACTTTGGAAATCTGCATTCATCTGTTTGAAACCTAAACAAGGTATAGACCCTCGCTTCCCCCAGAGTAATCGTCCAATCTCACTGCTGTCTACCTGGGGTAAAATTCTAGATAAACTTATCACAGAAAGACTAATCTACTTCTCGGAAAGTAAAACCAATTTACACCAAAGCCAATTTGGCTTCAGTAGAGAAGGCGATGCTCTTAACTTTGTTGTCAATTATGTTACAAATGCAAAACAGCAGGGCAGACACACAGTAGGCGTTGCCATGGAAATCAAAAATGCATTCAACTCTGCAAAGTGGCATATTCTTAAACAAAAGCTTAATGGTCTCGGCGCTGGCAGTAATCTTTGACTTTTTAAACAATCGTCACGACTGTTTTAACTTTAATGGCACTTTTATTGAATCACCAACTGATGAAGGGGTACCCCAGGGTTCATCCCTGGGACCCATTCTGTTACTCATTCTTATTACTTCACTATTAGATAATTTCAATTTTAATGATAGCAATTTGCTAGCATTTGCCGATGACATCTTCTTGCTAATGAAACACTCCATCCTGTAGAGAATTGAGAGACTTGGTCCAGATATTATCCCTTACTATTTGGGCCAGGAGTCACAATCTTGCTTTTGCTCTTGAAAAAACAAAGCTAATCATTTTTCCGAAAGACGCCAAACACCTCGGAAGGCAAACATGTATTAAGATGGACGGGACTACAACTGCCCACACGAAATCGGTGAAAAACCTTAAATACCTTGAGTTGTTATGTTGAATAACACAGAGGACAATGCCGGAAAATAAAGTATTTATTAAAACATAATATGAGGAAATAATATATTACACACAGTGCAATGCAAAAGGAATACATCCGAAACAACCAACAATCAGTCAGCTTTTTCAACTAATATATGTCGATTTCCCCTATCGGAAAGCCGTTACATTAGATTACGCAACTCGCGCAACCTACCTGAGAGGGAGAGGAAAAATGGAATTTTATTTGAATATCAACAACACCTTGGTATATCACCCTCGGTTGAGTTGGGGCCCACACCTTGAGCAGCTTAATTCCGATGTCACAATATTCTATAACAAATTGAAACAATATAGCTGGGCCACTTGGGGTTCAAATTTTGTCTCATAATAAAATCAGCCATTTCACAATAATCTTGCCTTAAAAATATATACTTTCCTAATGCGTAAAAAATATCATATATATTATACTTTTTCCTGAACCTGGTTAAGACGCTGCATCTCCTGAGAACTAACACCCCATTAGCCTTCTTCCAATGCTTTAAAAAACTTTCGAAAAAGAAAGAAGGACAAAAAAGCGTTATTCAACATCGCTTTATGATTTAGCAAAGCTTTCCAACCCCCGCAAAACATTCCGAAACAACAATACGACTTCCGTACGCGCTTCTCTACTACAAAAGAAAATATCAACATATTATAATGCATCAGCAAGACAAATACAAATACGAAACTACACTACAGCTCATGCTTGACGTCACGAAGGCGTGAGATAGAGTGTAGCACAAGGGGACTTATAATCAAATTACTCCTTATGGTTAATCCTGATGATCTCCTACTAAGCCTAAACTCATATTTCGCTTATCGTCAATTCCGAATAGAGGCAATTGGCTGCCAATTTGGCTTCAGAGAAGGCAGATCGACTGAGTCGGCTGTAAAAACTGTAATTAGCGAGGCCAAAACAGCCAAAAAGAATAAAAATTGTAAACGGCAATACTATAAATCCCTAATATCGGTCGACATCAAGGGCGCCTTTGACTCCATACAGTGGACACACATAATACACAGATTAAATTCTATAAACTGTCCAACTCAGCTCACAAACATAATCAACAGTTACCTCTCACACAGGTCAGTTGAGTTCAACGGTGGTACCGATATAACTAAAATCGATATCTACAAGGGTTGTCCACAGGGCTCCTGCCTATAACCCCTACTATGGCTTATCATTGCGGATATCTTTTTATAACAGTTCAAACACGACCATGTTAAAACACAAGTCTTTGTAGATGACTTCAGCTTCATTGTCTCAGGCAAAACAAGTAAAAACCTAGAATCAAATGCTAATGAGGCAATGACACACTTCAGCAACTTTTGTAAGGCACAAAGCCTAAAACTGTCAATTAACAAGTGCGACTACATCGCTTTTAATAATTCTTTCAAGCTGAGACAACCAATAATCAAAATAGACGGTAACGCAATAAAATCAGTAAATCACATCAAATACCTAGGTATAGTATTGGATCATCATCTAAACTACCTAGAACACATTAAATCACTAAGAACAAGAGCCACAACACTACACAACAATCTCATAAAACTAGCCCCAAGAACCTGGGGCATTAATACTAAAATGCGCAGGCATTGGTACAAGACTGTAGTAGAAAAGGCCTTTACGTACGCTGCAGCAGCATGGGGTGCAGAACTAAATAAAACCACTATCAAAGAGCTGCACAAGGTGCAGCGGCCCCTACTAGTCAGAATAACAAGATCATTCAAAACAGCACCCACACCAGGTCTGAATGTTCTGGCAGGTTTACCGCCATTGCACCTGCAAATCCAAAAAGAAGCACTACTAGCTAACACACTAAGATTCAATCAAGAAAACACACAATACAACGTTAAAGCGGGTGATTATCAACAAAAGATAAAAACACATATGGTCCACCCGGCCCATAAGACTAGCCATAAATACACTAACCTACCAACAAGTACTAGAACTAGCAAAACAACGACGGTACAAATCTATACCGATGGCTCCAAAACAGACAATGGCGTGGGAGCTGCATTCTGTGTTTACCACAACAACCAACATACAGATACATACAAGTTTACGCTAAAACAAGAAAACACAGTGTTTCAAGCAGAGGTTTTAGTCATCAAAGAAGCCATGAATTGGTTAGAGACACACAGCTGCAGAGATGCAACAATTTTCACAGACAGTCAACACGCTATTAGAAAAACGAAGCAAAAAGACCCACACGTGGCAACAACACAAAGACAACTAGAACACCTAGTCAGAAAATGCAACACACAAATACACTGGGTGGCAGCGCACACTGGTAACATAGGCAATGAAGCAGCGGATTCAGCGGCTAAAGACGCAGCAGCAGGTCACGGGATTCCCAGCGGTGTTCTGCTTCCACCATCGAGCCTTAGAAATAAACTTAAAAACATCACACAAAAACTTTGGCAAGCATACTGGGACGAAAATAATGAAAAATGTTATACAACAAAATCATACTATCCTAAAGTAGATACAGACCGAGTCATAGGCCATCCAGCAGCAACACAATTTCTTACAGGACATGACTAATTCCCCTCATTCTTACACAGGATGCAGCGAATAAACACAGACACATGCCCATGCGAAGACACAGGTACCCCAAGTCACTACCTACATGACTGCCCACTAACTGAATCGTACCACCTCAAAAAACCCAATGAACAAGGCAGAACGATATTTGCAGACAGTTTCAAAAACAAGCATATTATGCAAAAACTAATAAATATTCTAGCCATAACCAGGAACATCACAGACAATATGTCATAAACCTAATAATAACTTTGTAAAAATACTGGCAGCAAATACAATCATGAGGTGTCAGGGCTCCAGGCAAACCATTGCTGCAGCATAAAAACACGCACTAGCAAACATTTGGCAGGCAGTCAGTCAACACAAGCTGTTGTCCGTGAGGCTAATGAAAAAAAATAAATAAATAAAAAAAAATAAAAAAAGCCCACAAGCTCGATCCGCCCAAACAAGAGATGGCTTAACTGTCGATAAACGCGCACACAATAATACATTAATCAATATCATGATCCGCCAAAACACTGCCTCAACTACTACACATAAGAAAAATAGGTAAAACACACAACACAACATAAACAAAACATACATACCACACAATCAACCACGGACTGGCTCACAATAGCAGCCAACGAGATTGATCAGCACACACGCCTCACCACTGACCCTGCTCCCAGTCCCTGGGGACAGACGGTCAGTCCGGAGCTTTTCAGCTAATCGTGATGGCCATTTATGTTAAATGTAATAAATAAAAAAAATAATAAAAGAAAAATACCTGTGACGTGACTAGCTACTTTATATTGTACTGTTATTGTCGATGTCCATCCTTTGAGTCTGCAATGTAACGCTGCTAGTTAGTCGCTACTAGGCCGGGATAGCCTGGTCAGTGGGGTGCCGGGCCGATGTCCAAGAGTTCGTGGGTTCGGTCCCCGCCGGTCGAAGACTCCCCGTGTAGTAAATAGTGACTGATGCACGTTAAATCCGTCGAGTCTCAAAGTCCTCCATGTTCCCGTAACAAATCAATACCTCTGGGGGTACCGATCCAGGAGTTTCCTTGTCTTCTGGATTGGTTCAAAATTACAAGACTACGGCGTTGAACATTAGTAGTCGTAAACCCAAAAATTGGGTCGACTGTTCAATGGCGGTCATAAAATAAAATAAAAAATTCCGAATAAAAATTAACAATTACAATAATCTTGCCTTAAAAATATATACTTTAATAATGAGTAAAAAAATATCATATATATTATACTTTTTCCTAAACATGGGGAAGACGCTGCATCTCCTTCCAATACTTTAAAAAACATTTGATGTTCTACGCAGAATATCACAACTTCTTATAAAAACAACAATAATCATTTCAATGAAGTAGCTGATATGGAGAAATATATTTCTGTGTTTTTTTTCCGTATCTACCAGCAATAAGTATTGAAATAAGATGCCTTTTTTAATATTTGGGTACATAGAATACTCTAATTTAATAAAATAATTAAAATTTATAATATATTTATTTTATTTCCTGAAACGGTAGTTTATAATATTTGAACTACCTCATTTCTATCTCAACATTTGTCGTATGAAAAGAAGTGGTACTTTCTTTATTTATTAAAAATTATATATATTTCAAATTATTTAATTATCTAAGTACCTTAAAATTCAAACTTTTTTGAAACGCTTTAACAAAAAAAAAATAATAAATAGTCAACATAATAGCCAACAATTGAACCTGTAATATTCGTGAAAATATTAAATTATGTAGCTTTTACTAATTATAATATATTTAGCAATTACTTCTTTTTCAGGTTAAAAAAAAAAAATAAAAAATATTTATTTATACAGATTTTATATAGAGTATCAAGTAATGTTAGTTTGTCTGGATATTTTACTATCCTCGTAAATAAGTTAGATGTGATACGGTTTTTCTATCGATTTTTTCTCATTTCTGAGTAAGGTTATATACTGGAGTTTTTGCCGCGTTTAATGTATATTTTCAGAATCCCTATCAGAAGTAAAGGGAGAAAATATCTAGACATTAGGGATTGAAATTAATATTTAAAAGAGAAGATGGACTATCAGAATCTTTCGAAACACCAGAGAAAAATGCAGCATGGAAAACATAAAAATCAGTTTGATTGTCAGATAAAACTCGAGGTATATTTCTATTAATACCTATTCAATATTGTTCCGCTTCCTGGTGCAGTTACACGGTGTTTTGATGTTTTTAGTTCTGCTGCCAAAAGTCATGATCCGTAGGATTTTGACAGTATTATTTCCTATCTTAAATTATGAGTGTATAGATTCTGTATAGACTCCTTTGTATATGTATAGACTCTTATGACTTAATGTATAGACTCTTTTGACCTAAATTTAGATATTATTACTAACAATACCCACTAAGGGTAGGTCATTCATGAGCACCTGGTAGAAAGTTGAATTGAAAAATAATAATGATGTTATTCATAGAGTAATGATGTTATTCATGAGCCCAAACAGCGATGGAATTTTTATGGACGACAAAGCGGACTTAATTGTTCGCGGCTGATTCTACACAGTTTCAGAGAATGATTTGGCCACCAATATCATCCGACATGATTTCCATTGAAGATATAATGACATATAATGGAGAGGTCAGTTCAAGCATAAAATCCAGCACCCGTAACAGTCTTGCAATTTTAAATATCAATATCCTTGCAAGACACTTCGAATTACTTATTGAGCCCATTACATGTCTTGTTGCTTCACTTCGTAGTGCTAAAGTTCTCCGACACGGTATTAAGAGATTTTTAATGATTTTTGTAACCTCAGAGTAAATATTGTAGATGTTACAATAAATGAGTAGAAATCCTAAAGTAAAATTAAAACATTTAAAATATACTCAAGCACGATTAAATATCTGTCCAAATTTTTATTGTTTTTCCAAACAATACACTGCAAACACTTTGGTGTTATAACTACTTGAACTATAAATTGTGTATAAACCGGATCGATTGTCCATACGGCATACACAATTTACAACCAATAATTGATAAAACCTCCGCTGAATCAGATGTGTTTACTCTTTTCCAGGTTGGCAACAGGGCAGAGAATGTGTTGCTGTCGCTTTTTAAATGCTCTGTAAATTTTCGAAAATTGAAATTTTATAAGAGATAATTGGATAATGGAAGACTGCAGCTACCCATAATTTGTGAATTTTACTTAACTACTTACATTATTTACTGAAGACATGAAGTTTTTTTTAAATTTTTTGAATATCATGGTGAAACTCGGAGTTCAACAAGGGTTACCTCTCTTTCAATCACAGTAACCTACCGGAGAGCAAGTTCCAAAATCATAGTCGATTATTTGGCAAATAATTTCAATCTTGTACGATTCAGTAGAGGAATTGATCACGTAAACTGTTATAAAAGGCATTGTGGGTGTTTTTAGTTGCATGACATAGATATTTTTGTTCTTATAAGAAAACATACATTAATCCATGGTCGAAAGCCGTTCTATAGAAAGACGAAAATGTCTAAAAACTAGTAAGCAAGGCATTTCATTCTAGAATATTTTTTTTCGAGAAAAATAAATTATCTGTAACTATCAAGATTTCAGCAGTCCTTGAAAAATTTTAGTTCTGGTAGTTAATGGAGTAGCCCTGTAATCATTTTCGCACCATAATGTTTTGAATTGAATATAAAACTGTCGTTTTACGGGTTTATCCTCTTTTAAATGTTTGTATTATAATCTGAATAAGGCTGTGAAGGTCGGACGGAAAAGAAGAAAAGCTGATAAGCTGCAGAACCATTTCATGCAGAGCTGCCAACTTCAACACCTTTTACAAAAAATTATTCTATTGGTAGCTATGTTTGTGTTTTAATTTTATTATTTTTTATTCGTTTAAGTGTGCATGGCTCGATCGGGCTAGAATGCCGACTGGGGACGTATAGTCTTTAGCGACGAATCCCGCTTCCAACTGTGTCCTGACGATTATCGAAGACGTGTTTGGAGACACACAGGGCAGAGGGGGGATCCTGCCTTCACAATTTCTACGAATGCTTTTATGAATCACCCGATCCCATGGAATTAAAAAAGGCATTTCGGGTGCTTTTAGTTTCAACAAAGACATTTATGTTCTCATCAGAAAATATACATTAATACATGGCAGAAAACCCTTCTCAGGAAAGACATTTCATTCTAGCGTTTTTTTTTCGAGAAAAATAAAGTATCCGTAACTCTATCAAGATTTCTTTTATAATTTTAGTATAGATATAAAACTACTTCGTTTCCAGGATTAAGTTTCTGCTGTCCTAAAAATATTTTAGAAGTGGTAGAACCATAACAGTAATACATAATGTTCTGGAGGAGGAAGTCTATCTTAACAATAAACAATTTATACAGATGCCAACTTGCTCCGGTGAGCGAATATATATTTTAAAGTGGTAGTTTATCAATTGTGATTTTTGATGTAATAAACACAATTTAGTCGATTTTTATCCGCCACTATAACTAAATAATTCGTAGGCTTATTTATATAATTCACCACTTTATAGTACTTATGTCATGCTATACCTTTGAAAAGCAAGCTAAGTTAGCTAAATATTTGCAAAATTTAGTTTATAGTTATTTACCACTTTTTTTAAAAATTGTTTTGACGTGTCTGGAGCAGTTGGCATCTCTGAATTTTCATACCTTCCAACTTTTAATCAATTTCAGGATGATTCTTACCGAGTGGTAGTAAAATGGTATATAAATTAAAATTTTAGGGAGAAACATAAGTTGCATTTTTTGACGACTTCTGGGAACCACCAAAATTTTTTGTAGGGGAAGTCTTGGTTCATTTGTATTTCTATCAATTCACATAAATAATGAAAGACAAGAAATTATCTAACTCTAATTATTTATTGAAAAGGACAAAGCACATGTAAAATAAAACAAGAATAAAAAATAAAGAATTTGGTAGACGGGGTTCCTGGCAGACTGTCTTCGTTAACCGCCAGAGGCGCTATAGTGGGGGTAAGAGTAGAGTTTGTTACATTTTCAATATTTATTTATATACTTATTTTTTTTAAAAATAGTGGTGATCAAAGAGATTATAAATTTAGTTTATAAATACAAGGAATAAATAAAAAGCATACATTTTCTTCTTCTTCTTCTTGCATGAGCTTTTTTTTTTTTTTTTGCTTGAGCTTGTTAGATATGTGGCACCTCTGCACATGTTGCATTTTGTACCATGCTCCAAGCCCAATTTCTTCCTAGTTCCATTGTCTTGGGTCGCCTACTTTATTTATATAGTCTGACAGTCCCTTAATGGAATTAAGGTGAAGCTCTTTAGGATATTGATTGCCTAAGGTAGTGAGGCGCGTAAGGGCGAGGGCATCACATTCGTATAGGATGTGATGTGGTGATTCTACCGCTTCACGGCATTTACGACATATTGGTTCTTGTTCGAAAAGTCCCAATCTATGTAGATGTTTCCTGAAATGATAATGCCCAGTGATGAAGCCTACAATTGTTTGAATCTTCAATCTTGGGAGCCTAAGAATTTCAGAAGCAATTTTTGCAGAAGGGCTGCTGATCATGCTTTTAGCATGTTTTTGTCCAGGAGAATTGCGCCAAACTTTGTTCATCTCCTGTTTTTCCCATTTTAGGACGGCCTTCTTTGTAGTCTTCATATTGATTTCACAGAAGGGTTCCGTTCCTATTGGATTGAAAGAGGATCCCTGTTTTGCGAATTCATCAGCTCTTTCATTACCATCAATTCCCATATGCCCTGGTACCCAAATAAGAATGATTTTATTCCTTTTTGCCAGTTCTATTAGGAGATTCTTGCATTCCATAACAATTTTTGATTTAACTTGAAATGAGTAAAGAGCCATCAAGGCTGCTTGACTGTCGCTGAAAATAAGAATCCGCTTACCATGGTAGCCTTTCTTAATATTTATCTGCAGACAGTTTACGATAGCAAGTACCTCCGCCTGAAAGACAGTAGCATACTCCCCAAGACCTTCAAAAAGGTTGAATCTTGGTGACAAGCCACAGACACCCAGTCCTGAGAGGTTACCTTTCTTTGATCCATCGGTATACCAGATTAGATCATCATTTTTTATATAGATCGTGTTGTTATCCCATTCTTCTCTGGTAGGAAAAACTACTTCAAATGGTCTTTCAAACACGTACTTTCTCTCCATGCAGTCAGAAGGCATAAGGAGAGTTGGATGGTAAATTTTCTTAGTAATACTGGTATGACCTCCAGAAGAGGGCCTGTCATACCATTGATATTGCAATTTCATTCTATATGCAGTCATTCTGGCAGAGCTGCACATGAAGATATCTAAAGGAGTCAGGTCCAGAATTGCCTCAAGTGCTCTGGTAGGGGCCGTGGACATTGCACCTGTGATACACAAGCAGGCCAGTCTTTGCAGACTTCCCAGCTTGTCCTTCACAGTTTTCTGTTCCACTTTACACCACCATATCACTGAAGCATATGTGAAAGCAGGCCTGACAATTGCTGTGTACATCCAAAACATCATTTTTGGTTGTAAACCCCAGTTTTTACCAAGCATGCGTCTGCACATCATTATGCATTTTTTTGCTTGATTGATTTTGTAATCAACATGTTTATTCCAGGTGAGTTTTTGGTCAAGAATTAAGCCTAAAAATTTCACCTCAGAGGCAATATTGATTTCAACGTTAAAAAGTTTTGGGATAAAAAAGCCTTCCCTTTTTATTTTACGAGTGAATGGTACTAGATTGGTCTTCTGTGGATTTATGTCCAGATTCATCTCCCTGCACCATTTGCTTACATAACTTAGAGCGTTTTGCATAAGTTGGCAAGTTATGTGAAAATCTTTGCCAAGGATGAGTATGACAATGTCATCCGCATATCCCTGGGTATAGTAGCCTATATTATTTAGATGTTTTATTAGGCTATTTACAACCAGATTCCAAAGTAATGGTCATAGTACACCTCCTTGTGGACAGCCTCTGGTTGTTTTCTTTTCTAATGTCTCGTTGAAGATATTCATTTGAATGGCTCTATCCATAAGTAGGGACTTAATCCATAAACATAAAGTTTGGTCTATCCCTGTTTCCCTTAAGGCATTAAGGATGGATGCGTGAGAGGTATTATCAAAAGCACCCTGAATATCTAGGAAGGTGGCCAATGCAATTTCCTTTCTCTCCAGGGTGTCTTCAATCTTATATACTAGCTTGTGTAAGGCTGTCTCTGTAGATTTACCAGGTTGGTAGGCAAACTGTAGATTATGCAAGGGGTTATTGCTACCCAGGTAATCCCTAATATGCCTATCAATAATTTTCTCCATAATTTTGAGAAAGAATGAAGATAAGCTAATTGGTCTGAAAGACTTAGCCTGGTCATAGGTAATTTTGCCAGGTTTAGGAATGTAAACAATCCTGGTCTTTTGCCATAGCTTTGGAATATGTCCCAGTGCCAGACTGGCTCTGTAAATTCTGGTTAACACAGGGATGATAGGATCTCCTGCCTTTTGGATCATTACAGGAATGATTCCATGAGGTCCAGGGCTTTTAAGTGGTTTGAAGGTGGAGATAGCCCACCTGGCATTGTTTTGATTGATAACGTTCTTAGCATAGGTCCATTGATTTCTTTGTATTCTTTTTACAGATCCAATGAAATGCTGTCCTTCATTGCTATCCATATCAATGGCTCCTGGAAAGTGAGTTTTGGCCATAACTTCCATTATCTCTTTTCCAGTGGTAGCAAAGTTGCCATCCTCATCCTTTAAGGTGCTAACCATTATGGGTTCATCCCTTCTAAGGATTCTCTGGAGTCTAGCTCCTTCAGAGATAGAATTTACCTCTTCACAGAACTTTCTCCGGGATTCTTGTTTGCTTTTACTAACATTTTTGTTATAGTTGGTGAGGGCTCTTTTATAGTTGTCCCACTCACCATGTTTCTTTGCTTTATTAAAGAGTTTTCTAACATTTGCCCTTTCAGTTACCAAGGAGTTGTTCCACCAAGGACATTGGGGCTTTGCTCTTTTGGTACGTATTGGGCAATTTTTATTGTATGAACCTAGAATTTCGTTCTGCAGAGTTTCTGCTGCAATTTCTAGATCATAATTATCTCTAATATAATTTTCTCCTAGTTGAGTCAGTCCCATGATATCGTCTTGGAATTTCTTCCAATTTGTTCTCATTGGGTCTCTGAAGCAGCGGTCAATATTTATATTGGAGTTTATTTCAAAATGGATGTTTTGATGGTCGGAACCTGATGGTCTTCCATCTACTTTCCATTTCGTGATATTTTTACTAATAGCCGGTGTTGCTATAGTAATGTCAATTACTTCAGAACGATTAGAAGTTATGAAGGTAGGGTCATTGCCTTTGTTCAAAATATCTAAATTGTAATTAAGAATAAATTCTAAAAGACACTCACCTCTTTTATTTGTGTCTGTGCTGCCCCATACAGTATGGTGAGCATTGCAGTCCAGCCCTAGGACTACCTGCAAGCTGTTTTCTGCACAAAACTGCAGGAGTTTGTGCAGTGTTTGATCAGGTGGAGCCTTCTCTTCATAGGGTAGGTAGACTGAGCAAAAAACAATTTCTCGGTCTCTTCCCTCTATGTTGAGTCTGACTTTCACTGCTGTTAAATCCCTATGAATAAAATCTGTTAGAGGTAGAACCTTAATATCTTTATCTATTAGGATACATGTTCTAGCTTCACTATTAAGATTATAAATGAGCTTATCTTTTGTTCCTTTGAGGCCACTGATTTTTCCCCTGACAAGCCAAGGTTCTTGGATCAGGGCCAGGTGAAAATCCTCATCAAGAAATTTCTTGGTGAGGTTTGTGGTGCCACTTCTACTGTGGTGGATGTTGGCTTGAAGAACCTTCACCCCCATAGTTTTTGGAAGGTTTGTCTAGGACTTTGACTTGAACTTGATGAAGTCCGATATAAAATTTATATCCCTTTTTGCCAAGTGTTGCCGCGTCCAGTTCAGGCACGCTAAGGACGATGGTCTGTCCTGATGGTTCATTCTTCCGATGAAGTATGTTCCATTCGGTTGGAGTAAGCCCACCATTTTGTGCCTCACTCTTTCTCAGGACCTCTTTGGGCTCCAGTTTACTACAGACTTTCGGCAGTTTAGCAATGATCTTAGTAGTTCTGACAAGTTTCCTTGCCCCTCCTACCAAGAGAGTTTGCTCCTGCTATGGGTTTAACTCAACTACAGTCTGTTCCAGCCACTTAGAGCTCCCCAGATCTGCACAGTTGATGATAAGTGCCCCATTTTCTAGTCTGCAAGAAAGAAAAGTGGGGACAAAACCTTCTTCATTTCTAGAAATTTTTTCAGTTATCAAGAACTCAAGGTCTAGGGCCTGTTCTTCGGATAAGCGCTCAAGAGGATGTCCTTCAAGAATCACAGCCATTTTGACTGCCGTTAGAGCTTCCTTAAAGGTTATACCTTCAGGTCCTTCTTTCCTGGCAGCCTTTGGGGCTACATCTTGTTCCATCCTTTAGCTTTGTCTTTTCTCGCCTCTCTGCTTTGGTTTGGGTTTTTCTACCCAGGTACCTTCAGCCATCTTCTTTTCTCGGGCAAGTTTCTTTTTCTGTGCACCAGATAGTCTTTTTTTAAGTTTGATCCCATCCATGGAGGCAGTCATGCTATTAATAGCTTCCTGCCCCACTTGAGATGTTGATTGGGTAGAGGTCATTTCTACCTCTTTTGATGAAGGGTTCATTTTTTCTCCTTCAGTTGGTTTTTCCCTGGTTTCCTTTTCTTTCGCAGAAAGGTCTACTTTGGGATTTTCACCTGCAAATGCAGTAATTTGAGTTGTATTTTTGTCATTTTCAGCCATAAATTACCTCAAATAAAAAGCTCAGGTAAAGAAAGTCAGCCCAGCATTGCCTGAGTTACTGGGTAAGGCAATTACTCTAAATGTTCGCCAGTCAAACTAGAGGCTCCGTTAAGTCACTATAACCGCAGTGCCATTCACCCAAGGCACGGGTCGCGGAGTTGGTTCGCGACCTCCTATTTGTTATTCAGAGGCTATCCTGTCAGTGCTACAGGACATTCGACTATCCACCACCTGCCGTCGCGCCTGGTAGCCGCTCAAGCCCCAGGAAGCATACATTTTACTACCACTTTAAACATTAGAATATAATGTTACGCCAAATACGTAAAAGTTGGCAGGTATAAATTTATTGCAATTAATTTCTGCCTTGCCCTCAGAATTTTCACGGGGAAGAAGCAATTTAATAAATAAATTGTATCCGTTAAGAAATTTGGTAGCTTCTTGTACTGTTTTATTCCTGAAAAAAAACTAAAACTAAAATTTATTTGTTACCAGATTTTACCCTTTTCCGTCTTAATATGCATCAACCTTCAGCCCTGTATAAGACATCGTTTTCGCACCATAACGTTTTGAATTTGAATAAAAAATCTTCGATTTCGCTTAACACCTAACAGTTTTGCTTTGGTTTTTCATAACAGCGACAAAAGAACTTTTACTTTACTTTATTTATAAAAATTGGGCACTTGGGCCGCGTAGCGACCCTTATCCCATACCTGCCAACTCTTCCGGACTTTCCGGATGATTTTATTTTCATATTTAAAGTGGTAGTAATTATATATTATTTTTTCTTTCATAATCTTAATTTTTAAATGATATTGATCACCACTATTGTTATAAAAATTAAGCACAGATATTAATATGCGTTACTATCATGGTTGTCAACTTAAGTTTTCTCAAATACAACGTATTTGTTTGCTTAAAATTGAAGTTTTAATTCCATTTTAATACCACTGGGAAAAATGATAATGGAAGGGATTAAAAGTTGGCAGGTATGTTATCCCATACATCTAGAAATTTACATTTAAAAGTTGGCAGGTATGTTATCCCATACATCTAGAAATTTACATAAGTTTAAAGTGATAACATTTTGAATTTAGCAGTCGATGTGGTTGCTAATACAAAGCACTTTGCTTGGGTAATTAAACATTTGAATATCGAAACTAAATTGACACATATTGACATACATAAATATAAACATAATTTGAAATATATATACATAGGTCGACATAAATAAATATAGTAAATATAACATTTGAATATCGAATCTAAATTGACATCTGTTGACACATATAAATATAAGAGAAATATTGTTCATTAAATACAATAGAATTTGCAAAAGAATGTAACGTGCATAAGTTGATAAATATATATGCATAAATTGGCTATATTATCAGAAAATAAAATTTGATGTAATTTAATTTAACATAAGTAAAAGTCTACTGTGAAAAGTTCAGTGAATTTAACTTGAGAGTCTTGAAAATAAAAATAGAACTCACTGTGATTGAGATGTTTCCCCGATGATCTCCCTCAGAAGACGTAGCACTTCTTCCTTTTTGAGCAATTCCTGTAATTCTTTGATTAATGACACTAATCGGTGAGCAAGTTTAGGTGTCGCATTTGATGCTGCTCGAGGGCTCCTTCTGCTGGGGCGGATCTCGCACATAGTATAGTTGGCTGTGTGGTTTTTGTAACAATTACAACATTTTGGAGGTGTTGTTCTGTCTTTGTTGCATTCATGAGACCTGTGGTTTTCAGCGCATTTTACACACCTTACAGGTGCATTGCAGTGGCTTTGCGTATGTCCATAATTTTGACAGTAGTAACATAGTGTAGGTCTTCGACCTCCTCGAAATCGTTCGAGTTTGATCGGGATCTGCTGTATATTGTTGACTTTGAATACTCTATGGTGATTCACCGTTGATTTTAAGGATTATGAGAAAAAGTGGAAGGAGCCGATAGACCTCTCTCATTCTCTTCTTAAACTGCACCATTTTAAAGGTTTCAATATTGTTGTTCTGTAATTCTGTATTGATGGCATCTTTATTAAAGTCCACAGGCAAGCTCCGGACCAAAACCTTAATAAATCTGGCTTGCGGTGTTATTTCAGGTTTGCTGGGCGGATCCCGTACTTTGTCGGTAACCTCCTTAGGTTTTGTTGTCGGCAAGATAGTGACGTCATCTGTTGAGTTATGTTGGCTAGAAGAAGGACAGCTGTTTCTAGACATGAGTGTAGAATTATCTTCAATTGTTTTGACTGCATTTTGCTTCTTCTTCCTTTTTCTTTTCTTTGCTGGTGGTTCTGTATTATTGTTAATATTGATGTCCGTGTCAGTTTCTGTATTCGGTGTTGTATTCAAGTTTTCATCTTTATTTTCCATGGTTATGTCTGCAGTGCTTGGATTAGTTTCAGTCATTATTGATTCGACTTTAATGGAGTTTTCATTCATGACCTTGTTTTCTTCGGCTTGAAATTTTTTCCGCTTCCATCTGACGTGATAAGCTGCATTTGTCAGTTTTAGGAAGAATGAGTATTCATAATCTCCAGGGTAACTTGATCTTATCTGAATGAGCAGTTTGCTGAGTAATTTATCTAAACGAATCAGCTCCTCTGTATCAAACTGAGCGTAAAACTCTACAAGATCATCAATATATTCAAGTTTAACTGATGGAAAATATCTTTTTGAAATCCTGCAGGTAGCAATGATTTTTTCTAATGATGTGGACTCTACGCAATGCGACGGTGAATTACGACCAGAGAATGAGACTTTTCCACCACGAGCTGTTTTATGATACGGCATGATTCGTAAAAAACAAAATGGTGGGCTCAAAATCCAGACATCAAAATGGTCAGTTATCAGTATTGTTTATGTTATTAAAAATTTATGTTATTAAAAATGTATATTACTTGAATTTATGTTATTAAAAATAATAAAAATGTCTGATAAGTAAGGTAGTTTAGCTCATCATATTTTATCTTCTAACAAATGAACAACATTATAATTTTTATTTTGGTCAAAAAACATTTTCATTTCGTCTTTTAATTCCAGTACACGAGATAAGACTTTTTCTCTTACAACCACATTACTTCCACATGCAGTAAAAAGGATTCGTACGTAGCTTCCATAGCTTGGCATAAATTACTAAATAAGCGACTTTTTAAAGGTCTTGATTTTATATAATTAACCATTTTAACACATTGTTCCAGAACTGTTTTCAATTCTGATGGCAAATATTTTGTAACAAGTGCTTCTCGATGCAAAAAACAATGTGTAACTAATATATCCCCATTCAGTTCTTTAACATGTGCTACAAATATTCAAACATATGTAAGTACTTTCCTTTAATTTAAACTTTACTCGTAATAAAAAAGGCATTATAATTTTTACTATATACATTTCTAAAATTTGGCGACACACTTTAAGAATTTGGCGTCACAGAAAAGTGCCGCGGCATAGTGGTTGAGAATCACTGTTCCAAACTATGATGATTTCCCCCATAAAAAAAATTTAAAAAAAAAACAAGAGTAAAACCTAGACGACACTGCTCTGTATGCCAATGACACCGTAGTTATCACAAAATCAATCAGACACCCCATTGCACCTGATTTTTTTTAGAAAAAAAAATTAAAGACATTGCAACATGGTGCTTTAAGTGGAAGACCAACCTTTATTCTGATAAATGCCAACTTTTAAATTTTTTTAAAAGAAATTTTGCTTTAGTTTACTACCACTGGGAAAACATTTCGCATAAATTCAAATGTTGAGATTATGTCTTTCACCACCAAACAAATGTATCTAGAATGTTTCAAATGAAGATGTTTTACGCAGAATACCACAAATTCTTAATAAAAAATTTATAATCATTTAAATTAAGTAGCAAATATTGAGAGATATTTTTCTCAGTTTATTTTCCGTATCTACCAGCAAAATTTATTGCTTTAAGATACCTTTATTACTTTCCACATGTTGAAATTTTACCCTTAATAATAGCAAAATTAAAAGCAATAATTAATTTATTTTATTTTCTGAAACGGTAGTTTATAATATTTGAATTATCTCATTTCTATCTCAACATCTGTCGCGTTTCTTTATTTATTTAAGATTATATTTTTTTTAAATGATTTAATTATTCAAGTACCTTAGAATTCAAAATTTTTTGAAACGTTTACACAAAAATAATGATAAATAATTATTTAAAGCTACCTTTTGCATAAAATAATCTTTGGGTAAACGAATTTTATAACTGTTTATAAAATATTTCGATGAGCTTAAAAATTCTTCGAGATATTTCCTAACACGCAAAAAATAAAATTTAGAAAATTAAACTTTTGATCGCGCTCCTGACCATACTATTGGGACCATTTCTGCAAAATTCGATTCTGACGGAAGAGAAACTTAATGAAAAATGTGCGGTAATATGACTGATTATGTTTCTTAAAATATTGTCTATTACACCAAATAATGAGTGCAATTAATTAAAGAAAATTTAAGTTCTTGTCCTTGAATCATTATGATCGGTTCTGAAGTCTCATTCCGATTATTAGTTCATAATCGGAATGATTCAGAGTTCTTATTTTTTGCAACAAAAACAAGATACAAACAAGATAAAAATTAAAACTAAACACTTTATGCATCAAATCACTGTATGAGGCCTGTTATAAATCATTATTTATTACAAAATATGTTTTTTTGTATGTAGTACGCATTTTCAAGCTTGCCACGGGTGACTAAAATAGTAAAAAGTGGCGACGATTAAAATTTTCAAATTTAGTAGCATATTTGTTTAGGTTACCAGAAATGCCAACTTGCTCAGCTTTGTAAAAAAATAGTTTCCAGTAATATCAAAATTAAAGTTATATTTATTTAAGTTTATTTTATCATTTTTTTTGTAATTTGGCATATTGAAAATATAAAGTATCATAAGAAATGCAACATTATTACTGCTGTCTCGTGGCGATGCGTTTTAAGAGTGGGCTTAATTTTCCTGAGTGGGCATCAGATTGCCCTGTTTGGATCACCACTAACATAGAAAAGTAAAGAACAGAATATCTTCTGAAAAAAACTTATTGGCTTCTTCTCCGCAATAATCTTCGTATAGTTAACACTGATCAAAATATTACCTCAACTGATGATAACATCAGTTCTTCAATTGAGGTTCTTTGAATTGCTTCTTCAAATGCGCGTGATGATGCAAATGAACTCCTTCGCATCAATATAGATAACTATAAGTTTCCTAATCACATAAGAGAACTCAATCTAAGCCAAAAATAAAATCGGAAATAGATAATGACAAATGCATTTTCAATTCTGACCTAAAAAAACTACTTTTGATAACCACTTAGGTCAGTGGTCGGCAAAGTGCGGCTCCGGAGCCGCATGTGGCTCTTTGGCTCCTTAAGTGCGGCTCTGGCACAAATATCCACGGAAGGCGCAATAATATTTTCATTTTAAAAAAAACTTGGTAAGAAAAATAATTACATCTTATTTTGATAAATTAAAATTCTTCTATAAATCGAGAACATGTATAATTTTTTGTTTAAGTTAAAAGATAGATAGGTAATTAAAATTTTATATTGTAGTAAAAATACGTAACGAACATCGAGTTAAAGTTTATTAGTTTTCGTAAACGTAAACACAAACCATGCACAAGCTACAGGCTGAGATTGTTCGTATGTTTTCGGCGTACACCAGTGTGATGCAAAGGTACCACAAGCATGCGCACATACTTTTTCTAAAGGAGTGGGGGTACAAATTGGCATCACAACACAAGTGGTCTGCTTTGAATGACCTGGAGAAGGAAGACATGATCATATTCAACGCTTGGAATAGTATTCCTGACTCTTACGATCAGCTGAAAAAGCTCGTGTTTGCTGTTCTTTCCCTTTTCGGTTCTACATATATATGCGAACAATCTTTTTCAAGCATGTACATTATCAAGAGTAAACTGAGAAGTCCTCTTATTGATGAGAACTTGGAATCATGAACTCAAACTAAACTCAGTGGCGCGAAAGCCCATAGAGGGCCAATGCCTACTGTGCCCATCTCAGTTTTCTTGACCTTGGGCTCTGGGGTGCAGGAGCAGATGTTCCGGTCAGGTGGTCAGTCGAACGCGGAACCCCCAGTGTTTAGTTCCCAAGCATGCTTGGTACTCATTTATCGACCCACTGAAGAGATGAAAGGCTGAATCAACCTTGCCCGGCCCCAGGATCGAACCAGGGACCTGTGGCACGACAGCGCGAAGCGCTACCGCTCAGCCACCGGGCGTCGACTTGGAATCATGCCTAAAATTAAAAACAACAGCATACAGATCTGACTTACTCAAACTTTCCAAGGAGATGCAAGCACATTGTTCGCATTTATAAATATTTATTAAGTATGAAATTTAGTTTTATTTAGTGTACTACTTATTAAGTGTAATAAAAGTTTACTAAACAAGCAGATTTGGCTCCCAATTTGTTTTAAAAATTGTTGTAATGTTCATATTTGGCTCTTTGGCTAAAAAGTTTGCCGACCACTGACTTAGGTCGTTACGCTAACAAAGGAAAAAGAAGTGCTCTTCACATCGCAATGATCTTTGTCATGAAAAACTCAATAGTCTTAAAACTGAAGAGATGCATACTGAAGACGATGAAGAAAATTCAATAATCTTAACATATTTGGAGAATGACCAGAGCAGAGAACTCAAAATATTTTCTTTGAACAATTTTCCTCTTAATGAGGCAAACGGAAAAGTGAACATTGATCATGATAGAATCGAAGTTTTCGCCAACGTTTTGGGAGAGCAATTGGAATCCAATTGATTTATTTCCTGCCCCGGTACTAACAAGTTTGTTTATGAAACTTACAAGAAGATCCTAACATAAGTTTCGATACTCCAACTTCTATTTAACTAACTACCGATATAGAAGGTATTAACATAATTCAAAAACACAAAAACGGGAAAACACCTGGTCACGATGCAACCTCAACATCTAGTGATTGAAATTTTGCCTCATAACAAAATCAGCCATTGCACAATAATCTTGCCTTAAAAATATATACATTCCTAATGAGTAAAAAAATATCGTATATAATATTCTTTTTCCTGAAACTGGTAAATATGCTGGATCTCCTGAGAATCAACACCCCTACAGCCTTCTTACAATGCTTTAAAAAAATTTCGAAAAAAAAAGTTATTCAACACCGACTTGATGATTCAGCAAAGCTTTCCTATCTTAGAACATTCCCAAACAACGAAACGGCTTCCGCACACGCTTCTCTATTGCAAAGCAAACCATCAACATTTTGGAATGCATCAACAAGTAAAATACAAGTACGAAACTACACTACAGCTTATGTTTGACGTCACTAAGGAGTTAGATAGAGTGTGGCATAAGGGGACTTATAATCAAATTACTTCTTATGGTTATTCCTGATGATCTCCTACTAAGCCTAAACTCATATTTCATTTATCGTCAATCCCGAATCAAAATTAATAATACTTCCTCCTCATACAGAAACATTAAAGCCGGCTTGCCTCAAGGTAATGTTCTTTAAGACAGCTTTAGTCTCTTATCAATGCTGATTTTCCCCATCAAAAGAAAAGAAAACCAAGAGGAAAGCCTTAAACGACACTCTCTGTGTGTCAATGACACCGTAGTTATCACAAAATCAATCAGACACCCCATTGCACTTGATTTATTTCAGAGAGAAAATTAAAGGTATAGCAACATGGTGCTTTAAGTGGAAGACCAACCTATATCCCGATAAATGCCAACCAGGGGTGAAAGCGAGACGGAAAAGAGGAAAGGCTGGTAGTAAACCCTTATCAGTTATAGCTAGTTTTAAGGAGGAGTTAACTTTTTTTTTTATATATATTATTCAGCAATATCTACTTTACCCTGAGAAAGAACCAAATATATATATATATGCTAAAATTATAAAAACAGTCTTGATAGTTACATATATTTTATTTTTTTCTAAAACAATGCTAGAATAAAATGTCCTACGTACCAGTTTTTTCTCATTTCCGTTTTGCTGTATAACAGCTTTCAGCCATTATGCCAGCTCATAAATTTTAGCTTACTACCACTAGAAAAAACATTTCGCATAAACTCAAATGTTTAGATTACGTCTTTCGCCACCAGCCAAATGTATTGCCAGCAGTTACCTTTGTAGAATGTTTCAAATGAAGATGTACTACACAGAATATCTCAAATTTAAAGATATATGAACAGAACTTTCAGATAGACATGCTTATCTACATTTGTGTTTATAATTGAACAGCTTTTTAATTGTTGAGAAGCCTGTTCAAGAACGATACGAGAACAGAAGAAATTGTCAGATCTGAAAGAATACTTATCAACCAATCTTCTGAACTCACGAAAAGTCCTTTTTATTATTACATTAACAATTTTTTTAAAAAATAAGCTTTTTCTTACCGCTATAATGAAATACACCATACACATAAATATTTTCCTTTTTTAATTTTCATTGTCCACCAGAAAAATGTTTTGCTAGCAGATATTTTTTATTGAATGTTTTAAATACAAGGACGATATTCAATTTACATCAAGATTAAATTTCTTTATAAAATATATTTTATGTTCTGAAACGGTAGTTTCTAAAATTTGAAAGCCGTTTCTTTTTTTATTTATTTTAAATTACATTTCTTAAAATGGTTTAATAATTCATATACCTAAAAATTCAAAATTTTTTAAAATGTCTTTACAAAAATAATAATAAATGATAAATAATTATTTAAAGCTACTATTTGCATAGTATAATCTTTGGGTAAACGAATTTCGTAACTGTGCATAAAATGTTACTATGAGCTTGAAAATTCATCCAGATATTGTGAAACACGCAAAAAATTAAATTAAGCGAACTAGACATTCGATCGCTCTTCTGACCTTACTATTGGAACCATTCCTACAGAATTCGAATTGGACGGAAAAGAAACTTAATAAAAAATGTCTCCTTATATGACTGATTATGTTTCACAAAATCAGTGATGGGCATCATTCACGGAAATTTTATTCATGACTAAATTTATTCAGAAAAAATTTATTCTGAATGATTACTCATATGCTAATTTAGTCATTATTCATAATTCATTATGCAATTTTTTGAATAATGATTGATGAATAAATTCTTTAGTCATGACTAATTTTTATGAATAAAATTTAGAATAACCAACAAAAAATGCAAGCATAATGTCATTTTCTTTGCAATGTAATTAACTATACACAAATGTAATTAACAATATTACAAATGTAATTAACTATATTACAAATGTAATTAACTATAGATAAATCAACTTCTTGCAATGATCATGGTTACAAGTAATTATAGTAACAAATTATTATCATCTCTCATTACAAGCTGACAATATCATCGCCATCTGTCACCGAACAACTTGAAAGCGGAACACTAATAAATTGAGACCCAAAAACCTCTGGTGGACAGACACTCTCATGATAATGAGGAAAAGAGTGAGAGCACTCAGATGAAGATTTCAAAAGAGTCCTGAGGATTTAAGCCGTTATAGTAACAAAATAGAATTTAAAAAGCACTTGGCCAAATACATATAAATGTTCAGGCATAAAAAAAACAATGGAATAAAACAATACATTGAAGGTTTCACCTCAAACTCGGCAAACCTTACAAGATCTCAAAAGGTGTCAACGTAAGAAAACAAAATAATATACTTACACTCAGGGAAAACGGCTCCAGCACTAGTACTAATCTACTTCTTGGAAAGTGAAACCAAATTACACCCTTACCAATTTGGCTTTAGGAGAGGCAGTAGAGAGGACGATGCTCTTAACTTTAACGATGCTCTTAACACACTTTCAACTCTGCAAAGTGGCATATTCTTAAACAAAAGCTTAATGGTCTCGGTGCTGGCAGTAATCTTTGACTTTTTAAACAATCGTCACGTCTGTTTTAACTTTAATGGCACTTTTATTGAATCACCAACTGATGTAGGGGTGACCCAGGGTTCGTCCATGGGACCCATTCTGTTACTCATTCTTATTAATTCACTATTAGATAATTTCAATTTTAATGATAGCAATTTGCTAGCATTTGCCGATGACGTCTTCTTGCTAATGAAACACTCCATCCGGTAGAAAATTGATAGACTTGGTACAGATATCAGCCAGTCTCTTACTAATTGGGCCAGGAGTCACAACCTCGCTTTTGCTCCTGAAAAAACAAAGCTAATCTTTTTCCAAAAGACGCCAAATGCCTCAGAAGGAAAACATGTACTAAGTTGGAAAGGACAACAACTGCCCACATTTAACCGGTCGAAAACCTTGTATAACTTGGTATAATCTTCGAGCCTCGGTTGAGTTGGGCCTCACACCTTGAGCAGCTTAAACATGATGTCACAATATTCTACAACAAATTTAGACAATTTAGCTGGGTCACATGGGGTTCAAATTTTGTCTCATAACAAAATCAGCCATTTCACAATAATCTTGGCTTAAAAATATATACCTTCCTAATGAGTACAAAAAATATCATATATATTATACTTTTTCCTGAAACTGGTAAAGACGCTGCATCTCCTGAGAACTAACACCCCATTAGCTTTCGTTCAATGCTTAAAAAAAATTTCGAAGAAACAGAAGAAGAATAAAACGCTATTCAATACCGACTTGATGATACAGCAAAGCTTTCCTACCCCCCGTAAAACATTCCCAAAAAAACAAAACGACTTTCGCACACGCTTCTCTATTACAAAACAAAATATCAACATATTGGAATGTATCAGCTAGCCAAATACAAGTTCGAAACTGCACTACAGCTCATGCTTGGCGTTACTAAGGCGTTAGATAGAGTGTGATATAAGGGGACTTATAATCAAATTACTTCGTATTCCTGATGATCTCCTATTAAGCCAAAACTCATATTTCACTTATCGTCAATTCCGAATCAAAATTAATAATTCTTACTCCTCATACAGAAACATTAATGCCGGCTTGCCTCAAGGTAATATTCTTGGACAGCTTTACTTTGTTATCTATTTTGATTTCCCCATAAAAATAAATAAATAAATAAGTAAAAAACAAGAGGAAAGCCGTAGTTATCACAAAATCAATCAGACACCCCACTTTATTTCAGAAAAAAAAAATTAAAGACATAGCAGCATGGTGCTTTAAGCGGAAGACCAACCTATATCCTGACAAATGCCAATTCTTAAATTTAAAAATAAATTTTTTTTTTTTGACTTTTGTTTACTACAACCACTGGTAAAACCATTTAGCATAAACTTAAATGTTGAGATGATGACTTTCGCCGTCAGCCAAATGTATTGCTAGCAGAAACCTTTATGGAATGTTTCAAATGAAGATGGTTTACTCATAAAATATTACAACTTTAAAAATATACACTTTTTATAACCATTTCAATTAAATAGAGATTAGTTTCCTTTTTTTAACTTCAGTATCCACCAGCGAAATATATTTCTTGCAGATACCGTTATTTAGTAGATTACTATTTTGTGATAAACTCGTTGAGAGACTGAAAAATTAAAATTATTATTAAAAATATTTTATTTCCTGAAACGGTAGTTTCTAAAATTTGAACTACCTCATTTCTATCTC
This sequence comes from Parasteatoda tepidariorum, assembly GCF_982258835.1. Classification (NCBI taxonomy): domain Eukaryota; kingdom Metazoa; phylum Arthropoda; class Arachnida; order Araneae; family Theridiidae; genus Parasteatoda; species Parasteatoda tepidariorum. The sequence continues at coordinate 10,886,564 of NC_141758.1, read as the reverse complement.
AACATTTGTCATGTAGGAGGTTGCAGTTTCATTTAATTTATGTAAAATAACGTTTCTTAAAATTATATTTCATAGTTCATACCTCAAAATTTTTTGAAACGCTTTAATAGATATTGTTATAAATATTTTTTAAAAGCTATTTTTTTGCATAGAATAATCTTTGGGTAAACGAATTTCGTAACTGTATATAAAATGTTTCGATTAGCGTGAAAATTCATCGAGATATTGTGAAACACGCAATAATTAAAATTAAGAGAACTAAACTTTCGATCGTTCTCCTGACCATACTATGAGAATTTGACGTTAACACATTCGCTGCCACTAAAAACGATATTTCCATCCTCAAATGCCGGAGAATGTAACTTACAGAGATGCCAATTTGCTCCGGACACGCCAAAATAATTTAAAATTTGCGAACATTAGAATGATTTTGTTAATTTTAAAAGGGTTAAACATGTACTAATTGTAATGGAGTAGTGAATATATAAGCCTACGAATTATTTAGAAATAGTGGTGGATAAAAATCGACTAAATTGAATTTATTAAAACAAAGAATCACAATTGATAAACTACCACTTTAAAATATATATTTGCTGTCCGGAGCAAGTTGGCATCTCTGAACTTATCATAGTCGATCGACGCACCAGCGCGTGGTCGGCATACCAGGAGGGGCCGTTCTGACGCGTTAGCGCGTTGGTGGCAGCGAACGTGTTAAAGAAACTTAACACATTACTGACCGGTCACTAGTTAACTCGTGTTTGCGTTAGCAGTGATCTCGTGGTGACTATTTTAAAAAGTGAGCGTAATTTTCCTCACTTTTCAAGTTTTACTATTTAATTCTTGACCAATTTATTATAACTTAACGAAACCTGATATATTTGCAAAACTTACGGTATACCATTACACGATGCCGGTCTGGATGTCCTCTCGATTACGACGCAGCAGAAACAGTTTTCCTGGAATATGGTGAGATAATCGGCAATTTGTTGATAACTTTGATGAGTGAGTGACAGATGATGTGGAGGGTCAAATAGAGAAAAAGTGGAATACCAAAGTTTGATGCGTATTTTGTGATTACGAAGGGGAAATTGTGAATGAAGCTGGGCCCAAATCGATGCGAAAGCACCCGGTTCTTATGTGTAAGTTGAATCGCCATTGATATTCACTGATAATTTTTGCTGATGACGCTGTGATGAATATTAATGACGTGTGTGTATGCCAAGTATACAACAATTGAAATAGTAAATATATCTCCGTGAACTATTATTTAAACTGATTTATTTGTGCTACAACTGTGATACATAAACATGTAGTTCTGCCAAACTGTTTCCCTAAATACAATTTCATAGTGCGAACTGCACTAAGACTATTTTGTTTTCTCAATAGCATAAAGTGTATGCTGAGCCACATTTTTACTTTCTATATTACTGGATTCGGGTAGCGGTAGCTGCATTTATCTCAAGTAAGTACAGATAAACTGTATTTTATAAACTTTATATTTCAATCTCTGTGCTTACTTTAACATAATGTCCAATACTATCAAAATCAGTGAAAGTGCCGTTCCTAGCTGGGTAATGCACACCATGGATTTACTAAAACAACAACTCCAACAACAAACTGAACTCAATAAGTCTTTATCTCAGCAATTAAATGACATCAAAACAATATTTGAAACAAAGATGTCCGCATTGCAACATAGTATTGATAAACTCCAAGCTGAAAATGACGAATTAAAAAAAGAAAATAGACATCTACAAAAAATCAACAAACAAAATGCAGAATCAACAACCACAATCTCTGATACTCCTACAACACCAGTAACATCATCACCAAAGAGAAGTAAACACCGAAAGAAAACAGCAGCTAAAAACAAAACAGAACAACAGCAATCTATAAATAATAAGAATAACAATGAATTGGACAATAGTAAACAACAAACAGTGACAAAAAGAAATAGATCCTCCAGCACAGAGCACAGATGAAGAGGAAATAGCAAGTAATAAAAAACTGTTAACTCAAAAACAAACTGCAATCCCAAATATGCCAGTAGATGGAGACACCATGCACCAACCTTCAACAAGTACCACCCCACCGCAATGCCAACGTGAGGTAACGACTACACACTACGAAACTAAAATAAATACTACTAACCAGCAACAGGACGCCAGCGATGAAGAAGAAATGGATGACAATGAGGATTACCAGTATCAAAGACCCAGCAAACCAAGAATACCACCAATAATAATAAAAGACAACAATGTAAAATGGATGCAACTTAAACAAACTCTACAAGCATTGGGATATATTAGATGAAACCTATTCGCATTTACGCTACATGCAGAGATGCCAACTTGCTCCGGACAGCAAATAAATATTTTAAAGTGGTAGTTTATCGATTGTGATCCTTGGTTTAATAAATTCAATTTAGTAGATTTTTATTCACCACTATTTCTAAATAATTCATAGGCTAATATAATCCACCGCTTTCAAGTTCTTATGTCATCCTCCTGCATAAGAATTCAAAGCTTGATCTAGCAAATAAAAGAACTATCTATATACAAGCGATTCGACCAATTCTTACGTATGCTTGCCCAGCCCTCACTACCATAAGCAACAACCTAAAAAAGAAGCTATCTACAACTGAAGGTAAATTTTTACGCACAATGACTGGCGCCCCAAGGGCGATTAGCAATAGATTGCTCAGAAAAGACTTAAACATTGATGATATCAATTGCTTTTTAGCTAAATTGACCACAAAATTTTACAGCGACGCAAAGACATGCACCACATCGGATTTCAATAAATTGTTCGATATTGATATAATCAGTGATAATTCGAATTTCAGCCCAATTACCGCCTTTTTATGCTCAGACTGCATACTATCAAAATACTATTGACTTTATCATACAACTCTACTCAAGGGGATCTCCCCAATCCAAAGATGATTTTCCCTTCAAAACTAAAGATTTACTCCTTAAGGACTTGACTTGTTGTTACAACATACTACAACTTCAAAGATATATAGGACCTCCCAGAATACAACAAAACAGAATCGATGAATCGGTTAGTGGCGCTTCGCGCCAAACGCCGAGATAACCCCAATATCCAGCATCCAGCATCCAGTTCTTATGTCATGTTGTACCTTTCAAAAAGCAAGCAAAATTAGTCAATTATTTGCAAAATTTACTTTGTAGTTATTTACCGTTTTTTAAATCTTTTTGGTGTGTCCGGAGCAGTTGGCATCTCAGCAAGAACAGAAAATCTCAGGATTTGAAGGTAAACACACTGGGGAACATCTTAAACTACACTTCTTTGATATAAATATGAGGCGCCAAGCAATAAATACACTACATAATTTACAAGTCAAATATCACACCTTCGAACGAAGAGAAGCCATTAAGAGTTGTTATTAAAAGTATTCCAACAGACATAACCTCAGATGATGTTCACCAAAACTTAATCAATTATGGATATACACCAAGAAACGTCTCTCAAATGAAAAAATACACCGATCAAGGCATTATAAATCTACCACTACACATCATAACCCTAGATAAAACCGAAAGTAACAGGGACATTTTTTATCTTACACGTTTTATGGATCTCGTTATCACTGTATCAACCTACAGATGGCGCCGTGGATTCACTCAGTGCCACAGGTGCCAACAATTCAACCATGTGCAGGCATCCTGTCGGCACACACCAAAATGTCTCAAATGTGGCCAGGAGCACCTGACTCACCTTTGTAAAAAAAACAGAACGACACCAGCAACATGTGACAACTGTGAAAGTCCTCATCCTGCAAACTATAGACAGTGCCCAAAATATCCAGCTACCAAAACCATCATCAACAATAGACCTAGCTACTCAAATCACAGAAATGCTCCTGGCAGCAATAACTCCAATTCCAACTTTTATGCAGATATTTTAAAGTCACCAAACCAAAAAAGCGCCAACACTCTACAACTTGACACAACAACAATAAAAGAAGCCAGATCAATACTTGCAGAATTAAAGCTCTTTGTGGGATTTATGCAGGACAACGAGGGTTTTAACATGTTCAAAAGAATTAAAAAAGCAGCCCAATTAAACCCACAAGAAGAAGAAGATGAATATTAAAATAGTTCAAAAACCTTCCATCAACATATATTTTTGGAATGCCAACGGAATACTAGCAAAACAGCACGAACTAAAAATTTTTATTTTAGATCACAACCCGGACATCCAAATAGTTACAGAAACTCATCTCAATCCAACCTTCAACTTTACAATAGCAAACTATAAAACATATAGGTGTGATAGAAGGTACAGAGGAGGCGGCGTAGCACTATTAGAAGAAAACAGCCTGATCAACAATAGCAGTTTACCAACTCTAGAAGACGATCATACATTAGAAACATATATCCAACAAGAACAATCCGAAATCCTATAAAAGATCAACAGTTGAAACCGAACAAATTGCTCATCACTACAGACTCCCGATTGAAATTAAAAACATGATCAGACTTAGAAACTACTACAGAAAACGGTATCAACGAACAGCAGATCCGTCATACCTTATTGACAGGGCGCAGGGGATCAAGCCTATATTCTTGGACAGCTTTACTTTCTAATCTATGCTAATCTCCCATAATAAAAAAAAACCTAGAGAAATACCTAAACGACACAGCTCTGTATGCCAATGACACCGTAGTTATCACAAAGTCGATCAAACATCCCCTTGCACTTGATTTACTTCAGAAAAAAAATTTAAGACTTTGCAACTTAATGCTTTATTCCGTTTTGCCCCGAAATAAAAAAATTGAAATGATATAAAAAGTGGTTTTATGGAAAAAGTGGTGTAATATATTATCGAAATTAATTGGTTTTTCTACTGTTAGGGCAGTACAAAAGTCTTTGATAGATCAAAAAGTGCTTGTTCCGTAGAATTCTAGATCTAATCAGAAATAACTAAATCATTGTGGTATCTGAGAGCCTTTTAATTCACCCAGATAAATAAAAATACTGAAAAAAGTTTCCCACCACAATGAATGCCTTTGAAAAAAGGAACTGTCCTAAATATATGACGTTAACCGGTTAAGTGGAAGATCAACCTATATCCTGATAAATGCCAAGTCTTAAATTTTTTGCTTTAGTTTACTACAACTGGGAAAAACATTTTACATAAACTCAAATATTGAGATTAAAACTTAGAATTTTAATAAAACAGCGTTTTAATAAACAGAAAAATATAAAGAAAAACATAATAAATGAAATATTATTACTGTTGTCTCGTGGCGAAATTTTAAAAGAGTGGACGTTAATTTTCTTAATTTTTAAGCAATTTCATCAAAGTAGTCTATAGTAGTTTCCTTTTTTTTATTTTCATTATCGACTAGCAAAAATCAAAACGCATTGCTAGAAGATACCTATTTTAGATTGAGGATGTCATATGTAGAGATGGCTAATATTTTCTGGAACAGGTATTTGTCACCTGTTATTTAATCGTACCTGTTATAAAAATAACAGGTTACTTCCAAAGGCCTGTTCCAAAATACTAGGCAAACAATTATCTTGCCAAAAATTTATTGCTTGGCCACCGTAAGCGCATATATATTGTAAAAATGAAGAATGGCAACAGCGGTTATGTTTTAGTTTCAGTTTCGATTTTGTGATGTAAACATAATTATTTTGTAGAATAATATGATTACGTGAATGTAGTAAGTTACGAGTGTACTTATATTATCAATAAGTATTGTTTTTGTTTTTTATGAAGACTTTATTAATATTAATTCAGCAGCATTCGAAGCCAACACACGCTATATCGAAACAGCCTGTTATTTTATCACAGGCTAGTATTTTGGAACAGGCGATATTTTGTCACAGCTAGTATTTCGGAACAGGCAGTATTTTGTCACAGGCTAGTATTTTGGAACAGGCGATATTTTGTCACAGCCTAGTATTTTGGAACAGGCGATATTTTGTCACAGGCTAGTATTTTGGAACAGGCAGTATTTTGTCACAGCCTAGTATTTTGGAACAGATGGTATTTTGCCACAGGCTAGTATTTTGGAACAGGTGAAGCAGGTTAGTATTTTTGAACAAATTTGTATTCAGGAATAGGCAAGAATTTTGTAATAGCTTTGCCTACTATTTTGCAGGTTAAGTTTATTTGTAGGAATGTCGCCCCTGCCCTTTTGATGCTCGGGCATATGGGGGGGGGCGGTTGCTTATAATTGCATTTTCCTTGTTTTAATTTTTTTTTCTGCGATGTAAAAAGTAGAAGCATTTAAATATTTATCCTAATTTTTTGATATTGATACATATTTCCTACATGTAAAAATTTCCACAAAATACGAGTCTTATTGTCTCGTTGCTTCTCTCCTTAGTCTTACTCTCTCTCTCTCTCTCCTTCACCTTTTTCTTTTCTTTTTTTAAGATAATAAATATTTACACTTTTTATTTCCTTATAAGAAGGATGTGTTAAAACTATATTTAGTATGCAGATTCAAGCTATATTTAAACACTTTATTTTCTTTGTATCAAACACTATATTTTTTCTCCCAATCTTTATCCTTTTTTACATCTTCTACTTAAATATGCTGAACTTATGGCGAAACATGAAGAATAGTACAATAGTACTGAGAAGATGAAGGGTAGTAGAATAATATGTAAATATTTTTTAAGTAAAATATTTTAAGAATGTGATTTAATAATGACGCTTAGTTATAAAGTTTTAGGGGTCATTAAATTTATATATTTTATACATTTAATGGAAAAGTCAGAATATTTTGTTTGAAATAGTGAATTGCTCACTATAGAGTAACTACTGCCTACATATGCATAAAAATGCTCCAATTTTTTTTCTTCCTCCTACTGTATTTACTGCATTAATTACAATCGTCTTTTGGGGGACATCTAATCAAGTAGTTTACTTTGAGAATCCAGACAACTCTTTACGCCAGTGTTTCCCAAACTCATGACTTTAGTGTACCCTTTCTAAATTTTTCGCAACGCTGTGTACCACTAATAAAAAAATGAATGTATTTTTTACTATATAAAAAAAGTTGCACAAAAGTTAAAAATCACAACTGGGTGTTGACACCACTAATTATTAACTGTTAACTCTGCCCATAGCCAATAGAAAAATAGTACCCCTGCTAAACTGTTCTCGTACCCCTGGGGGTACGCGTACCAAACTTTGGGAAACACTACTTTACACCATTGGTCCCCTAACTTTCGGACCACCTCCCTAGCTTTCGCGCTATCGGCGGCTTCCTTTTCGAGGTCGAAATCGACCGTGACCTTCGAGGTTACGAATTGACTCTCTCAATATCTTTACATGAAATCGTGTCCTTTATTTCCCTCGTAGTTATTTGTTGAAATAATTCAATCAATGTTCTATGTGAAGAGTGATTTAAATTTTGTCCACTAGCATAGAAATAGATGTCTCTCTGGCATTGCCTATTATTTTGTTGCTTAAAAGATTTATTTACTTTGAATTTTTAAAGAAAATAAATAATATATTTTTAAATGATAATATTCTGCAGGAAAGGAAAAAATCTATTACAGTTAATTTGGCGAATTTCTTTTTTTCCCTTCTTTTGAATTTTTCTTTGACATTAAAATTACCATTAAGGATATTTGTATGTGATATTTTGATATTAATGTGCTAATTGTTTTGAAAGAAAAATATTATTTAAATAATCCACGAAAAGTTAAGAATTGTTAAAAAGACTTGTTTCTTTAAAAATTATGCTAAATTCGTATACTGATTTTTATTTTGAAAAAAAAGACTTACTTTAAAAAAATATATATACGTAAAAAAGGACGAAATATACTTTTTTCACCGAGCCTAAACAATAGAGAATAAAAGAGAAATTAATGTGTAACTGCTTTCGTTTCGTTTAAAAAATAACTAGAAAAAACTTCGAATTATTTTCTTACTCTTAGAAAGAAAAAATATGTATTTCCTAATTTTGTCAAATTAATAGAAAAATATGTATCTGCTACAAAAATACTTGCCATTCTAAACTATATTTCTGGCTGCGGTCAGTGTGCGGGTGGGTGACCACTTGGATCAGTGTGCGTAGGGCCCGAGGGTGTGCGGTATCGGTCCTCATTAAACTGTTCTACTGTAAAAAGCTCGACTTCGCGTGCAGGTCGTTGGGTTACCGAAGCAGGGGTGCCATCTCCTCTGCAGAGGATCAAAATTGTAATGGCTTGTCTTCGGATCATTTTCAGGGATGTTTCTCAGACCGTCGCCAATAGCCCATTGTGCTGCTCTAGTGCAATGTAAATTAACTACCGCATCAACAATTAAATTATTTTTTTAATGTAAAAAAAGTTGAAATTTTTTTACTTAGACCTGTTATTTTGGAACAGGTATTATTTTGTATGGTAACAGCTGGAACCTGTTATTTGAAAATACCTGTTATTGCCCATCACTAGTCATATGTTCTTTTATTAATTTTTTAAAACTAAAATATATATAAAATATCTTTTATTTTCTGAAACGGTAGTTTAAAAAATTTGAACTGCCTCATTTCTATCTCAATATTTGTCACGTAAAAGGAAACAATGTTTTTTTTTATTTATTTAAAATTATATTTCTTAAAATGATTCAATTATTCATATACCTTAAAATTAAAAATTTTTTTGAAATATTTTCACAAAAATAATAATGAATTATAAATAATTATTTAAAGCTACTTTTTGCATAGTATAATATTTTGATAAACAAATTTTATAACTGTGTATAAAATGTTTCGATGAGCTTGAAAATTCATCGAGATATGGCAAAACACGCAAAAAATAAAATTAAAAGAACTATACTTTCGATCGCTCTCCTGACCATACTATGGGAATTGGACAGAAATGTGCGGTTATATCACTGATTTTGTTTCCTAAATATTGTCTGCTGCACTATTTAATGAGTGCAATTAATTAATACAAATTTAAGTTTTGGTCTTTGAATCATTAAGATCGGTTCTGAAGTCTAATTCCGATCACTAGTTCATGTGTTATTGAAAGTTTTTTTTTTTTTTGAAACAAAAACAAAATACAAACCAGATAAAGTTAAAATTAGACGCTTTATGCATTAAATGCCAATTATGAGCCTGTTATAAATCATTATTTATTACAAAATATGTTTTCTATTTGAAAAATAGTAGGGGAAAGTTGGATAAAACGGGATACCATTATTGTTTTGATTTACGACGGAAAATCTGTTAAAGAGAACCACACATAATTTTTTTTATAGCTACATCACTTATTGAAGCACAGAAAAACATATTTTAAACTAACTTTAATAACTGTGTAGTAGAAAAAAAATCATTTTCTGAACTCTTACTTATCCCGTTTTAGCATACCTGGGTTGGACAAAACGGGATAGGGTTTACAATGTTTAATTTTTTGTGTAAAACTAACTAAAAAACATAATTAACTGACAAGAAACTGTAAAGCAAAATTTCTAAAAATTGTATTAATGGAATTTTATTGCTTCTAACATTTTTATAGAGACTGTTGTTTTATAATTAAGTACACAAAAATTATGATGCTACATATGTTTTTAAAGGTTTTATGAGTTTTCAAATATGAACACTTATTCCATAATTTTGACTGTCGAGATGTGTCTGGTGCCTCTAAGAGGAATTTCTTAGCGGTTCTTTCTTCAATTCTCTTGGTTCATTCTTGTCGTTTAATCATTCTTTCTTTTTCTTCCATTCATAATTCACGTTTAAATGGATATGATGTTATTACTACAGTTTTCTTCTTTCTCTTATCAGCCATTATTTCTGGGAGCGGTTCTTTCACTTGAGGTTCAGGTAGAACACACTTTGGAAGGAAGGAAAAGGGTAGCTTAGGTCGATAACAAGAGAGTAATAATCCCAAAACTGCACACATCAGTCTGGTGTCCAACGCCTGGAGGTTCTTGCTGTTAGATCAGTGGTGTCAGACAATGCAAATAGGTTTTCTGGGAAGACGTCAAGATTGTAAGGACATATACCAGTTTTGCTAAACCCTTTAATGGTAATTTCTGCAACGGCTGCCCGTGAGTAGGATGCGTTGAACAGTTTTGTGACCTCGTAAATTGTAACGCACCTACCTGGATGGTTGACCAGCCACCTTCGAACTTCTTGTTCATAATACGTGCTCAGTGGAGCCATAAAACTGACATCCAGGGGCTGAAGGCGATGAGTTGTATGGGGTTAGGAGATAACAATATTTTCTCTTGCCAAATATACAAGTTCCATACTTTTGGTGTGACTGTTGTGTCCATCAAGCAGCAACAGCACTGGCTTCTTATGCCTACGGTTGGAAATTTCTACGAACTTTTAAAACCAAACAATGAAGGTCTTCTTAGTGATGCAGCCGGTCTTGTGATACACTTCAAACTATCCTGGGAAAGCATCATCCATAAGTCTTGGGTTTTCTTTCACTCCAGGAAATACAAACATAGGAGTGACGAATACTCCAGCTGCACTGATGAATGTTTCAACAATAACCAAAACTCCTCATTCGGCAGAAGACAAGCTATTCACTTGCTTTTTGCCTCCTAAACTCAGCACTTTAGAAGGCTTGTTTGGCACTGTTAGAATTCCTGTTTCATCAACATTATAAATTTCATTTGGAGTAAGCTTATGTTTACTTAATAGAGAATTCAAAAGTTCAAAAAACTGCTTAACTGCAGTGCGATTAAACCCTTTTGCTCTGGCCATACTCGTGGGTTCTGGATTTCAGAGGCTAAGTTCTTTAGGTCTGCCAAGAAATGATTGCAACCAACACTTTCTAACCATTTTTTCCCCGTGTTAAAATTACGCTTAATAATGTTTCTCTCAACTAACTCAAATGATAGCATTCGTATGTCCATTAGAGTTATACCAAATAATCTCTCTTCTAGAGCCAATACATGCTCATGCGTTTTTCTTGTTCAGCATTGAATACTGTATCATATCTATCCAACTTTTTTCACTGCAGCCAATTCAGGTGGTCAATGTATTCGTACGAGCCTTTTTTACCTTTCTTTCAATATAATGATAATAATATAGTAGAAGTATTAGGCCAACAAATAAATAGGTGGATAAAACGGTGCATGAAAAAACTCTATCCCATTTTATCTAACTCATAAGTGTCCCGTTTTGCCAAACTCAGACACTTTTCAAAACAAACATAGCTGTTGCCTAAACGTGAAAGAAAAATTAGATTGACTAAGCATGAGAATACTCGTTAATAAATGTTTCATCAAATGTAATACTTACTGGAATTGTAATCCCATATATATAGGCAGTACAATGTGAAAAACAACACTCGTAAATGTAGGAAATAGCGCAGAAAATGGAGTAAAAAAGTTCCCTACAACTTTCTATCAACTAGTGATTTCGAGACGAGACGCACTAAAAAGGATATAACCACAGTCAAATAACAAGTTTCTGTCGCCGTCCGCTAGATAGTTGCAATAGTCTGGTCCCTAGGCCAAGTATCCCGTTTTATCCAACTCTCCCCAATGCATTTGCAGGTTTGCTATGGGTGATTAAAATAGCAAAAAGTGGTGACGATTAAAATTTAGAATGTAAATAAAAGAGATTGAAATTTTCAAATTTTATAGCATATTTTTTTTGATTACCAGAAATGCCAACTTGTCTAGCTTCGTAAAAAAATATTTTCTAGTAATATAAAAATTAAAGTTAGTTTTAGTTAAAATTCATTCATTTTTTTGTAATTTGACATATTGAAAACATAAATTATCATAAGAAATGCAACATTACTACTGTTGTCTCGTGGCGACACTTTTAAAGAGTGGGCGTAATTTTCCTAATTCTACATGTTTTACTCTTCAATTTGATACCAATTTATTAGAATTTTACAGAAAGCGGAGAAGGTTTTATTTCTAGCTTACTATCGAAAGTGGATACTGAGAATGATTTTCCTTAAATTTTCAACAAGAACAATTTGAAATGTATCTCAAAGTGATATTTAAATAAATAACAAATAAATAAAATTTCTACCACTTTGTACATTTTAGTTTCCTTTGACGTCACTGCATATCTTTTGTAAGGAACATGACTTCAGCGTGATAAATGGTCCCTGAGAATTAAAAATAATTGTTTGTTATGGAAAAATGTAATTTCGATTATTTTTTCTATTACAAACTAACATAATTTATCGCATCGTAAACATACATGTATTGTACCTACCACTTTCCACGTAGCAGAGAAGTGGGAACTCTTAGTAGTCACACAAATTAAATTTAAAAAGCTTTTGGATAGAAACATATTAATAAATTGCATGAAAACTGTATCTTGTAGAGTGAAACTGATTGAGAATTTGCAATAAGCAACGAAAAAATATTCAAAATTCCGGTCTAAACTCTAATGCATTAGGAAATAAAAAGAAATTGTAATTCATTATAGCGTGAAAAAATGCACCTTTTGCATATCCGAAAATGATACGTGTTTTTCGCGAACAGAACTTTCAGACAGACCTAATTATCTATATTTGTGTTTATAATTGAACCACTTTTTTATTGTTGAGAAACCTGTTCTAGAGCGATCTGAGAATTGAAGAATTTTTCAGATCTAAAAGATGAATACTTATCAACCGATCTTCTGAACTAAAAAAAAGTCTCTTTTATTGCAAATTTCTATCACATCTTTAAAAAGAACTTTTTCTATCCATTTCCCTTTGATTATTTTCAGTATCTACCAGCAAAATGTATCGCTATCAGATAAGTATATTAGAGCTTTACGCAAGTGGTGATTGATGCTGTAAGTTTACAGAATTGAAAAAAATATTAAATGTATTTTATTTTCTGAAACGGTAGTTTATAAAATTTGAACCACCTCATTTCTATCTCAACATTTGTCACGTAAAAGGAAGCAGTATTTTTTAAAACTTTTATTTAAAATTGCATTTTTTAAAAATGATTTAATATGTCATATAACTTAAAATTCAAAATTTTTTTTAATGTTTTCACAAAAATAATAATGAATTATAAAAAATTTTTAAAAGTCATTTTTTTTTGCATAGAATGATCTTCGGGTAAACGATTTGATAACTGTGTATAAAATGTTTCGATGAGCCTGAAAATTCATCGAGATATTGCGAAACATGCAAAAAGTAAAATTAAAAGAACTAAACTTTCAATCGCTCTCCTGACCATACTATGGGAATTGGACAGAATGCGAATTTGACGAAAAAGAAATTTAATGAAAATTGTGCGGTTATATGACTTATTATTGTCTGATGCACTAATTAATGGGTACAATTAATTAATGCAAATTTAAGTTTTGGTCCTTGAATCATTAACATCGGTTCTGAAGTCTGATTCCGATCATTAGTTCATATGTTATTCAGAATTTTTATTTTTTGGCAACAAAAACAAAATCCAAACAAGATGAAGTTAAAACTAAACGCTTTATGCTTTAAATGCTAATTATGAGCCTGTTATAAATCATTATCTATTACAAAAAAAGTTTTTTTTTTTAATAGTATGCATTTCCAGGTTTGCCACGGGTCACTAAAAAAATACCTTCTAGTAATATCAAAACTAAAGCTATATTTAATTAGGGTTTTTTTAAATTTTTTTTTGAGATATTTAAAATATAAAGTATCATAAGAAATGCAACATTATTACTGTTGGCGATATTTTGAAAGAGTGGGAGTAATTTTAATAATTCTACATGGTTTACTCTTCGCTACCTATTTATGGAACTGCTACCTTTCTAATTAAATTTTCATGTACCCAGTGATTTATACCAGTTATAATGGGAACTCGGTAACAGTGTCACCCAGTTTCAAAATAAAATTGAGAAATATATTTAAAACAGTTATCACTTACAAAAATTTATTAAATCTCAAATTCATTATATTATATAATAAGCTCAATCCATTTCCAAATGCCAAGCAACCAGCCAATTTATATCAAAAATCAACACTTCATACAATATACTAAAAGCAGTTCTGTAATACCAGTAAAACTATAAAAGTACAATACACACTTATTCTAACGATATCTAATATCAATTGTATAAAATCATCAAAACTATAAAAAGTATAATATACACTTCTCTTAAAATTTGGTTAACACCTGAATTAAAAGTAAAACATCAGTTTACAGTTCAGCCTTCTAAAATGGAACTTAAAGTTTCTGTTATTAATTAAAGTTAATTGTAAATCCAAGTTAAAAAACAAACTTCTTGCGATCTTCAGTGCTGCTTCTGAATCCCTCGGATCAAGTTACTGAATCAGACTAGGATACGATTCAGGTACTCGGATGTACTCAGATAGATTGTATTCGAAGAACAGCTGGTTTCCGGGAGTGGAAAGGACTCTGTACCATAGAAGAACCTGACTCCGGTCCAGCTTCTCTCACTAGTTAACTTATCGACCAGAGGTTCCAGGCCTGGCTTCACCACATAGCGGCTCTGGCTAAAGCAATCTGCTGTCGACTCTGGCTTAGTTAATCCAGCAACGGCTCCGTCAACCTTCCACCTTCTTAAACTCGTGCGGGCAACGCGGAAGAATCCTTCTCCGACTTCTTAACTCCCGCGCGTAGCAGCGCAGCTCCAGCGAACATCGCAACAAAACAAAATTCAATCAAAAAGCAGTCAAATTAAATAAATTGATAAAAACTATAACAAACAGATATTTACAACAAATTTCCATAACATAATTAGAATTTTGCAGAAAGCGAAGTAGTTTTAATTTCTAGTTTACTACTGAAAGTGGATTCCGAGAATGGTTTTTCTTATATTTTCGACAAGAACGATTTGAAGTGTAATTCATAGAGTTATTAAATAATTCAGTTATTCGATCGCTCTTCCTGACCCTACTATGGGAATTGGACAGCCTCAACACAGTTTTTTGTAGGTAGTCTGATCAGATTACTATGAAGGTAAACACATACCTGCCAACTTTTACGCATTTGGCGTAAAATGTTATTTTTATAAGTAAAGTGGTAGTAAATATATACTATTTTTTATTTTATAAACTTAAATTTAAACTTATTTCGATCACCAGTATTCTTTAAAAAATTTGGCATATATATTAATATGCATTGCTAACATTGGTGCCAGTTAAAAATTTTCCAAATACAACATATTTGTTTGCTTACAATTGAAAATTTAATTCCATTTTGCTACCACTGGGAAAAATCATACTGGATGGGATTAAAAGTTGGCAGGTATGTAAACCAATAAGTTAAGGATCCATTTAATATAAAATCTATTAAAAATTAGAAAGTGGTAGCAAAAATATGTCTAAAAATTTGTTTAATCTTTGAATATAACTGGTTTGTTTTACTTAATATATATGATAAATTTATCTCAGGTACTTTTATAATAGAACTTTGGTTCATGCTCACAACTGGTTCGCTTTTTAAATAATCTGCGCAGACAACTTATAAGAAACCGTGTGGAGGCTTTCTGATGCAGGAGGTGATGACAGAGTTCGAATTTGACGAAAAGGAAACTGATTAAAGAATGTGCGGTTATTAGACTCATTACGTTTCTTAAAATATTGTCTGTTGCATTAATTAAGGAGTTCAATTAATTAATGCATATATAAGTATTGATATTTGAATCATTAAGATCGATTCTGAAGTCTGCGAAAACTAATAATGGGTGCACCGGAGTACCTGGCCAAAAAGGCCACCTCCGTAAATTATATGATTACAAACTGAATCAAAGGCCATTGATATTAAAATTAGTGTTTGGGTTAGTAATCTTAATGTTAGGGAGTTAAATAATATTGTCAAAAAAGAAAATAGAAAGGACAGCACAAAACAGGGATAACACAGACAGGTAATAACATAAACAAACAAAAGGAGTCATTAGGCTAAGAAAATATTTTATTCTATATTATTTTTTTTAATAATTATTAACAAATAAGCAGTTAGTGATTAGACTTTTCTTACCACGTTAGTTTTTGTTTGTGTTTGTTTATTTTGTTGTTCCTCCCTTTGTTGTGAGTGATCTCTTGTATCCTTGGCAATTGGAAATAAAAAAAAAGTTCATATGTTATTCAGAGTTTTTATTTTTGTGCAACAAAAAAAAAGCTAAAAATTAGAACTAAACACTTTATGCATTTAATGGTAATTATGAGCCTGTTATAAATCGTTATTTGTAACAAAATATGTATATATTTTTAAAATAGTATGCATTTCAAGATTTGCCACGCGTGGCTAAAATAGCAAAAAGTGGTGACGATTAAAATTTAGAATTTTATAAAAGAGATTAAAATTTCAAATTTTATAGCATTTTTTTTTAGATTACCAGAAAAGTCAACTTGCTCAGCTTTGAAAAAAAAATTTCCTGCAATATCAAAATTAAAGTTATTTTTACTAAAGTTTTTTTCATTTTTTTGTAATTTGACCCATTGAAAATATAAAATATCGTAAGAAATGCAACATTATTACTATTGTCTTGTGATGACACTTTTAAAGTGTGGGTATAATTTTCCTAATTCTACATCGTTTGCTCTTCAATTTGCTACCAAATTATTAGAATTTTGCAGAAAGCGGAGTAATTTTTATTTTCAGTTTACTAGTGAAAGTGGATTCCGGGAATGACTATTTTCCTTAAACTTTCAACAAGAACAATATGAAATGCAAATCATAGTGATATTAAATAAATATCAAATAAATAAATTTCTATCACTTTTTACATTTTAGTTGCATGTGATGTAGTTGCATATCTTTTGTAAGGAACACGACTTCAGCGTGATAAATGGTACCTATGAATTAATAATATTTGTTTGTTATGAAAAAAAGTAATATTGATTATTTTGTTAATTAAAAACTAGCATAATTTATCGCCTCGTAAACGTATTGTATCCTTCTTCCTACCACTTTCTACGTAGCAGAAAAGTGGGAACTCTTAGTAGGCACGCAAATTAAATTTAAAAAAATTCTGGATAGAAATATATTATTAAATTGCATAAAAACTGTATCTTGTAGAGTGAAATTGATTGCGAATTTGAAGTCAGAGACGAAAAAATATCCGAAATTCCAGTTAATAACCAAATGTATTAGAAAGTTTTAAAAAAAATATTGTAATTAATCATAGCGTGAATAAATTAACCTTTTGCTTATCTGAAAATGATACTTGTTTTTTCGCAAAAAGAACTTTCAGGCAGACCTAATTATCTACATTTGTGTTTATAATTGAAAAACTTTTTAATTGTTGAGAAGCCTGTTCAAGAGCGATACGAAAACAGAAAAAATTCTCAGATCTGAAAGAAGAATACTTATCAACCAATCTTCTGAACTCACGAAAAGTTCTTTTTATTATTAATTGGGTATACTATAGCCTACGTCACAGGATGTGTTATTCCTACTAAATTTAACTAGTAAACTGCATTTTCTGCGAACCTAATTTCCAGCAACAAGTAAACATTAAATGAAGTGTGTTGTTATAAGTCGCTACTCGGCAGGTTGGAATTGTATTAGTCTAGTTACTTTTGAAATAATTTATTTTGCTGTTTTATCTAAGTTTACGAATTTAATAAACATCTTTGAAACTCAGCTTATTAATTAAACTAAAAGGTAAATGTTATTCCTAGTAAAATTTTCGCAGTGGAAGTAGTTGTGTTTATTTCATATTATACCCTATTAAGTTAACTTTTTTTTAAAACAATAAGCTTTTTCTTACCGCTCCAATGAAATAAACCATACACAGAAATATTTTTCTTTTAATTTTCAGCGTCCACCGGCAAAATGCATTGCTAGCAGATACCTTTGTCAAATGTTTAAAAGAAATGCAAATTTTTCGAAGTTACAAAGAGATTAAAACATATATTAAATATATTTTATTTTCTGAAACGGTAGTTTCTAAAATTTGAACTACCTCATTTCCAAACGAACATTTGTCACGTAAAAGGAAACCGTATATTTTTTTATTTGTTTAAAATTACATTTCTTAAAATGGTTAAATAGTTCATGTACCTTAAAATTCAAAATTTTTTGAAATGTTTTCACAAAAATAATAATAAATGATAAATAATTATTTAAAGCTACTATTTACATAGTATAATCTTTGGGTAAACGAATTTCTTAACTGTGTATAAAATGTTACCATGAGCTTAAAAATTAATCGAAATATTGCAAAACGAGCAAAAGTAAAATTAAGCGAACTAGACTTTTGATCGCTCTCCTGACCATACTATTCGAACCATTTCTACAGAATTCGAATTTTAACAGAAAATAAACTTAATGAAACGATTGACTATGTTTTTTAAAATCAGTGATGGACATCATTCACAAAAATTTTATTCACGATTTATTCAGAATAAATTCATTCTGAATGATTATTCATATGCAAATTTAGTCATTATTCATCATTTATTATGCAATTTTTTGAAAAATGATTGATGAATAAATTCTTTAGTCATGACTAATTTTTCTGAATAAAATTTTGAATAACCAATGAAAAATGCAAGCATTATATCATTTCCTTTGCAAGTTGCGGGTCAATTACAAATTACAATTATTGATTACAAATGTAATGAACTATAGATAAATCAACTTCTTGCAATGATAATGGTTACAAGTAATCACAGTAACTAATTATTATCATTTCTCATTACTAGCTGACGATATCATCGCCATCTGTCACCGAACAACTTACAAGCGGAACACTAATAAATTGAGACCCAAAAACCTCTGGTGGACAGACACTCTCGTGACAATGAGGAGGAAAAGAGTGAGAGCACTCAGAAGAAAATTTCTAATTTCAATCACTAATTTACTTAACTACCATTTTCCCTTGATACAGGATGACACCACTCAGATTCAACTCAGAAGCATTGATGATCCCCTTTTTACTTATACTGAGATCGAACTCGTCATCAGTAGAATCAAATCCATCAAGTCTCCGGGTCCGGATGGAATTCCAGCTGAGGAGTAAAGGGACTTATTTTATTGTAACAAACACTGGTTCGGGGCAGTGCTCAACAAATGTTTACAACTGGGTACTTTCCCAGAACTTTGGAAATCTGCATCTATCTGTTTAAAACCTAAACAAGGTCTTTACCTTGTTCCCCCAGAGTTATAGTCCGATCTCACTACTCTCTACCTGGGGTAAAATTCCAGATAAACTAATCACTGAAAAACTAATCTACTCCTTGGAAAGTAAAACCAAATTACACCCAAACCAATTTGGCTTCAGGAGAGGCAGGAGAGCGGACGATGCTCTTAACTTTGTTGTCACTTATGTTACAAATGCAAACAGTCCACAACGAGGGCAAACACACAGTAATCGTCACCATGGATATCAAAAGTGCATTCAACTGTGCAAACTGGCATATTCTTATTTTAAACAAAAGCTTCATGGTCTCGGTGCTGGTACTGATCTTTGACTTTTTAAACTATCGTCAAGTCTGTTCTAACTTTAATGACATTTTTATTGAATCACCAACTAATGTAGGGGTACCCCAGGGTTCATCCATGGTACCCATTCTGTGGCTCATTCTTACTAATTCACTCTCAGATGATTTCAATTTTAATGATTGCAATTTGCTAGCCTTTGCCGATGACATCTTCGTGCTAATGAATTCACCATCCGTACGCTCTTCTCTACTACAAAACAAAACATCAACATATTAGAATGTATCAGCAAGCCAAATAAAAATACGAAGCTACATTACAGCTCATGATTGATGTCACTAAGGCGTAT
This sequence comes from Parasteatoda tepidariorum, assembly GCF_982258835.1. Taxonomy (NCBI): domain Eukaryota; kingdom Metazoa; phylum Arthropoda; class Arachnida; order Araneae; family Theridiidae; genus Parasteatoda; species Parasteatoda tepidariorum. The sequence goes on along the minus strand of NC_141758.1, from coordinate 10,866,912 downwards.
ATATATATATATATATATATATATATATATATATATATATATATATATATATATATATATATATATATATATATATATATATATATATATATAATATATATATATATATATATATATATATATATATATATATATATAAATATATATATATATATATATATATATATATATATATATAATATATATATATATATATATATATATATACATATATATATATATATATATATATATATATATATATATATATATATATATATATATATATATATATATATATATATATATATATATATATGTATATATATATATATATATCGTACTTCGTGTCGTATTGAACGCATTTATTACAATGCGACGGATCAAAGCATTGAATCGATTTACAATGTCTCCCGAGAGATTAAGTAAGTTTGTGCATGCTTAGTGTGCTTAAGAAAAGAATCAAAGATGTCTAAAAATTCATTGAAAAAGTTATAAACAGATTTAGACAGCAAACAAGACGATTACAGTTCTTGTTTGATTAAGCAATTTTTTAATTTATGTATCAATAATTACTTAATTATTTGTCTTTGAATAAAAATATTATTTATATTTTTTTAAATGAAATTTAAAAATATAGCTTTGATATATGGCCAAGAAAAAAATCTTTTTTTGGCAGTTTAGATCAAAAATTACTTTCGTAAAAAAATTACTTTAAAAATTGCTTAAAACTAATATATATATATATATATATATATATATATATATATATATATATATATATATATATATATATATATATATATATATATATATATATATATATATATATATATATATATATATATATATATATGTATATATATATATATATATATAAGTTCAAAATGAAGAACAAAACAAAGAAAAAATATAGACACATTAAACAGGGAGGTGGGAAATAATAGGCAAAAAAATAACAACTTATTTTAGTTTTCTAAACACTTGTTATGTTTTTTTTATGATGTGCTCCTCTTCTCTTTTCGTGTTTTAGTTTTAAATTTTTTTAATAAATTAAAAGTTGTAATATGTAGAAAAAAATTGAAACAAAACCGAAGTATTTTTCTTGTGGCGGGGATTTCTACTTCAATTTGGAATATGTGTAGTAAATTGGAAAAAAAGTGGTTTCTTTTTCTAAAATTCTCAATTCTATTTTACTTTATTGTAGCGAATGTCAAATTTTCAGAGGGGGTGGCGCACATTATCTCCATCTCAATTAAATTTCAGAGGAAAATAAAGTTTTCGATTTGGAAAATAGCTTTAAAGTCGAAAATAAGAGTTAAATATAAATTTTATCTGACTTTATTCCTGCGAATGTCTGAATTTCAGAACAGGTGAAGTACATTCTTCGCCCCCTCACTTTAATTTATGAGGAAAATACAATTTTCTTTTTGGAAAATAGCTTCAAAGTTTTCTTTTTTTAAGAAAAAAGAAAAGAAAAATTTGCTAGTCTTTATTATTTCAAATGTCTAAATTTCAGAAGATACAAAACACATTTATATCAGAAGAAAATAAAGTTTTCTATCCCCTTACTATAATTTAAAAGGAAAATGAAGTTCTCTATTTGGAAAATAGCGTTGAAGTTATGAAACAAAACGATATTTTTCTTCTAAAACTTCCTACTTTACTAGATTTTATTCTATTAATATCTAAATTTCAGAAGATGAGAAGCAAATTCCCCACCCCCCCTCACTTTTGTTTCAGAAGAAAATAAAGTTTTCTATTTGGAAAATAGATTCATAGATGACATTTTTTTTAAGTTACCAATTTCTATTATTTTTGAGCAGTTTGAAATTTAAAAAGGGGCGTAACCCTATGTTCGCTCCCTCATTACTATTCGGAAGAAAATAGAGTGAAAATTAGAAGTAAAATATTTTTTCCACTTTTTCTTTACTTTTCCAAAAGTTAAAAAACACATTAATTGCCCATAACAAAATAAAATTTCCTACCTGATGTATAATTTCAAGGCTGAGAAAGAATAGCTTTTTTTTCCTTCTCTAAATTTACCTATTTTAATGGACTTCGTCTTGGCGAATAACTAAATATCAGAAGAGGCAAAGCACATAAATGTTAAAGGAATATAAAGTTTTCTTATTTCAAAAATAGCTTCAAAATTGAAAAAAAAAAATTAAATTACCGATTTTACTTTATTTTTGAGAGTGTCTAAGTTTCAGGAGGGGCGAAGCGCATCGTTTGCCCCATCACTTAAATTTTAGAGGGGCCCCTCTGCCTCCCCCTGGTTGGCACGCCACTGGGTCTGACGCTATATAGTAGAAGAAACAACTAAGTAAACCAGAAGTGCAATATACAGAAAGTGTTAACAATCAACTACATGCAGTTGTGGCCTTTCCCCTTCTCTGCAAAGCATGTTTGTTCTTTTGAGAAAGGGAAATAATTCGCGAAAAGGCGTTTTACCGTTTTTTACCCTTCCCTTTATGTTATAGTAGGTGCATAATTACAAAAAAGAAAATTTTCATCAACTCTATCTTAACACAGTTTCTTTCCTACATATATATAATTGGAGTACTGTGTTTTGAAAAAACATGATGTGGTCTCTTCATATGGGGCCCTGGTCACAACTTCAAAAAGGAACTTTTTCTAAGCACTTCAATTAACTATAGTGTTAACCATTTTCCTTTTTTTTAAATTTTCAGTATCCACCAATTAAATATATTGTTAGCTGATACCTTTATTACATGTTTTCATAACAATAGCAATCTCGTATCGTTTCGTAAAATTAAATTTTTTATTAAATATATTTTATTTTCTGAAGCGGTAGTTTCTAAAATTTGAACTGCCTCATTTCTATCTCAAAATTTTTCACGTAAAATATTACATTTCTTGAAATGATTTAATAAATACCTTAAATATACTTTAATAATAATATAATAATATATTTTAATAAATATACCATAAAATTTCAAATTTTCAAAAATTTTTTCACAAAAATAATAATAAATGATAAATAATTATTTAAAGCTACTTTTAGTATAGAATTATCATCGGATAAACGAATCTTATTACTGTGTATAAAATGTTTCGATGAGCTTGAAAATTCATCGATATATTGCAAAACATGCAAAAAGTAAAATTAAGAGAACTAAACTTTTGATCGCTCTCCTGACCATACTATTGGAACCATTACTACGGAATTCGAACTTGACGGAAAGGAAACTGTGCAAAAAATGTGCGCATATATGACTGATATGTTTTTTAAAAAATTTTCTGCTGCACTTATTAATGAGTGCAGCGAAAAAATATGAAATAAAAAAACAATTGATTAAAAAATATTTGATATATCAAAACGGTTGATAATAAAATTGACATTTTAAAAGTTATATATTTTATGATCCTTAAATATTTCCTTTAAGATCTAATGATAAAAATTTAAAAAGGGAAAAAAATCACCCTTCTCACAAACATCTTCCACTCTTGCGTTAAAAATAAATTTACCCCAATCTTTTACAAGGAGTGGGGGAAGAATTCAGAAATTATGCTTTTCCCCCAAGTAGCACCTAAAATTAGATAACATTAGAAAATTGGCTGTTTGCTCTGCATTATATAATATTATCTAGCTTTCGCTCTAATATTATTTTGCATTAGTTTTGAGGCTAGATAACAGTGGTTACCAACTGGCGGCCCGCGGGCCACATCTGGCCAGCTAAGCCTCTTTTGTGTGGCCCGCGAACTATATATTAGTTGTCATTTTTTTGCTGACAATTTTCGTAAAAAATCTGTATGTGTTTAAAATACTTTTTTTTCGTTTAAAAGAACCTAATTTCTTCGTTTCTCTGAAATAGAACATACCAACGGTGCAAAAAAATTCATTTCTCAGGTTTTGAATCCAAGAAAATATTTATTATTATTTGTAATTTAATACTTTTGTTTTGTACAAGTTGTTAAAAATCTTACCGTAACATTTAATGTTCTTTCAAACAATAAAGAGTCCTATACAAAATTTTGATAAAGTTGCGGCTCGCCATTTGACTGGTGTTTTTAATTGCGGCCCCCGACCTCATCTAAGTTGGAAACCCCTGCTATATAATATTAGATTTTGTATTTTCTGATATTATCTTGCTTTGCTTTTTATTTTTTGGAGTAAGCAAGAGGAAAATATAGTTGGTAGAATAATTCGGCGATATAATTTTACTTAATTTTCTGTATTGCTGTGTAGCAGTAAAGCATAGAGTGCTATTTTTTATCTTTTCTTCATACAATGGGTTTTCTAGTGAATTTTATATCATTAATAATTTTAAAAACATTAAATTAAAAATGTATTCCTAATTTTTTTTTCAGAAATTAGCCTTTCTTATCAAAATTTTAATTGAATTTGCTAGTCTGTGAACATGCTTTATAAAAGTTGTAACTTAAGCCATTTGTGATTTCACAATTATCACTCATTATATGTATTCTGAAATTATGTAATAAAAACCACACTATATAATTTTAAAGTTATATGTTTACATTTGAACTGAGTGGAAATTTAAACTTAAAATCTTTTCCCCTTTTAATATTAAAATAAAATTGTTCAATTTTTAAGTGGTCATTTCTAGTAATAATTGACACAATAAAAAAAACATAATTTAAAAATATTCAAATTACTTACTTCAAAAAATTTACACACATTTTCTTCTCTTTCTTTTTTAACTGAAATTAAATGGAGAAATACTTACCTAGCTTTATTCTTTTAGTATCTGAAATTTTACTTAACAAAACCCAAACGCAATGTAGAAATTTTTCCAAAGAGTTAAATCCGTAAAGCAAGTAATATTGTAAAAATTGCTAATATTTTTTTATAATGTGAAAATAACATTTATGTGCACATCAGATATTTTCATTAATTCGATAATTATCTAAAGGTGTTATGTACTTAACCAACAATCTTTGTAAACAAAATTTCAAAACTGTCAAGAAATATTATGTTTAATCTAAAGTAAATTTGCACAAACATATAATTGCATACAAGAATGAGAGGAAAAAATAATAACATTTTTGATACATATCTTTTAAAAGTTGTCTTTAGTATGAATGATCAAAATTTGACTACAATCAATTACTCTTTTGAGAACGTTGCTATAACAAAATAGATTTTTGCTTAAAACAATTTCATTGCTTGTATTTCGCTGATTATAGATTATGCAGAGATGCCAACTGCTCCGGACACGCCAAAATGATAAAAAAAAGCGGTAAATAACTACAAAGTCAATTTTACTAATATTTGACTATTCTTACTTGCTTTTAAGGACGTGTAGCAGGTCATGACTACTAAAAGTGGTGAATTATATAACCCTACGAATTATTTAGAAATAATGGTGGATAAAAATCTACTAAATTGAATTTATTAAACCAAGAATCACAATTGATAAACTACCACTTTAAAATATATATTTGCTGTCCGGAGCAAGTTGGCATCTCTGCATTATGGCATAAATAGATTTAGAAAAAAGCAGGTGTAATATGTAAACATTTTAAACAGTGCTTTTCAGAAAATAAATTTTAAAAAATTAAGCAGACGCTAGAGTCGATTTTCTGGTATTGATGAATTAGCCATAAAAAAAAAACTGTAATATGCATTTAAGAACTTGCTTTCGCCAAGAACCTTACTGATGAAAATTTAAACATGATTCTACTCTAAGTTGGTTTAAATTTTTTGCTTCAACAATAATGTACATAAATGTTCAGCTAAATTTTAAATATTAAGCCAAAGAAATTTTTACTACTATCATTATTTTAAACATCATAAATATATATATATATATATATACACTTCTTATCTCAAATTTGAATCGAATAATTCAAAATTAAAGTAAAATAAAAGACTTGCAGCGACGTTACAGGCAACTAAAATGTAAAAAGTGGTAGAAATTTTATTTATTTATTATTTGTTTAATAACATTGTGAGTTACATTTCAAATTGTTGTTGTAGAAAATTTAAGAAAAATCATTCTCGGAATCCAATTTCAGTAGTAAACTAACTTTTGAGTTTTAAGGTATATGAATTATTAAATCATTTTTTAAGAAATGTAATTTCAAATAAATAGAAAAAAATGCTTCGTTTTACTTGACAAAGTTGAGATAGAAGTAAAGTAGTTCAAATTTTAAAAATTACCTTTTCAAAATATAAAATATATTTAATAAATAATGTTATTTTGTAATTATGCGTTACATTAAGAATCTAATTTTGCAATATCGAATTAAATAATTTGCCAGCAATTCATTTGGCTGGCTGGTGGGTACTAAAAGCAAAAAAAGAAAAGAAAATTCTCAATGTATAGGCTATTTTATTGAAATAGTTAGGAAAAGTTTTTTATTTATTTTTATTTTAAAGTTGTGATATTCTGCGTTTTTATAAACTAAATGAGTTTTTTTTCCTTATATCAATTACTATTCTTAACCTCTTGGGGACGGGTGATTCACAAAAGCATTCGTACAAAATCAGAATCAGGATGTAATTAAATAAAAAACGGTAACTTAAATGTAGTCGTTTTTAATTTGACAGACTTACTTTGCTTTTACTTTCATTATTGTTAGTTTAATCATATATATAATCAATGTTAATTCAAAGTATAACTAAATAGTTTTATTTTGAACAAAGTAATGGTGAATTAAATAAATCAAACAATTATAACTCCGCCCACAAATAAACTGCTAAAGAATTACTTTGATTACCAGTTTTATCTTTTTACCCTGGTTGATACGGTTTTATACTGGCACATATTTGTGACGGTCGGCGCGAAAGGGTTAAAGCATTTTCAATTCCAAAATTACTTTAATTTACCTTTACTAGAAATAAACGGCCCTTTAAAGGGTTAAAGACTACAAAGCCTGAAATCGCAATTGTTTGTCTATTATGCAACCGCATACCTGCCAACTTTTAATCCACTCGAGGATGATTTTCCCCAGTGGTAGTAAATTAGAATTTAAATTACAATTTTAGGCAGAAATATATGCTGCGTTTTGAGAAAGGTTATGCGTAGCGACAAGACTGGATCGTGTAATTTTGGCAAGGTACCTGCCCGCGCAAGCGGGCACTAGACCTCTGATCTGAATTATGCCCTAGGGCGACTGAGACTAATGGCATTGGAGCGTAGCGACAAGACAGTATTACATATTAATATGTATGCTTTATTTTTTAAAGAATAGTGGTGGTCAAAAAGATTTTTAATTAAGTTTATAAATGCAAGGAATACATAGAAAGCATATATTTTACTACCACTTTAAATATAGAAATAAAATTTTACGCCAAATGCGTAAAAGTTGGCAGGTATGCAACCGCAATTTGCCGTTCCACAAAGGGTTATTAAAAAATGTAACTTTGCTGAATGGTAACACAGGGATACAAATGTTTTGTTTCATTTATACGAATATTTGGTATAACCTAATTAGGGTGTGGGAATTTCAAATCTGAAATTAGTTTGAAGGCTGCAGTTTTTTTCAAAATGTATTTCTTTCTAGTTTAACTTAATTTTTGTCTGAATGTAAACGTTAATAAGGAATATGCAGGTTTATTTACAAATAGGTATAGGTTTATTTACATTTAACTTGTCTGTTTCTTTGAAAATAATAAAGACAAAAAACATGTAACCTTAACGTATCGCATTATAATCCGAAATGCATTCTTCCCTTTTTTCTACCGCTACCTACGTAGTAGAGAAGTGGAAATACGTAGAATCCCTGCGTGAAAACTGTAACAGACATATAACGGCACATTTCTTATTAAGTTTCTTTTCCGCAGAAATGGTTCCAATAGTATGGTCAAGAGAGCGATCAAAAGTTTAGTTCGCTTAATGTTATTTTTTGCGTGTTTTGCAATATCCCGATGAATTTTCAAGCTCATCGAAACATTTTATACACAGTTACAAAATTAATTTACTCAAAGATTATTCTACTCAAAAAGTGGCTTTAAATAATTATCTATCATTTATTATTATTTTTGTGAATCTTCTAGCTCATCGAAGCATTTTATACACAGTTATAAAATTAATTTACTCAAAGATTATTCTACGCAAAAAGTGGCTTTAAATAATTATCTATCATTTATTATTATTTTTGTGAATCTTCTAGCTCATCGAAGCATTTTATACACAGTTATAAAATTAATTTACTCAAAGATTATTCTACTCAAAAAGTGGCTTTAAATAATTATCTATCATTTATTATTATTTTTGTGAATCTTCTAGCTCATCGAAGCATTTTATACACAGTTATAAAATTAATTTACTCAAAGATTATTCTACTCAAAAAGTGGCTTTAAATAATTATCTATCATTTATTATTATTTTTGTGAATCTTCTAGCTCATCGAAGCATTTTATACACAGTTATAAAATTAATTTACTCAAAGATTATTCTACTCAAAAAGTGGCTTTAAATAATTATCTATCATTTATTATTATTTTTGTGAATCTTCTAGCTCATCGAAGCATTTTATACACAGTTATAAAATTAATTTACTCAAAGATTATTCTACTCAAAAAGTGGCTTTAAATAATTATCTATCATTTATTATTATTTTTGTGAATCTTCTAGCTCATCGAAGCATTTTATACACAGTTATAAAATTAATTTACTCAAAGATTATTCTACTCAAAAAGTGGCTTTAAATAATTATCTATCATTTATTATTATTTTTGTGAATCTTCTAGCTCATCGAAGCATTTTATACACAGTTATAAAATTAATTTACTCAAAGATTATTCTACTCAAAAAGTGGCTTTAAATAATTATCTATCATTTATTATTATTTTTGTGAATCTTCTAGCTCATCGAAGCATTTTATACACAGTTATAAAATTAATTTACTCAAAGATTATTCTACTCAAAAAGTGGCTTTAAATAATTATCTATCATTTATTATTATTTTTGTGAATCTTCTAGCTCATCGAAGCATTTTATACACAGTTATAAAATTAATTTACTCAAAGATTATTCTACTCAAAAAGTGGTTTTAAATAATTATCTATCATTTATTATTATTTTTGTGAATCTTCTAGCTCATCGAAGCATTTTATACACAGTTATAAAATTAATTTACTCAAAGATTATTCTACTCAAAAAGTGGCTTTAAATAATTATCTATCATTTATTATTATTTTTGTGAATCTTCTAGCTCATCGAAACATTTTATACACAGTTATAAAATTAATTTACTCAAAGATTATTCTACTCAAAAAGTGGCTTTAAATAATTATTTATCATTTATTATTATTTTTGTGAGTCTTCTAGCTCATCGAAGCATTTTATACACAGTTATAAAATTAATTTACTCAAAGATTATTCTACTCAAAAAGTGGCTTTAAATAATTATGTATCATTTATTATTATTTTTGTGAATCTTCTAGCTCATCGAAGCATTTTATACACAGTTATAAAATTAATTTACTCAAAGATTATTCTACTCAAAAAGTGGCTTTAAATAATTATCTATCATTTATTATTATTTTTGTGAATCTTCTAGCTCATCGAAGCATTTTATACACAGTTATAAAATTAATTTACTCAAAGATTATTCTACTCAAAAAGTGGCTTTAAATAATTATCTATCATTTATTATTATTTTTGTGAATCTTCTAGCTCATCGAAGCATTTTATACACAGTTATAAAATTAATTTACTCAAAGATTATTCTGCGCAAAAAGTGGCTTTAAATAATTATCTATCATTTATTATTATTTTTGTGAAAACGTTTCAAAAAATTTCGAGTTTTAGAGATAAATGAATTATTAAATAATTTTAAGAAATGTAATTTTATATAAATAAAAAATACTGCCTCCTTTTACGTGACAAATGTTGAGATAAAAATGATTTAGTTCAAATTTTAAAAACTACCGTTTTAGAAAATAAAATATATTTAATATATTTTTCTAACCGTTTTCACTCGGAACTGGAGGGTTAGCCCATTTTAAAAAGGTATCTGTTAGAAATACATTTCGCTGGTGGATACTGAAAATAGAAAAAGGAATATAATTCTGCATATAGGCATACCTGCCAACTCTCCCGGATTTTGCGGGAGATTTTATTTTCATATTTAAAATGATAGTAAATATATACTATTTTTTCTTTTATAAATTTAATTTTTATATGATTTTGATCACCACTATTCTTACAAAAATTAAGCTTATATATTAATATGCGTTACTATTATGGTTGTCAACTTAATTTTTTTCAAATACAACGTATTTGTTTGCTTAAAATTGAAGTTTTAATTCCATTTTAATACCACTGGGAAAAATGATAAAGGAAGGGATTAAAAGTTGGCAGGTATGATATAGGTCATTTCATTGAAATGGTTAGACAAAGTGTACTTTTTTTCAAAAGTTGTGATGTTATGCGTTGAACATCTTCATTTGAAACACATTCCATAAAGGTATCTGCTAGCAATATATTTGGCTGGTGGCGAACCACTTAATCTCAACATTTGTGTTCATGTAAAATGTTTTTCCTAGTGGTAGTAAACTACAGCAAGAATTGTTTTTTTAAAAAAAGTTCAAGAATTGGCATTTATCAGGATATAGGTTGGTCTTGCACTTAAAGCACCATGTTGCTAGGTCTTTAATTTTTTTCCTGGAATAAATCAAGTGCAAGGGATGCCTGATTGATTTTGTGATAGCTACGGTGTCATTGGCATACAGAGCAGTGGCGTTTTAGGCTTTCCTCTTGTTCTTTTTAGGGGAAAATCAGCATAGATAAGAAAGTAAATCTGTCCAAAAGTATTACCTTGAGGCAAGCCGGCTTTAATGTTTCTGTATGAGGAGTAAGTATTATTAATTTTGATTCAGAATTGACGATAAGTGAAATATGAATTTAGGCGTAGGAGGAGATCATCAGGAATGCCCATAAGAAGTAATTTTACTATAAATTCCCTTATGCAACACTCTATCTAAGGCTCCTACACTATCAGAGCTGACCTATCAAGCAATATTGGAGCAAACAAGTTCGCAAGTTAATGTTATGTTAGTATTAGTTATGCTATTACAGAGATGCCAACTGCTCTGGACACGGCAAAATAATTTAAAAAGCGGTAAATAACTGCTAAGCAAATTTTGCAAATAGTTGACAATATTTGCTTGCTTTTAAAAATGTAAAGCTTGTCAAAACTACTATAAAGTGGTGAATTATATAAGTCTACGCATTGTTTAGAGATAGTGGTAGATTAAAATCTACTAAATCGAACTTATTAAACCAAGAATTACAATTAATAAACTACCACTTGAAAATATTTATTCGCTGTGCTTATGTTAGCTCTTTGCTCCAACAGTAAATGATAAGACGGCCTGTCTAATTCAGGGGCTCTAACTCTATCGAATACCTTAGTTACGTCAAGCATGAGCTGTAGTGTAGTTTCGTACTTGTATTTGACTTGCTGTTACATTCCAATATGTTGATATTTTGTTTTGTAATAGAGAAGCGGGTGCGGAAGCCCTTTTGTTGTTTGGGAATGTTTTTCGGATAGGAAAGCTTTGCTGAATCCTCAAGTTGGTCTTGAATAACAATTCTTCCTCTTTTCCCGATTTTTTTTTTTAAGATTTGGGAGAAGGCTAATGTAGTGTTAGTTCTTAGGAGATGCATCATGTCTACCAGGTTCAAGAAAAAGTATAATATATTTGATATTTTCTTTTACTCATAAAGAAGGTATATATTTTTGAGGCAAGAAATGGCTGATTTTTTTAAGAGACGAAATTTCAATCATTAGATTCAAGGTTGCATCAGGACAAGGCGTTATTAAATGTTGTGTTTTTGAGTAATGTTAATAACTTCTATATCGGTAGTTAGTTAAATAGAAGTTGGAGTATCGAAATTTTCGTTATGTTCTTTTTGTAAGTTTCATAAACTTGTTAGTACCGGGGCAGGAAATGCAGCAATTGAACTCGCTCCTAAAGCGTTGACGAAAACTTCGATTCTATCATTATCAATGTTCATTTTTCTGTTTGGCCCATTAAGAGGAAAATTGTTTGAAGAAAATATTTTGAGTGCTCTGCTCTGGTCTTTCTCCAAATATGTTAAGATTATTGAATTTTCTTCAGCGTCTTCAGTGTGTATCTCTTCAGTTCTAAGACTATAGAGTTTCTTATGACAAAGATCATTGCAATGTTTAGAGCACGTGGCGCTTTTCTTCCTCCTTTGTTAAGGAAGTTAAGTATTTTCTTTTTTGTTGTTGTCAGAATTAGAAATGCGCTTGTCAATATCAATATCTTTTTCTGATATTCTTTTTGGATTTGATTGAGTTCTCTATTGTGATCAGGAAACTTATAGTTATTTATATTGATGCGAAACAGTTCAGTTGTATTTTTATGCGCAGTTGAAGAAGCAATTCTGAGATCATCAATTGAAGAACTGATGTTATCATCAGTTGAGAAAATATTTTGATCATTGTTTAATTATATAAATATTATTGCGGAGAAGAAGCTAATCAGTTTTTTTTTCGGAAGATATTCTGCTCTTTACTTTTGATGTTAGTGGTGACCTGCACAGGGTATTCGTTGCTATTTCTTTAACCCTTTCGCGCCGACTGTCACAAATACGTGACAGCATAAAACAGTATCAATCAGGGTAAAAATATAAAACTGGTAATCAAAGTATTTCTTTAGCAGTTTATTTGTGGGCGGAGTTATAATTGTTTGATTTATTTAATTAACCAATACTTTGTTCAAAATAAAACTATTTAGTTATACTTTGAATTAACGTTGATTATATATATGATTAAACTAACAATAGTTAAAGTAAAAGCGAAGTAAGTCTGTCAAATTAGCAACGACTACATTTAAGTTACCGCTTTTTATTTAATTACAACTTGATTCTGATTTTGTACGAATGCTTTTCTGAATCACCCGTCCCCAAGGGGTTAATAGTATCTATTGTGAAAGATGAAGAAAGGTTTGTAATCACGATGTCAGAGGTATAACGACCAGAAAAAGGAGCTGATTGTTGAGGAGCGTGAATGGTGAGTCTTACTTTTTTGGTAATTTTATGCAGTTGATTTTCGAGTTTGCTATTTTTCCTACCTTCCGCATAGCATTCTTAACGTTGAAGTCTCCAAAGCAAAATGCGTGAAAACAAAGGACCATCCTGAATAACTTTTGATCTAATAATAGGATTTTAACGTTCTAGAACCCAATCTCATTTGATCAAGGGGGTGACCTCAAATATGTAGTTAGAGCAGACAATATTTTACGGCATGAAATTAGACACAAAAGCGCACTTTCTCTAAATGAACAAACCGCTTTAGAACGAATTTCGGATTTCTGACCCAAAAAATATAGGTAGCCGCAATCTGTTAATTAAGCTCCCCTTAGGAGAGTTTTCCAAAGTTTGGACCCTTTAATGAGTTTTTTTATGCGTATTGCGCCATATCTAGAGAACTTTTTAAACGAATCAAAAATTTTTTTCACACGATTACAAAATTAGTTTATCCAATTACATGAAAAAGATAATAAATTTTAGTAAATCTTTATTATTTCATTAATTAATGGTCGAAAATACTTTGAATTGCAGAGTATACAACTTTTTACATTATTTTAAAGAATGTTATTTTACACAGCAAAATACTAAGTTAAATCGGAATCATGAATTTTTTCCCGTCCATTTTCACGCAGATGCCCCAGCAGAGTTGAAACGATAAAATTGTGTATCGCACATGGGACTGCCATCAATATTTTTCGTTTTTTTTCTTTCCATTATCATCGTCCATTGTGAAGATATTGTAACCAAACGATCACATCTTGATGATTCAATTGAATCTTATTTTAGAGAAGTAAGTATATTTCATAAATTTCTAACAAAAGAAATTATTTTCCTGATATAAATTGGAAGAGTGCATTTTAAAATAAAAATAAATGGCAAAGATTAGGATTTCTTTTCGACGACAAGAGAAATGTTGATTCGTATGAGATTGTAAAGTTATTGTTTTTCTGTACGTTATTGCAGCTGAATTTTAATTCTGAAAATAGCTGTACTTCCTAAATGTTTTTGGTGATAAATTTTTGTGCTCGATACAACAAGAAGTTTGTTCATAAAAGCGTTCATGTCTTATATATTTTCAAGTCGGATCTGACGCAGTTATAATCTAATGCATTAAGGTGCACCGACGAGGCGTCCCAGAATTATACCCTCTGTGGAAGAGAACTTGTTTCTTAGAAAGGAAGGTCAACAAGAGAAAAAAAAAGCATAAGTTAATATTAAGTTAATAGCTTTCTTAGGATAGTTCTTTTGCATCTTATATAAAGTTGCGATTTGGCATTAAAAGAGTTTAAGGCCCAGGCAGCACATTCGTCTTTTTTTTTAAATATTATTATTGATTGTGGGTGTTACAATTTCACGTCGTTTGACCTCTCTATTGGAAACTAAGAACTGGTATTTATCAGGATATAGTTTGGTCTTCCACTTAGAGCTGCGATGTCTTAAATTTTTTTCTCAAATAAATCAACTGCAAGGATGCGTTTGGTTGATTCCGTGATTATTGTGATGTTATTGGCACACAGAACAGTGTTGTTTAGGTTTTCATAACTGATGGGGAAATCAGCAGTAAATAAAGAGCAAATTCGTGGTCCAAGAGTATTACGTATGCTTTTTTAATGATTCTGTATGAGGAGAAAGTTATATTGATTTTCGTTCCAAATTATTGACTAGAGAGATATTCGTTTAAGATTTAAGGGACATTATTAGAAATGCTTATAAGATGTAATAGATAATGTATCCCTTTATACCACAATCCATCGAAAGCCTTAGCGACGTCGAGCATGAGCATAAGGATATAGCAATATCATACATCCAAGTCCCCATAGTCGCCTGCACCCACAATCATCTGTCCTCTGATCATCTGCCCGTTCAACTATCTGTTGTCTACGCACTCAGCAGTCTGAAAAACCGAAACAAAAAACAGACTGGAACTTGTATCAAAGCATCCTGACCATAAATAATAGTAATCTACCAGACCATAAATAATAGTAGTCAACCATACACGATCACCTCATGAAAAAACTACCAGAACAGTTCAGTGCCAGAACAAAATATTAAGAAAAATAACCCGCTCCAGATGGTTTATCCGAAATGCAAACATACACAGAGATCTAAAAAATCCCAATTCTTTCCGAACACATCTACAAGCTGAAGCAGATTTTTCCAACCATGCAGTAAATTGTGAAGCAGCGAATTTTAATCAGATTTTCACCTTCGAGAACTTCAAAAAAGACCAACAACTTAGACCAATAGCAGCACATTTTTCATCTGATGCATCTTACCATCATTATCAACATAAATGGTAGTGCACTGCCGTGGTTAACACACCCGCCTGAAGTCCTCCCGGTCCCCGGTTCGATCCCAACTGGGAATTCGCTTTTTCGAAATAACGTCCTAGGCATCCAGTTCATAATCTCAAAAAATCATCAGTGTATCCTCGATCAGTGTATCAGTGATGATTGCGAAAACCAACAGTCAAACATAGCTTAAAGCAAGAAGGAAACAACATCAACAAACTTATAAACTCTCAATATTGAACTCTAAAAAACTTTTAATATTTATTTTATAAACTATATAAACCATTTTTCAATAGATTGATTAATAGATTTAAAGTATTCTTATTGTTATCATAATTTCATACCTCAACTTTTAATTTATCAAGCAAAAGTGCTTGACCACTTTTGTATAGCTACCCCAATTCAATGCTTTTAAATTTCACGATGTATGGAATAAGGGTGCCCAGTTTTTCTAAATACAGCAAGCAAGCAGGATTTAGAGTTCGGTATTGCAAGCTGGGTACACAAGTAGGGGTCTTGCGAAACAGAACCCTTCTATCGGCCGATAGGTTCCTTCGGGTTAAATTACTAGCGAAGACTTGTGATGCCAATTACCTCATCGAAATAAGTAATTATTCAAACAGCGAGATGTTTTCTTGAAGCTAAAGCACAGTTGACTTCATTTTTTGTTAATCACTCCTACCTACAGTTCATCTTTGAAGCACGATGGCAGAGTGAAATTTTTTCTACACTTAATTTTGTACTCGTCCTCGCCGTATCCAATTTCATGCATGTTTCCATCACTTTATATAATAAATATATATATATATATATATATATATATATTACTAACCCAAATAATTTTAATATCAATGGACTTTGATTCAGTTTGTAATCATATAATTTACGGAGGTGGCCTTTTTGGCCAGGTACTCCGGTGCACCAAGTATTAATTTCCGCAGTTCCATCACTTTATGATGAATGGGAAAAGGACCATTATGGCCTCAGATGTCCAGTTCCAAAGCAAAGAAGACTTCAGAACCGATATTAATAATTCAAGGAACAAAACTTAAATTTGCATTAATTGCACTCATGAGTTAATGCAGCAGACAATATCTTAAGAAACATAATCAGTCATATAACCGCCTATTTTTTATTAAGTTTCTTTTCCGTCAAATTCGAATTCTGTTCAATTCCCATAGTATGTTAAGGAGAGCGATCGAAAGTTTAGTTCTTTTAATTTTACTTTTTGCGTCTTTCGATGAATTTTCAGACTCATCGAAAGACTTTATACACAGTTATAAAATTCGTTTACCCAAAGATTATGCTATGCAAAAAATATCTTTAAATAATTATTTATAATTATATTTGTGAAAACGTTTCAAAAAAGTTTGAATTTAAAGGAATATAATTTCATGAATCGTTTTAAGAAATGTAATTTAAAATAAATAAAAAAAATTGCTTCCTTTTACGTGACTTATGTTAAGATAGAATTGAAGTAGTTTAAATTTTAGAAACAACCATTTCGTAAAAAAAAATATTTAATATAGATTTTAATTTTGTTGCAACTTAACCTTTTTGACACAACAGGTAAAGCATTCGTACAAAATTCAAATAAAGTTGTAATTAAATAAAAAAAGCGGTAACTTAAATGTAGTCGTTGCTAATTTGACAGACTTACTTTACTTTGATTATTGTTAGTTTAATCATTTGCTTTACCTTTTGGCATTAACACATTATTTCCATATGCATGCAACACAAGTTTTGTATCAATCAGTTTACAATATTGTGACAATTTAAGATTGTTATACATTTTTAAAGGTAAAATGTATACCTGTGCACCTGTATCTAATTTAAAATTTACTGGTTTACCATGAACAGATACTGTTTTATACCAAGTATTTTCAGAACACAAATCATACATTTCATTAATATTTAATGAATCAATATACAAAGATTGGGTTTCATTATTATTATCAATAAATTCATGAACAGCATTATATTTGTTACGAAATTGCCTATTTATCAGCCTCAGAGACTGACACTGAGAGGCAAAATGGCCTTTTTTTCTACACACATTACACAATCTGTTGAAAGCTGGACATTCAAATTGTTTGTGCCATCGTCCACACTTCCTACATTTAAATGAATCACTTTCACTCGATGATGGCTTTTGATTTAGTTTCAAAGCATCAATTTGGCACTGAAGTGAGTCATCATGTCTATGAATCACCTTGAGCTGCTCTTTGCTCACTTCAGATGCCCTGACATATTCCGCAGCTTTTTGCAAAGTCAGTTGCTGTTCTCTTAATAGACGTTCTTGTAGCACTTTATCTCGAATCCCTACTACAACACGGTCTCTTATGAGAGATTCTTCCTGCGTCGAAAACTCACATGATGCAGCAAGCGTTTTCAGTTGAGTTAAATACACATCGAACGATTGGCCTTCTTGCTGCGAACATGAGAAAAATTTATAGCTCTCAAAGACAATATTCCGCCTAGGAACGCAATACTCTTGGAATTTAGCAACCACGTCAGTATATTTTTCAGACGACTCATCCCCCTCAAATGTAAAAGTAGTAAATACTTCAACACCTTCATTTCCAAGAAGATTGAGGAGAATGGCAATTTTCTTTCTATCCGGCTTCTCATCTTTTTCAGTAGCAAGCATATAGTTCTGAAACTTTTGGTACCACCTCTTCCAACTTTCTGCAACGTTACCAATTGAAAAACTTATTTCTTCTGGCGGCTTAAAACTTTCCACCTTTCGGTTTATTCTTCTCACACCATGTTATGTTCAATAAACACACAGTTTTAAATAAATATATAACTTTATTAATAGTCAAGAATAATTATATGAAACATGTTAAACCTCGTGGTTCCGTTCAACAACAACCGCTGACGTCACCCCTGGTCTGTTGCCATCCTCCTAAGGTGTATAATATAATCGATTACGATTATAGGACACACTCCTGACCAAACTATGGGGACCACATTTCCCAGTTTACGGCTACCCCCTATATTTTGAAGATTAAAAAGCCAAATATGTAAAAAAAAAAATAATATATATACACTGGTGTGCAAAACTTAAGCAACAAGTGGTTTTTCGGTCACAGCTCTCCAACAAAGTATAAGATAGCCATGAAATTGCAGTATAATATGCACGTAATTCAGTAGAAAGATTATTTGTATGCAAATTTTAGAAATAAAACGTCGTAGGTGATGTAAGTGTACGTAAACCTTGAGGGTCGGCACGCGCAGGTCAAAGCTGTGATAAAAGGATGAAGAGCACCGTAGTTAAAGACATTCGTTGCAAGTGATTTGTTTTGTGAAACATGTCTTCAAGAAATCGTTTAGACCACTTTACTCGAGGAAGAATGATTGGGAAGCTTGAGGAGGGGCGTAGTGTGACCAGTGTCGCCGAAGAGTTCGGGATCAACAAAATGATAAAAAAAAAGCGGTAAATAACTACGAAGTCAATTTTACTAATATTTGACTATTCTTACTTGCTTTTAAGGACGTGTAGCAGGTCATGACTACTAAAAGTGGTGAATTATATAAACCTACGAATTATTTAGAAATAATGGTGGATAAAAATCTACTAAATTGAATTTATTAAACCAAGAATCACAATTGATAAACTACCACTTGAAAATATATATTTGCTGTCCGGAGCAAGTTGGCATCTCTGCACTGTATGCCAATGACACCGTAGTTAGCATAAAATCAGTCACACTCTGAAATAACTAAAGTGCGTGGGGCACTTGATTTATTCCAGAGAAAGAAATTAAAGATATCGCAACATAGTGCTCTAAATGGAAGACCAACCTATATCCTGATAAATGGCAACTCTTAGGGCCGGGATAGCCTGGTCGGTAGAGCGCTGGGCCCATGTCCAAGAGGTGGTGGGTTCAATCCTTGCCGGCCGAAGACAGTAAATGGTTACCGATGCACGTTAAATCTGTCGAGTCTCAAAGTCCTCCATGTTCCCGTAACAAATCAATATCTCTTGAGATACTGAGTCAGAATTTTCCTTGTCTTGGATTAGTCAAAATTACAAGGCTACGGAGATGAACATTAGTAGTCGTAAACCCATGAAATTGGGTCGGCTGTTCAACGATGGTTATAAAATAAAATCGTAACTCTTAGATTTAAAAAAAAAAATTCTTTAGTTTACTACCACTGGGAAAAACATTTCGCAAACTCAAATGATGACACACCTAGCAGACACTTTTTGTAGAATGTTTCGAATGAAGAAGTTTTACACCGAATATCGCAACTTAAAAAAAAAAAAACTTTCCTAACTGTTTCAATGAAATTTTCTTTCTTTTTATTTAGTACCTACCAGACAAACGTATTGCAAGCAAGTACCTTCATCAAATACACCTCTGGCGTGGTCTAATAACCCGTAACACATATTGGAAAATTAAATTCTTTATTAAATATATTTTATTTTCTGTAACGGTAGTTTCTACTATCTGAACTACCTCATTTCTATTTCAACATTTGTGAAGTGAAAAGAAAACAGTAATTTTTTATTAGTTTAAAATTGCATTTCTTAAAATGACTTAATAATTCATATACCTTAGACGGCCTCAGTCCATTCTCCATTACTATACAAATTTTCAAGACATTGTTTTCTTTCCCCCCCCCCTTACAGGCTTTACATCTTCTCCATGATATGATGGTTTGGCGAAAGGACATTAAGTGGTTTATTTAAATAGAAATTTACAATATAAAATATGTTTACTTTCTCGTTAAGTTAGTAATTTATTATAACATTAATATTTAATAATTTTTTAATAAACATCTATTTAAATACTGCCACAAATAGAAGTAATAAAAAAGAAGTATTTTTCAACAAATAATCTTTGCCGATATTCATCTATAAACTGAAACATTTATTTTCCTTGTGAGCATAATATTTATTTGTATTCGCTTTTTTTTTCCAAAGCAGTAAAAATTGCACTGTACATTTAACACACAATTTTATTTTTCACTGAAGTAAAATAATTTATCTACTACTTTATATTAAATTTCCTAATCTGCTAATATTGTTTTTTCTCATACAGTTTGACATGATGAGCAACATCAAATTCAACGCCTAAACTTGCTCACCGATTAGTGTCATTAATCAAAGAATTACAGGAATTGCTCAAAAATGAAGAAGTGCTACGTCTTCTGCGGGATATCATCGGGGAAACATCTCAATCACAGTGAGTTCTATTTTTATTTCCAAGACTCTCAAGTTAAATTCACTGAACTTTTCACAGTAGACTTTTACTTCTGTTAAATTAAGCTACATCAAATTTTATTTTCTGAAAATATAGCCAATTAATGCATATGTATTTATCGACTTATGCACGTTAAATTCTTTTGCAAATTCTATTGTATTTAAGGAACAATATTTCTCTAATAAAATATATTTACTGCATTTTCTCCAAATATGTTATTTTATCATGAATCAAGGTATAATTTATCTATATTCATCAATTATGTTCTTCATTTTTCAAAAATCAATTATTGTACATATCAAATCATGTTATATCTTTATTTTAAATTAAAGTCTACAATCAATATTTCTAATGTTATGTAAAAACGTCAATTTGTCATATTGAATTTTTCATTGTTTTATTATTTCACAAGCGAACGGCTTGATTTTTTTTTAATGGCTACCACAATGTATTCGAATGAACTTCAATGTATGTCATAATTAAATATGTGCTAGTTAAAATATAGAAATTTAATTAGTGAAATATGTATCAATTTATGTTAATATTTATTTATGTCAACTTACGTATATATATGTCAAATTATGTTTATATTTATATATGTCAACTTAGATTCGATGAATCAGATATTCAAATGTTATATTTACTCAAGCAAAGTGCTTGTTTTTCTATTAGCTACCACATCGACTGCTAAATTCAAAATGTTATTACTATAAATTTTCTGTAAATTTCTAGATGTATGGGATAGGGGCCGCTAAGAGGCCCAGGTGCCCAATTTTTGTAGATAAAAGTAAGTAAGTAAAGTAAGTGTTCGGTCTTAGGCGAAGCGCCATCTGTAGCAATTGTTGTGAACTGCTCAGTTTCTCTTGAACTCTTGTTTGAGCCAGTCGTGGCTTTCATTGCAATAGTGCAATGATTTTGGTTATTTACAATTGTTAAAATAAAATATTGTTTGTTGAAATTTCGTATTTAATGAACCAGCGCACTGTGTACAATCGTGTACATAATAAAGTGATCCTAGTGGACCCGGAGGTCGTACTTTCGAACTTTCTGTTTGTTGTGGAATGCGTAGTTTCATTTCGTTTTCTTCATAATGAGCAGTAGTAGTGAAGAAGACAAAAAATCAGAAAAGACTGTGCTTAGTCGCAGAAAGGGTTATTTGAAAGGTCGAATAACCAAATTAGAGACATTTGTTCGTGAGAAAGCCGAAACAGCTGGACTATTATTGCTTCAATGCAAATTAGAAAACGTTTTGGACACTTGTGATAAACTAGAGAAATTGAAACTGGATTATTATGCCACCCTCGATGAAAAAGATTTGCCCAATTTTGAAGCTGAAATGGACAATTTAGAAGAGTCTATAGAACATATAAAGGTAAGCTTGCAAACCTTTATATTTAAGTTTCAACATAGTGAAGTGAGAGGCAATGATTCTATTGTAACTAAAGTGAATTTGAAGTTACCAGATATTAATTTGCCTACATTTAATGGACAAGTTGAGCATTGGTCAAGCTTTAAACAACAATTCGATAGTTTAATATCTAATAATTCTTCATTGTCTGATTTACAAAAGTTGATTTATTTGAGATCGTTGCTTAAGGGCGATGCTAAATACATAGAAACTAGTGAAGATTCATTTGAATCTTTAATGAAAGTTTTAATTGATAGATATGAGAATAAGCGTATTGTGGTAAATAGTTATATTTCTAATATTTTAAACTTTGAAAAGTTATCGTATGATTCTTTTAAAGACATAAGAAATCTTATTGATGTGTTAAACCGTAATTTAAGAGGTTTAAAACTTTTGAAATTAGAAAGTAACGATTTATGTTATCAATTGCTAATGAATATTATTCTAAAAAAAGTAGATAAAAATACACGTAAGGAATTCGAAATGTCTCTAACAACTTCTGATTTACCCGAATGGGATAAGTTTTTGGACTTTCTTCATAAAAGAGCTCAGTTATTAGAGAATTTACAAGGTGTGCAGCCAAATAAATCGAAACTTCATCCCGTAAATAAAAGTAAATCTTTTATTCTAAAATCTAGTTTGAAATGTTTGTTGTGTAAAAAACCGCATGAACTGCATAATTGTCCATTATTTTTAGATCTTTCCACTTTAAAAAGGTTTGAAGAAGTTAAAAAATTAAGGCTTTGCATTAATTGTTTTGGTAATAATCATAAACTTTCTAATTGTTTTTCGAAAGTTTGTTGTAAAATTTGTAACTGTAAACATCACGATTTACTTCATAGAGATAATTCTCGCCCGCTTGAAACTATTAAATCAAGTTCAGATATGTCAAAACAAACCCCCTCCCTGGCGCCAAATGTATTGAGTAATATTTCTGAAGCCGGTGAAATTGCTGACTCAGAGAAATCGAAAGAGAGTAGCGTCTCCCACGCATTCTCAACTCGTAGTCTAAATAGTAATAAATTAGTTCTTCTATCTACTGCCTTAATTAACATCTGGAGTCCGCTTAAAAATAAATATGTTTTAATAAGAGCATTATTGGACAATGGCAGTCAGTCGAATTATTTAAATTCTGATACTTGTTTTGATTTAGGATTGAAACGAGAAAAAATAAACATTTCTGTTAGTGGATTGGGAGAGAATAAAATGAATGTTAAGTGGAAAGCGACTTCTTTGATTTGTAATAAGGATTTATCTTTTTCTTCGCAAGTTGAATTGTTATTAGTTCCTAGAATTACGGGCTTGATTCCATCGACTCCCATTAAAATTAGTGAGCATTTAATTCCTGATCGTGCGTTATTAGCTGATCCAAATTTTGAGATACCGAGTAAAATAAACATGATTATAGGAGCTGAGCTCTTTTATGATATTTTAAAGGAAGGAAAAACCAGAGTTTCTCCTAATTTGTTATTCCAAAATTCTGCTTTTGGTTTGATAGCAACGGGTAAGGTTCATGAGAACAATTTAAATTCCTTTTGCGGTTTAACACATACCTCTGAAAATATTGAAGATTCCCTTCAGAAATTTTGGGAAATCGAAAGTGTTTCGTCAGATATGCTTACTGGTGAGGAGGAATATTGTGAAAATCATTTTTTACAAACTCATTATCGCAACGAATGTGGTAGATATGTGGTTCAAATGCCACTCAAAAAGGATCCCCAATGTTTAGGTGATTCAAAGAAACTAGCTTTAAAGAGATTGAATAATATATATAGAAAGTTAGACTGTAATCCTGAACTTTGTAACTTATATAAAGACTTTATGCTTGAATATCAAAATTCAGGACACATGCAACTAGTTGACACCGATATTAATGTAAACGCTAGTTATTATATTCCCCATCTTGGCGTACATCGCCCTGACAAAACTACCACAAAATTGCGCGTCGTTTTTGATGCTAGTGCGCAAACATCGAGTGGTGAATCACTTAACTCTATTCAAATGAAGGGGGGCGTGCTTCAGGATGATTTATTTTCAATTATGTGTAGATTTAGGAAACATCCTGTAGCCTTTACGGCTGATATTAGAGGTATGTTTCGTACTATCTTATTTGATGAAAATCAACGAGATTTACAAAGAATATTGTGGAAATTGAATAAAGATGAAGAAGCTAAAATTTACAAGCTCTGTACTGTAACCTATGGTACTACCTCTGCTCCATTTTTGGCGACGCGTGTCTTAAGACAAATTTCGATTGATGAAGGGAAGGATTTTCCCGTTGCAGCTCGTGTCGTCCAAAATGATTGTTATATGGACGATGTAGTCTCGGGGGCTAATGATATTTCTTCTGCCTTAGAGTTAAAAAATCAGTTAATAAACCTTCTTCATCGGGGTGGCATGAATTTACACAAATGGTCATCTAATGAACAGTCCTTGTTAGAAAACTTACCGTATGAAGACCAGGAGTACCATTTCGATATTAAAAACAACGTTAAGACTCTCGGTGTGATATGGAACCCAAATGCAGATTTGTTTCAATTTTCAATTTCAGATAGCACTAATCTGACGAACTATACTAAAAGAACAGTTTTATCGTGCATTTCAAGACTGTTTGATCCATTAGGCCTCTTGGGGCCGGTGATAGTGAAGGCCAAAATTTTTATGCAAAAGCTCTGGCTACAAAAACTGGACTGGGACCAGGCACTGCCAGACTGCAAAGTTAAGGAGTGGGAGAAGTATGCTTCCTTACTTCTCTGTGTGAAAGACATTAAAATAGACCGCTGTGTAACGAATGGAACTGTTTCCTCCTTTGAAATCCATGGCTTCTGCGATGCTTCGCAAGATGCATACGGTGCAGCGATTTATTTACGATGTAAGAATGAATTGAATCAAGTGACTATTAACTTACTGTGCAGCAAGTCACGCATAGCGCCGATAAAAAAGTTGACGATTCCTCGTTTAGAATTAGTGGCGGCTGAACTAATGTCCAAACTTCTACAGAAACTGTTAAAAGCTCTTCAAATGGATATACAAAGTGTCTACTTGTGGTCGGATTCAACCATAACCTTGGCGTGGATACGAACTGATCCATGTTTGTTGAAAACTTTCGTATCGAATAGAGTGTCCAAGATTCAAGAAATCACTAGATTATTTAAATGGGGACATGTGCCTTCCGAACGCAACCCTGCTGACCTTATTTCGCGTGGTGTTACTGCAGACAAAATCTCAAACTCTGAACTTTGGTGGCATGGCCCTTCCTTTCTAAAGACTGAGGATTACAAGCAATTCGAACATTCTCCTTCTTCCAGCGATGAATATATGGTTGAACTCAAGAAAAATTCTGACCTTAATTTTACTGAGAAAAACACCTTTATAATTGATTTTTTGAACAAAAGCAATAGTTATATGAAACTAATCAGAATCTTAAGTTTTATTTTCAGGTTTGTAAGAAATGCTAAAAACCCAGCAAAGAAAACTACGGGACCGATTTCGAGGGATGAGTTAAAATTATCCGAATTGTTTTTGATTAGAGAAGTACAGAGGGATGAATTTTCTTCTGATATTGCAGATATTCAGAAAGGTGCAATTTCTTCTAAGAGTAAGATTAAATCACTTAACGCTCTTTTAGATGCAGATAGAATATTGAGGGTGGGTGGTCGTTTGGCCCACTCGCAGGTAAGTTTCGATGCTAAGTTTCCCATTATTTTGCCTGCGGGTCATAAGCTTACATATTTAATTATGTTGTATTTCCATTTAAAAGATTTGCATCTTGGTCCCCAGGCATTACTTAATTCTGTTCGCCAAAGGTTTTGGCCAATTCACGGAAGAAATCTTGCCAGAAAAATAGTGCACGAGTGTGTTACTTGTTTTAAATTTAGACCTGTAGCTATTGATCAATTAATGGGTAATCTTCCATCTTATCGATTAAATCCTGAGTTCACCTTTAATAAATCAGGCTTAGATTTCTGCGGACCGTTTCTTGTCAAGCAAAAAAATCAAAGAAAAGTAAGTTTTCAAAAAATGTATGTAGCAGTTTTTGTGTGCCTTTGCACTCGGGCAGTACATTTGGAAATTGTCTCGGACTTAACAACTGAGGCCTTGATTGCCACATTAAAAAGGTTTTTTGCAAGAAGGGGGAAATGTTCTATTTTAATGAGTGATAATGCGAGTAATTTTTGTGGAGCTCGGAACGAGTTAAAACGGTTATATAGTTTGGCTCAATCTCCGGAACAAGAATTAATTGATTATCTGTTAACAGAAGAGGTTACTTGGAAATTTATACCGCAACGGGCCCCCCATTTCGGGGGTATTTGGGAAGCAGCAGTGAAATCCTTTAAAACCCACTTTAAAAAGACTGTTGGAATTTCTAAACTAACCCTTGAGGAATTTTTGACCCTTGTTACGCAGATAGAGGGAATTTTAAACTCTAGACCAATTACTCCATTATCTACAAATGCAAATGATATGAACGCTCTGACGCCAGGTCATTTTTTAATAGGGCGTCCAATAACTGCCCCCATAGAACCCGAAATCACTCCAATTCCAGATAACAGATTGTCTAGATGGGAAAGAGTTACAAAATTGACTCAAAATATTTGGAAAAGGTGGCAAAGAGATTACTTGTCTAATTTACACGAGCGAACTAAGTGGCAATTTTCGAAGGATAATGTTACCCCTGGTACAATGGTTCTAGTTAGGGAAGATAATCTTCCAGTATGTCATTGGTTAATTGGTAGAGTTGAAGAAACTATAGCTGGCAAAGATAAAAAGGTTAGGGTTGTTTTAGTGCGAACTTCTAAAGGTTTATTTAAAAGACCAATTCATAAATTGAGTATTTTACCTATTGAGAACACTAAATAGTTTGGTAATAATTGTAACCTCATTGAATTATTTTTTGTTTATATTTGTATTGTATCATTGTATTTTAATAATTTCCTTTAAATTTGGAATTGTGCATTCATTTAATATGGAAACAAATAATTTTCTACAGTCCATAATTTTATTCTATTAATTGAAATCAAATATTTCTAATAATTTTATTGTTATTCTTATAGTTTCAATGCATATTAGTTATTGTTGAAATATGTTAAATATTTCAAGGGGCCGGCATGTTCGGTCTTAGGCGAAGCGCCATCTGTAGCAATTGTTGTGAACTGCTCAGTTTCTCTTGAACTCTTGTTTGAGCCAGTCGTGGCTTTCATTGCAATAGTGCAATGATTTTGGTTATTTACAATTGTTAAAATAAAATATTGTTTGTTGAAATTTCGTATTTAATGAACCAGCGCACTGTGTACAATCGTGTACAGTAAGTAAAGTTTGACATGATGGGAAAAATTAGTATCAAATAGACGTATAATAGTAAATGGTGGAATATAAGCAATACAGTAGTTGAATTTTTACTGTAGCTGAGAGTAATAGGCGACGGTACTTTAACATATCTGTTGTTATGGATGGTGATTTCAATATAAATGTAAACAATAACAATCTCGAGCTCAATTTGTTTGTCTAAGATAGGTACTCTCACAGCCACAAAATCTGCGGCAGTCTGGTGTTATGGAAACAAGAAGAGGGCATTTTAGGGAGGGTAGCTTCGAGGAAGAGGTTTCCTTTTCTCTCGCCGAAACTAGTCCTAAAGAAGAACCCCGCACCCTTACTTGAGATAATGATACCTCGTTACCATAGTCACCGCCACAGCTCCAGATGAATGTCTGGCAGAGTACCTATCTCAGACAAGCTGGAATGTTTCATAGGAAGATGTTTTACGCAGAATATGACAACGTTAAAAAAATAAACTATATTCAGAAATATTTTCCTTTTTTTTATTTTCAGTAGCCAAAAGTATTGCTAATAGATACCTTTTTTTAAGTTATTAACACTGTGTATTTACAATGAAAAATAAAACAAAATTAAAAGTTATATTAAATATATTTTATTTTCTGAAACAGTAGTTTCTAATATTATTGAACTACCTGATCTTTATCTCAACATTTGCCACGTGAAAGAAAGCAGTATTTTTTTAAAATTATTTAAGGCTACTTTTTGCATAGAATATTATTCTTTGGGAAAACGAATTTTATAACTGTGTATGAAATGTATCGATATATTGCAAAACACGCAAAAAGTAAAATTAAGAGAACTAAACTTTTGATCGCTTTCCTGACCATACTATGGGATTTGGACAGAATTCGAATTTGGCTGAAAAGAAACTTAATTTATTGTAAATAAATTTTTCGAAATTTTTTAATAAATTAAACTTTTATTTTTTGTAATTTGACATATTAAAAATAATGAAATATCATAAGAAATGCAACATTATTACTGTTGTCTCGTGGCGACACTTTTAAAAAGTGGGCGTAACTTTCCTAATTCTAAAAGGTTTAATCTTCAATTCGCTACCAATTTATTTGAATTTTGCACAATGCGGAGTAGTTTTTACTTCTAGTTATTCTAAAAAAGAACTCTCCCCTCAGCACTAATAACAGGATTCTAATTTTTAAAATGCTTCTCACCCCCCTATTAACATATGCAGCACCCACCTTCGGGGAGGGGCTGCGAAGACAAATCTTAAATTCTTACAGAGTGCTTATAATAAAACCCTCCGCAATATCACAAATTCAACCTGGTATTTCAGGAACACAAATATCCGTAATGATACCTGTACGCTTAGTCTTCTTGACTTATACAGAAATAGATCTCTTAAATATTTTCTTAAGAGCACTGGAAACTCCAACCCCCTTATTTGGTCTTCGTCTAATTACGACCCAGAGGACCCTAAGTGCAGGAGACGGCCTAAGGCCATTCTCCATCACTATAAAAATCTTCAAGACATCGTTTGAGTCGTATTTCTGATTTTTCTATCCCCCTGACTGACTCCTCATGTCCTCTATCATCATTACCCTTTTCCACATTCTTGGGTAGGCCCAATCCTTCGCAGAATTACTGCGGCTAAATCTGATTCAATTTACTAATACAACTACTAACAATGCTAATCACTCACTGCTTATTTGTCAATAGTTATAAATTAAAAATGAATAATAATTAATAATAATTAATTTAAAGAACTTATGACTTTATCTGTTTGCTTACGTTTTTACCTGTCCGTACCTCCCTGTTCTATTTTTTTACCGCAATATTATTTAGCTACCTAACATTAAGTTTACTAACCCAAATAATTTTAATATCAATGGCCTTTGATTCAGTTTGCAATCATATAATTTACGGAGGTGGCCTTTTTGGCCAGGTACTCCGGTGCACCAAGTATTAGTTTCCTCAGTTACTATTGAAAGTGGATTCCAAGAATGATTATACTAAAATTTTCAACAAGAACAATTTGAAATGTATCTCATAGTCATATTAAATAAATAACAAGAAAATAAAATATCTACCACTTTTTACATTTTAGTTGCCTGTGACTTAAATGTGTATCTTTTGTAAGGAACACGACTTCAGCGTGGTTAAAAGTACCTGTGAATTAAAAATAACTGTTTGTTATTGAAAAAATCATATTGATTATTTTGTACAGTACAAACTAATTTATGGTATCGTAAACGTATTGTCTACTTCTTCCTACCACTTTCTACGTAGCAGAGAAGTGGAAACTCAAAGTAGGCACACAAATTAAATTTTCAAAAATTCCGGATAGAATAATATTATTAAATTGCGTAAAAACTGTGTTTGGTAGAGTGAAATTGATTGCGAATTTCAAATCAGAGACGAAAGAATAACCAAAATTTCGGTTAATAACCTAATGCATTAGCACCATAGCGTGAATAAATACACGTTTTGTTTATCTGAAAACCATACGTGTCTTTTCGCGAACAGAACTTTCAGATGCTTATCTACATTTGTGATTATAATTGAACCACTTTTTAATTGTTGAGAAGCAATTCAAGAGCGATACGAGAACAGAAGAAATTGTCAGATCTGAAAGAAGAATACCTATCAAGCAATCTTCTGAACTCACGAAAAGTCCTTTTTATTATTAATTCCATTAACAATTTTCTTTAAAAAAATAAGCTTTTTCTTACCGCTCTAATGAAATAGACCATACACAGAAATATTTTCCATTTTTAATTTTCATTGTCCACCAGAAAAATGTTTTGGTAGCAGATATTTTTTAGTTAATGTTTTAATTACAAGTACGATAATCAGTAATTAAACAAGATTAAAATATATATTAAATATATTTTATTTTCTGAAACGGTAGTTTCTAAAATTTGAACTACCTCATTTCTATATGAACATTTGTCACGAAAGAGGAAGCCGTATCTTTTTTTATTTATTTAAAATTACATTTCTTAAAATGGTTTAATAATTAATATACCTTAAAATACTGGGTAAACGAATTTCGTAACTGTGTATAAAATGTTACGATGAGCTTGAAAATTCATCCAGATATTGCAAAACACGCAAGAAGTAAAATTAAGCGAACTAGACTTTTGATCGCTCTCCTGACCATACTATTGGAACCATTTCTACAGAATTCGAAATTGACGGAAAAGAAATTTAATAAAAAATGCGTCGTTATATGATTGATTATGCTTCTTAAAATCAGTAAAATTTCATTCATTCACGGAAATTTTATTCATTACTAAATTTATTCTGGATAATTATTCATAATCAAATTTTGTCATTGTTCTTCATTCATTATGCAAACTTATGCAATTTTTTGAATAATGATTGTTCAATAAATTCTTTAGTCATTACTAATTTTTCTGAATAAAATTTTAAATAACCAGCGAAAAATGCAAGCATTATGTCATTTTCTTTGCAAGTTGCGAGTCAATTACAAAATGCAGTAATTGATTACAAATGTAATTAACTATAGATAAATCAACTTCTTCAAATAATCATGGTTACAAGTAATTACAGTAACAAATTATTATCATCTATCATTACAAGCTGACAATATCATCGCCATCTTTCACCGAACAACTTACAAGCGGAATACTAATAAATTGAGACCCGAAAACCTCTGGTGGACAGACACTCTCATGACAATGAGGAAAAGAGGGAGAGCACTCAGAAGAAAACTTCAAAAGAGTCCCGATGATTTAAGCCGTAATAATAACAAAATATAATTTAAGAAGCACTTGGCCAAATATATAAAAATGCTCAGGCATCAAAAAAATAATGAAATAAAACGATACATTGATAGTTTCACCTCAAACTCGGCGTTTTGGCAAACCTTGCAAGATCTGAAAAGGTGTCAACGTAAGTAACTAAATAACACACTTACACTCAGGGAAGGCGGCTCCAGCACGAGTAACTATAAAGAATCAATCACTAATATACTTAACTACCATTTTCCCATGATACAGGACGACACCACCCAGATTCACCTCAGAGGCATTGATGATCCCCTTTTTACTTATTCTGAGATCGAACTCGTCATCAGAAACAACAAATCCAACAAGTCTCCGGGTTCGGATGGAATTCCAGCTGAGGTGTACAGGGACTTATATTATTGTGACAAAGAACTGGTTCGGGGCTGTGCTCAACAAATGTTTACAAATGGGTTCTTTCCGAGAACTTTGGAAATCTGCATTCATCTGTTTGAAACCTAAACAAGGTATAGACCCTCGCTTCCCCCAGAGTTGTCGTCCCATCTCACTGCTCTCTACCTGGTGTAAAATTCTAGATAAACTTATCGCTGAAAGACTAATCTACTTCTTGGAAAGTAAAACCAATTTACACCTAAACCAATTTGGCTTCAGTAGAGCGGACGATGCTCTTAACATTGTTGTCAATTATGTTACAAATGCAAAACAGGAGGGCAGACACACAGTAGGCGTTGCCATGGACATCAAAAATGCATTCAACTCTGCAAAGTGGCATATTCTTAAGCAAAAGCTTAATGGTGTCGGTGCTGGCAGTAATCTTTGACTTTTTAAACAATTGTCACGACTGTTTTAACTTTAATGGCACTTTTATTGAATCACCAACTGATGAAGGGGTGATCCAGGGTTCGTCCCTGGGACCCATTCTGTTACTCATTCTTATTAATTCACTATCAGTTGATTTCAATTTTAATGATAGCAATTTGCTAGCATTTGCCGATGACATCTTCTTGCTAATGAAACACTCCATCGTTTAGAGAATTGATAGACTTGGTACAGATATCATCCAGTCGCTTACTAATTGGGCCAGGAGTCACAACCTCGCTTTTGCTCCTGAAAAAACAAAGCTAATTACTTTTCCCAAAGACGCCAAATACCTCGGAAGGCAACCATGTATTAAGATGGACGGGACAACAACTGCCCACATGAAATCGGTGAAAAACCTTAAATACCTTGTGTTGTTATGTTGAATAACACAGAGGGCAATGCCGGCAAATAAAGTATTTATTAAAACATAATATGAGGAAATAATATATTGCACACACAGTGCAATGCAAAAGGAATGCACCCGAAACAACCAACATTCAGTCAACTTCTTCAACTAATATATATCGATTTCCCCTATCGGGAAGTCGTCCCATTAGATTACGCAATTCGCGCAACCTACCTGAGAGGGAGAGGAAAAATGGAATTTTATTTGAATATCAACAACACCTTGGTATATCACCCTCGGTTGAGTTGGGCCCCACACCTTGAGCAGCTTAATTCCGATGTCACAATATTCTATAACAAATTGAAACAATATAACAGGGCCACTTGGGGTTCAAATTTTGTCTCATAACAAAATCAGCCATTTCACAATAATCTTGCCTTAAAAATATATACTCTCCTAATGCGTAAAAAAATATCATATATATTATACTTTTTCCTGAACCTAGGTTAAGACGCTGCATCTCCTGAGAACTAACACCCCATTAGCCTTCTTCCAATGCTTTAAAAAACTTTCGAAAAAGAAATGAGGGGAAAAAAGCGTTATTCAACATCGCTTTATGATTCAGCAAAGCTTTCCGACCCCCGCAAAACATTCCCAAACAACAATACGACTTCCGTACGAGCTTCTCTACTACAAAACAAAATATCGACATATTATAATGTATCAGCAAGCCAAATACAAATGCGAAACTACACTACAGCTCATGCTTGACGTCATGAAGGCGTGAGATAGAGTGTGGCATAAGGGGACTTATAATCAAATTACTTCTTACGGTTATTCCTGATGATCTCCTACTAAGCCTGAACTCATATTTCGCTTATCGTCAATTCCGAATAAAAATTAACAATCACAATAATCTTGCCTTAAAAACATATACTTTAATAATGAGTAAAAAAAAATCATATGTATTATACTTTTTCTTAAACCTGGTGAACACGCTGCATCTCTTGAGAACTAACATCCCATTTGCCTTCTTCCAAAGCTGTAAAAACTTTTGATGTTTTACGCAGAATATCACAACTTCTTAAAAAATAATCATTTCAATGAAGTTGCTGATATTGAGAAATATATTCAAGTGCTTTTTTTCGTATCTACCAGCAAAATGCATTGCTATAAGATGCCTTTTTTAATATTCGGGTAAACAGCATTATACTCTAATTTTGGAACACAATTAAAATTTATAATAAATTTATTTTATTTTTTGAAACGGTAGTTTATAATATTTGAACTACCTCATTTCCATCTCAACATTTGTCGCATGAATAGTCCTAGTCCTAGTGTTTTGATTTTATTGGGCACCTGGGACGCGAAGCGGCCCCTATCCCATTCATATCGCATGAATAGAAGTGGTATTTTCTTTATTTCTTAAAAATTATATTTTTTTCAAATGATTTAATTATTTAAGTACCTTAAAATTCAAACTTTTTTGAAACTTTTCACAAAAATAATAATAAATGATAAATAATTATTTAAAGCTACTTTTGCATAGAATAATCTTTGGGGAAATGAATTTTATAACTGTGTATAAAATGTTTCGATGAGCTTGAAAATTCTAAGAGATATTGCTTAACACGCAAAAATTAAAAATAAAAGAACTAAACATTTGATCGCTCTCCTGACCAAACTAACCAAACAAGATAAAAAATAAAACTAAACACTTTATGCATCAAATGCTAACTATGAGCCTGTTATAAATCATTATTCAGTTCAAAATATGTTTTTTTTATAAATAGTATGCATTTCAAGGTTTGCCGAGAGTGACTAAAATAGCAAAAATTGGTGACGATTAAAATTTGGAATTTTAATAAAAGAGATTGAAATTTGGAAATTTTATAGCATATATTTTGAGATTACCAGAAATGCGAACTTGCTTAGCATTGTAAAAATAAATATTTCCTAGTAATATCAAAATTAAAGTTATTTTTAGTTCAGTTTCTTTTTTTTTTCATTTCAAAATTCCTTTCCAAAATCTGAAGCATCAGAAAATTAAAAAAGAATAATCGTAATTCATAATAGCGTGAATAAGTGCACCTTTTGCATATCTGAAAATAATAAGTGTTTCTTAGCGAACAGAACTTTCAGACAGACCTAATTATCTATATTTGTGTTTATAATTGAACCACTTTTTAATTATTGAGGAGCCTGTTTTAAGAGCGAACCGAGAACTGAAGAAATTTTCAGATTTAAAAGAAGAATACTTATCTGCCAATCTTCTGAATTCACAAAAAGTTTTTTTATTATTCATTACTATCGCAACTTTAAAAAAATAAAAAGTTCTTCAAACCATTTCCCTTTTTTTATTCTATTCAGTATGCACCAGCCAAATGAATTGCTAGCAAATACCTTTATTAGATGCACGGAAAAAATCTTTCGACAGTTAAGTTACAACAAAATAAAAAAAATTTTAATAAATATATTTTATTTTTCTAAACGATAGTTTCTAAAATTTGAACTATCTCATTTATATCTCAACAATTGTCACGTAAAAAGATGCATTATTTTTTATATTTATTTAAATTTGCATTTTTTAAAACGGTGTAATAATTCATATACCTATAAATTCAAAATTTTTTGAAACGCTTTAGCAAAAAAAAATTAATAGTCAACATAATAATCGACAATTGAACTTGTTAAAACTCGTGAAAATATTAAATTATGTAGCTTTTACTAATTATAATATATTTAGCAATTACTTCTTTTAAAACGTATCGTCTAGACCAGGAGCCCAAAGTTCAATTTGGTTGTCAAGGGATCATTTAAAAATTATCTGGTCCTCAGTTCACGTTAACCATATACAGGATGGTTCCGAATTCATGGTACAAACTTTAAAGGTAGATACAGGACATTGTAACAATCATTTATTGTATAGGAATCTATGGTTGCAAGTGACGCGGTGAGTCACAAACACAAAAAATAAGAGACGAAAGGAAAACGTCGTTGATAGGTGCAATCTTTACAGTAACTGTTCAAAATTGCGTCCACCAGTAGCGATACATGCTTGACAGCGTCGCTAGAGCGATTTCAAAGGTGCCAAGTATTTCACGCACACGTACAGCAGCTTCAGATATTCGAAAAACGAGACTCATGTGAGTCATGTGAAATAGCATAAACAAGATTCTTCAGATGTTCCCATGAAAAGAAAGATCATCGTCCTTGGCCACCCTTGATCCTTGGCCACCACGCGCAATCCATCGTACCTCAAACGTGGCATTCAGGTAGGTGCGTACATCAGTGCTGAAGTGGTCTGGCACCCCATCATGCTCAAACCACGTGCAGCTACGATCGGAACACTCTGCAGTAGTTCTGGAAACACCTGTTCTAGAAATGTAAGATAACATTGCCATTAAGTTGATACACATGTGGTCTCGTTGCTTGTGGATTCTCGGTTGCCCACACTTGGGAAATGCGAGCATTAAAGACACCCTCGCGTGTAAACGTCGCCTCACATGTAATTAGTACATGGATCATGAAATCCGAGATCAGCGCACATTGCTGTACCACCCACTGACAGAAGTTCAGGCGGAGAGGATAGTCTGCCGGATTCAAAGCTTGTACTCGCTAAAAATGGAAGGAATGTAAACGATTTTCGTATAACACTTTACAAACCGTCTGATGACTCACACCTACGTGACGAGCAACAGCTCTTGACTCGGGTCTATCAGTCACAACGTTCAAGATGCTTTCTTCCAGGCTTGGACCGGCTATAGCTACAGCTCTTCGTCGACCAGCTTCATGTCTGGTGAAGTGGAACGAACCTGTTTCACAAAGTTGACGATGTAACCGCGGAAATATTCTGTGATACAGCATTCGTCGATCAGGAAACATACATTCAGGACATACATACAACTTGATACATTCAGATCAGGAATCATACATACAACTTGATACATTCGTAACGCTGCTGTGCCGTTACCATTTGAACGGCCATTGGCATCATTCATGCATGTCTGCTTATTCGGCATACGTTGAACGGCGGCTAGACATCTACAGTCCTGTACCGGCAACGCAACTAACCGATAACGCCATTTCTCTTTTCTTCTATTTTCCCCTTTTCTTTGCGCCTCACCGCGTCACTTGCTTCCCTACATTCCTGTAGAATAAATGATTGTTACAATGTCCTGTATCAACCCTTAAAATTTGTACCAGGTATTCGGGACCACCCTGTATTCTGCCACGCAATTGAAAAATCAACGAAGGTGGGGGAAAAAATCAAAATTGAGGCTTTTATATACACTCTATAACCAAAAAAAACGACGCACCAAGATGCAATCATCCTATTGCTTTGAAATTTCGCATGCATGAATGTTTTAAACAGATATGCAAATGATTAAAATCTGGTGTCCAATGAACGAATAGTTTGATCTCTAACGCATCGAATAGCTTGAACTGCGCATCCAGGAGACGTAATAAGGAGTAGTTCTTCAACGGTTGTTAAAACTTTCGGTTTAATTGCGATTCAGATTACGTTTCAACAACTTATAAAATGCCTCGCTGCAGGATTCGCACTCATTACGAGCAACTTTCAGAGTTTGACAGAGGTCGTGTCATTGGATTGAAAGAGGCCGGTAGGACAAATCGGAGAATCGCTCGTCATTTGAGTCGAAACGATGCGGCGATTCGAAGATGCTGGCAAGGATGGGTGGAAAATGGCAGAGTTCAGCGTCACGATGGTAGCGGTCGACCTAGGGCAACAACAGAGCCTGAAGACAGTGTGATTGTCCGAGCAGCTGTCACAGCGCCTTCTTCATCTCTATCAACCATAAGACGTTCAACCCAAACACCAGTGTCCACCATGACCACTCACAGACGGCTGGGAGAGCGAAATATACGCTCACGCCTGCACACTGCCGAGCCAGATTACAGTGGTGCATGACTCGATCGGGCTGGAATGCCGACTGGGGACGTATAGTTTTTAGCGACGAATCCCGCTTCCAACTGTGCCCTGACGATCATCGAAGACGTGTTTGGAGACCTGCATAGGGCAGAGAGGGATCCTGCCTTTACTATTGCACACCACACCGGCCCTCAGCAAGGCATTATGGTCTGGGGTGCCATTTCCTTTGACAGCCGGACCCCTTTGGTAGACATTAGAGGTACACTTACTGCCCAGCGGTACGTCGACGACATCCTAAGACCTGTTTTGCTACTGTTCCTTTTGAAGCGCCCAGGGCTGGTTTTTTAGCAGGACAATTCCAGACCACATACGGTACTTGTTGCTATGAACTGCCTGCAAGCTTGTCAAACTCTTCCTTGGCCTGCCAGATCACCAGATCTCTCTCCCATCGAGCATGTCTGAGATATGATGGGAAGGCGATTGCATCTGGCACGGAATGTTGATGACCTCGTTCGACAATTGTATCGAATTTGGCAGGAAACACCGCAAGAGACCATCCGGGAGCTTTATCGGTCTATGCCACGCCGTATGGCAGCCTGTATCCAGGCTAGAGATGGGTCAACACCTTATTGAACTTGTTACTGTAACTCTGCAATAAATTATTCAATTGTTCTGAAATTTTAATCATTTACTATTCTGTACATTGTCTTCCTATCCACCAATTTTCGTGTCAATCGGACTACTCTTTCTTGATGCGTCGATTTTTTGTTATAAAGTGTACTTACATTATTTCTGAAGATATGAAGTTTTTTAATTTTTGGAATATCATGGTGCACAACGAGGCTTACCTTTCTTTCAAATTCGTGTACCATACGGGAGAGAAAGTTTCAAGATCGAAAGTCGACTATTTGGCAAGTAATTTCAATCTTGTCCGATGGAGTTGGCGAGTTGACCACGTAAAGTGTTAACTAGGCGACTGTCAAAAAAACGTGCCAGCATAAAATCGCTTGTTATAATTGTTTGATTTATTCAATTCACCATTACTTTAGCTTAAAATTAAAATACTTAGTTATACATTGATATAACATTGATTAAATATATATATAATAGAACTAATAATAATTAAAGTGATAGCAAGGAAAGTCTGTCAAATTAGCAACGCCTTCACCTTTAAGGCCGTTCGCTCGCTCGATCGGGAGAAAAGCAACCCCCATGTCATTCTATGGACAGTTCAGTACTGCATAAAATCGTCAATTTTCAAGATAATAACGTTCTGTTTTTTGGAAACGAAAGAAAATAAAAATATCTTTATTATCCTGTCTGGAATTAAATTAAAAATTTTTTTTACTATTTTTTAATTTCGAAAAGCTCATTCCAACTTCCAACAGTTTTTATCCATAGTAGTTT
This sequence comes from Parasteatoda tepidariorum, assembly GCF_982258835.1. Lineage (NCBI taxonomy): Eukaryota > Metazoa > Arthropoda > Arachnida > Araneae > Theridiidae > Parasteatoda > Parasteatoda tepidariorum. The sequence continues at coordinate 10,828,450 of NC_141758.1, read as the reverse complement.
TTCTCTCATCTAGTTTTTAAGAAGGGAAAATTAAGGTTAAATTCTTATCTTTCATTTAAAAAAAAAGAATAGAATTATTTTTAAATTTGACCGAGAAAAATGGTACAAAACATCACGAAATTTGAACTTTAAATCTAAGCTAACTGAGTTATTGTGCTGCCACCTACAATGAAGGCGTTGATTTACCTAATTATGCGAAGTGAAAAAAAAGCAACCCCCTTAGTCGGCTGGTCACTGATTGGTTTAAGGAATGGCGGTTCATTCGAAAAAAGTAGCCAAATTTTAGCCTCTCCTTACTGGTAGAATAAGTGATTTTCTTTACTTGTAGAAATTTCTTAATGTTTTGCGAATTTTATTTTGGAAAACGCTTTACGTCTTTGATCTTTCCTTCGATTCTTAAAGTTCCGGAATAAAAGATAAGAATTAATATTATGGGTATGCATTGAAATCTGGTATTATACAAATGGAAAGACACTATACTTTATTATTATTATTTAGTCAGCAGTTAGTAACCCCTCACCGAGCCTCGATAGCGAACTAGACAGCGCGTCCGTCTCATAATCAACCCCCTTCCCCTGAATGAATGATTCTGTATTTCTTTCATTAAAATATAGAAATCAACAAATCGGAAAATTTGCAAAAGTTTTTAATAAATTATTTTTGAGTTATCGGTAAAAAATTTCACAAATTTAAAAACATTAACAGTGAAATTTTCTGATTTACTCTCAATAAATTTTATTTGAATTGAGTTTACAAAATATGCATTTACCCATACATTAAAAACAGGAATTCAGGGGAAAAGTTATATGAAGCTTTATTTGGAATAAATTGATTCTGCGATTTTTACAACTTTCAGGTTATTAGCAAAATACAATTTTTTTTTATTTCAAGGAATAGTAAACATTATTTTCTTCTGAAAAGTAAAAATATGTACTGTTATTAGTTTTTTTATTATTCGCAATTCTTATAGCAAACTCACAAAAAAATTCAGAAAAAATATAAATTTTCTAATGGGAAATTGTGCTGATTATTTAATGGAATAATCTAATTTCGATGGAAAGAGAAATTACATTATTTAATAATTCTAAATTAAACTTTTGAAACTAGATACATGAATTTATATTTAGAAAATAACACATGATTTACCCCTTCAATAAATAATACATTTTCTTATAAATAATAAATAATACATTTGTTACCGGGGTAAAGTATAAAACACCGGCATTCCATAACATTGCATAGAATGCCAGTTTTTTTATTTTTTTTTTTATTTTGCCAAGCACGAAATATGAGAATTATTACATACTTTCCCTAGACACTATATGTAATAGCTACACATTCTATAGAATGACAAATGATATTTAGGCAAAGTAAGAAAAAAGATCCTGATAAGGCTATTCTGTAAATCACGCGCATTCCTCAATAATTTAAATGTTATTCGTAAAAAATAATGAGAGTGCCATTAAATAAATGTATTCAAGATGCGTAGAGAAAATGAAAGTTGGATAAAACAAAATTTATGCCTTGATGAATCCATGCCATATAAAGGGAAACAAAATTTTCATATACAAATGAAGAAATTAAAATTAATCTACTTGCTCTGATATGGTAAGCTTCAAAGACGTTTGAATTACATTTTATTACATTCGAAACGAATCATAGACATATTTTATACTTTGCAGGTTTTTCATTACATTGAATGCTTAGAAAATGTGAGAAATAAGAGTCCTTTCAGGCACTGGCTAGTTTAGGGAAAACAACGCCTTGACATTCCACAGAATGTTGACTTTCAAACTTTGCCGGTAACATACGTATCAAAATGGAAGAGCCGTGGTTGTTTAGGGGATAGAGTGCTCTCCTCCAAATGAGGTGATTCGATTTCGAATCCAAGTGATAGTTGGTCATACGAAATCCGCCCACGGTTCACACCGAGCGCAATGCTAATAAAAAAGCAGACGGATCATGGATCCGTTAGGACTATCCGTGGTAGGTTTTCGTGGTTTTCATGTCCACCTAACGCAAAGACGGGTTAGTTCTTTCAAAACGTTCTCCACGAAGGCAAATTTTCTCCCAATACTTGATTGAAGAGTTACTTTGTCTTCTGGATTGTGTTCAAAAATACAAGGCTACGGAGTTGGTAGTCATAAAACTGGAAATTGGGTTGGCTGTTCAACGACAATTACTAAAAAACAAAAGAAGAAGTAAAAGAAGGGAGGAAAAAAAATGATAATATTGGAAACCGGTAAGAAAATCATTTCTTATTTTTAATCCATAAATATCAATACATTTTCGGACAGTTATAATAAAGATACGGGACAGTTTTTTTATCCGAAAAAAATAAATGTTGATGAATATTTTGTAATCACAAATAGTGAAATCTTATTTTATTCCTTACGATCTTAATTTTTTTCCTGACAGTTGCCAGTTTTTTTTAAAGAAAATAATAAAATATAGTAAATCATTATTGATAAGATTTCGGAAATAAATAATTTATACTAATACAATTTCCAGCTGTATACAATCTTTATGTCCCCTCCCCATGTATTCGCATCTCGCCTCCCTCGCGCGTTTGCTTTATATTTTCGAAACAGCGTAAACAGTATAAGAAACGAAAACTGAAAAGAAAACAAAGAAAAGAAAACGGAAATAAGTTAAATAATGAATATAAGAAAAACAAGAAACTGTATCCATCTCTTCCTGTTACTATGGGGTATATGCATAAAACCGGTTTTTTTCTGGCTATTCAAATGTGTAGTTGTACTAGGGAGAAGACGATCTTTCAACTAAAATGAGATGGTGGACTACTATGAACTAAGATGCCTCGCTTGCTTAGCTTTTATGTATAATAGAACTAAAATAAGACTTTCTGATGCATAATAAAACAACTTTTCAAAATATTAAAAAATCAGATTGTTTTATAATAGAAGTTTAATTATATTAGTATGTATACGATTGTTATTTCATATGATAATCAACGTTATTGACATGATTCACAAGCTTTTCGCTTATTGTTTTCGAATAAGGTATTCAAAAACATTATTCTTGGTTCCTAATTTTTTACCGGTCCCTCAAATCTCTAAAAGCTTTAAACTTTATTAATATATATGAGAAAACGCATGACTTCAACACTTCAAAAGTTCTAAATAATTTTCTAAGTATTCCTTGAAAAATATGAAAAAATGCATATATATATATATATATATATATATATATATATATATATATATATATATATATATATATATATATATATATATATATATATATATATATATATATATATATATATATATATATATATATATATATATTCATTCGTATAATGTATTTGTTTTATCGGAATCTTCCATAAAAAATGGAACCATATCTATCAGCAACTGAAATGTCGATAAACTAATACCCCTGCTTCGTTTTCTAATAACCATTTAATTTCTAGCAAATCCTTTTTTCATACAATAACTTTAAACTACCAAGGATTGCCAAATATTTTGATAACATATTCATATTTATAAGTATTGTGAGTACATTTCTTACAATAAAGATTTTAAATTTGAAGAAATTTTAAATGAGCATGCCGAAAATATTTGTATGCCATTTACTACGCTCAACGATTTGTTTTCAATTTATACAACAGACATTCAATACTTTTACAAGTAGTGAAGAATCGACTAATATTAAGTTAATCATGATAGATTAAATTAGATTGTAAATACGTATTTTAATCAGAAATTATACAGCAAATTTTTTATAAAATCAATGTTAGACTTATTTTAATTAGTTATAACTTTTAAAGTCTCTTATCATTTCGAAGCTGATTAATCTGAAACAATAAACCAGAATTCAATGGAACTCCTGGATCCAGCATTGAAACAAACTAACCTTCGTAGCTTCTTTAAACTAATAACCGGCATTCACATTACATGGCGAAGAAAGCCACAAAAATCTCCCACATTTCGCTCAACTGAAAATGGAATTCTAACCCTGATGGAATTCTAACTTCGTATCAACCAGTCACCTCTGGGCTCGAACCTGGGTCTCCAAATTGGAAAGCGTATGCCTTATCCCCTGGGCCTCCGTAGCTCTCTTTATAATTATTTTATTTAATTTTATAACCGGTGTTGAAAAGCCGACCTAGTTCTCAGTCTGCAACTATCATTCTTCAATTTAATAGTCTTGTAATTTTGAACCCAACCCAGAAGACAAGAGAACTCTTGGATCAAGCATTGGGAGAAACTAGTCTCCGTGAAAGGTGTTTTGATGGTACTAACTTACACTTGCTGTACATAGAGAGAAAAACCACGAAAACTTCTTACGGTTAGCTCAACTGCAAGGGGACTCTAACCCAGGGTCCGTCCACCACTGGATATATTTTAAAACAGTACTGCGGTTGGGGAGTCGCCAGGTGCAAAATTCATATCTACCAGCCATCACTGAGATTCGAAATTGGTTCTCCTCATTTGGGAGGCGAGCTTTTTATCCTGAGCTACCACTAATCTTTTATAATTATATTTTATAACCATCGTTGAACGATTGACCCAGTTTTAAATTTACGACTACTAATGTTTAACTCCATAGCCTTGTAATTTGAACCAATCCAAAAGACAAGGAAACTCCTGAAGGACTTTACGAATCGACAGATTTAACGTGCATCAGTCACCATGTAAACACAGGGAATGTTCGGCCGGTTGGGGAAGAACACACAACCTTTTGGACATGAGCTCAGTGCCCGACCAACCAGGCTATCCTGGCCCCTTCAATCATTCTGGGAATTTTTCTGATTCAATTACTTATGTATTTGTTTTTAAGAAAAATGTGTTTCTGAGTTATGTCTAAAGAATAAAATACTCACAGCATCCCTTGTGCACACAATATATATATATATATATATATATATATATATATATATATATATATATATATATATATATATATATATATATATATATATATATATATATATATATATATATATATATATATATATATATATATATATATATATATATATATATATATATATAGTATTTTTTATTACCATTTAGGATGATCATGGTTAAGGTATTTACCCAGATCCCCTGTTTTAATTATATTATTCAAGAACTTTAAAAACTAAATTCGATATAATAGCTTTAAGTGATTTATTTTTAAGAGTGAAAAGTTAAACATAATATAATTCATGTTTTTCACTCTTTGAAGCAGAATAAATTAAACTACCATTGAAAATAGTTAGCTTCTTCACAGATTCTACAATGTATTTTTAGAAAATTGGGAGTACAACCTTCTGTTTGCAGTCGCTCTCCACATACTCGCACTCCGGAACTACTCAATTACTCGTGATATTGTTCTAATTCACTTTTTTCACTACTACCCCAGTTTTTATAGTTTAATTTCTTTTGCACTAAATTTTAAATGTATTGTTCGCTGTTGTCATCGGAAATAAATGCTGCTGATAGTCTATATATAGGATATCATCACATATCGAGCAATATATTATATATTAACACATACCGAGCAATATATTTTATATTACACATACCGAGCAATATATTATATATTAACACATACCGAGCAATATATTATATATTAACACATATCGAGCAATGCATTATATATTATATATTGTGATAATATGAATTACTAGAAGGCTTTGTTTCATACTCGATTCGTTCTCCAATCCTCGCAATTGCCTGTTATTTTTAACATCCTAACGAAATTAAATACTTAATATCCCCTCAATATATTGAGGGGATAGTATACTATTTTTTGAGGGGATATTAAGTATTTAATTTCGTTAGGATGTTATCGAATTAGGAATACGTCAGTGACCCAATCTGTCATCTTGATTAAATAATACTATAACTAAAGATGAAAAGGGACAATGACTTGATTTAAGAATTTCACTTAGATATTATCCGAGATTTTGATTTCAAATACTCTATAACGCATTTATCGGATTTTATTAATTAAAACACTATGGCATAATAAACATGTAGTTGAGATAAATATCTTCGTTTGTTTTCAACTCTTTCATCCCTTTTCTACATCTTATACATTTTTGTAATTAAATGGATTATAATTAAGTATCAAGAGCAGATTAGCTTGTTTTATTGTAAATGTCTACTAGTTTTAATGTTTATTAGGTGAGAGTAATTGCATTAATCATGGAATTTCTTTATGTATGTCATATATTTGGATTAAAAAGTAAATTAAGTTAGATTTTAATTTTTAAATTTTTTTACAAAATTTGAAGAAAAAAATATTAAAAATTAATTTTAATAAGTATGCTTTTCATGCTAAAGCATTGAGGCGAAAATAAAAATAATAATTTAAACAAATTATAATGTAAAATAAACTGAAAATGGTAAAATATTAATAATGAAATAAACTAATTTTATAAAAATAATATTATAAATTATGAAAGCATTAAAAAATTTTAAAAAAATTACTATGAATAATCATTAAAATAATTATTTTTATTCCCTATAAGCTCATGGTTCTGATTGAGGCTGGTTTCCAAAAGCCTTCTTGGCATTTGTTTGGAGGTTGGGGGGTCGGGGGAGGTTTAGGGGTTGGGGGGCTTAAGAACCAGTTTTACTCTCCCCTCAACTAGAAGGAGGAGGGAGTGTTACTTCCGCGTCATTGTAAATAGTCTGAGAATAAAATAATAAAGAAAAGAGGATACCCTTTTACTACCCGCTAAACATTTTTATTTGGAAAAGTATGCATGGAATACGTAGAGTTTGTTTAAAATACATTATTATCAAAATGATAATATTATATTTAATAAAAAGAGATAAATTGAAAACTGCCGAGATCTGTACTTGGGTATTAATAAAGCATGATTTCGTTAGAGAAAATTACTTGAATGTTTCTCATTTAGTTTTTATGATATATTTTACTTCGTATAAACTGCTTTACTTATTCTTTTGCTTTGTGAAGTACTTAAATCAAACACTTTTTAACCCAACTCATCAAAAATTCTTTAATTTGTACAAAGATTTCTGTTTTATTTGAAAACTATGTAGGCTCAGTGGTTCTTACTTCTTCTGTGTCGCGAATTATGGGATGCGTTAAAATTTTTGTAATAAAAATAAGATTAAAATAATTAAAATGAAAGAAAATTTTTAATTTTCGGTTTTAAGGTTGACTACCGCAATAGTGTACTCGTTTTAGTAAATAAATTTTCGGCTTTTTCCTAATGAAACGAAGCAATGTGTTATAAAAAGCGAGACTCGCTTAACAGTTTTGTTTGCTTTTTTTCATATATTTTCATCTACAAAATTAAAGTATCTATACCTGAATGCAGAAAAGTTTATAAAATTATTAATTTAAAGTTAAAGGAAATTAATTGTACTTAATTTTGAAATGATATATTAAAATATATTTTTTACTGCTATTTTTTAAGACCCAGCAGATAATAAAATTAAGATAACTCTCATGTTAAAACATCATCCTCTAACTCGTTGTTACAAGTATTTTTGAAGAATCCAATTCAAAAGCTAGAGTAAGTATATAATTTTGCTAGCCAGGACCTCTCGAACCAGTTAGATATATAGATTTTTTTTCTTTTACTTGCTTTTTGTTTTACTCGTAAACTTATTAATGTTTACATTTGAAAGTATATGCTACCTTTTATTCATTTACTAAAGTACCACCTGTGATTGTTAAAAATTGTAGAGGTCTCTGATAAAATGCTTGTTCTTTGATTTTTGTCAATTGTAATTTAATAGTAACTATACGTTAGTTCTGTTTAAAAAATTTTAAAACAAAATTCTTGTTTTAGAATTGCAAATGATAAAGATAGCTTTAACAACAAAAAAATCTAGTATAACGGTTTATAACTGATAGATAACGTGTAAAAAACTAGTCTATAGTATTGTTATTACACATTGTTTTATAAAATATACGGAGCACACATTTAAGAAATTACGCTTTTTATCTTTTATATTTTATTTAAATTTGGATTTTATGAATTATTATTTTGTTTAGACATTGTAAAAATATTAATTTCACATTATGTTGTATTTTCTTTTAATCCTTAAATGACTACTGTGTTATTTTAAAGTTACTTACTTTTTTTTTTCAAATAAAAATTTTTGCATACATTAAAATTAAATTTTTGAAAGTTTATAATTTAATTTTTCAGTTGTATTTTTTTAGATCTATTGAAACTTCAAGAGAATGTAGAAAAAGACATTAAGATTTACTCGTCGTGAATCATGAAAAATACAGTTTTCACATTTTTCAATAACATCAGAAATATAAAATAAACCTTTGAATATACCTTTAGGATCACCATTAAATGCAAGTTAATTGTCCCCGGTTTAGTAAAACCCTTGCGCACTTTAATTCTTAAGTAAAATATGGTTTGAAATATTCGGAGATGTAATGACTATATACACGCTATATTACATAGTTACGTGAGTGAAAGAAAATTCAAAATGATATCGAGGCTGTAATATTTATTTACTGTTGGGGATACGCAGAAAGAAGATTGAAAGACCCAAAACAATTTATACAAAATTATTGTTAGACTATTAATATTTATAATATAAATCTTTTTCTAGAGCAGAGTAATGTTTTAAGGCATTCCTAATATGAAGGAATAAAAGACAGTGTCATACATTATTGTAAATTTCATTTGATATTACCAATATTTGGAATGATGAGGAAATATGAATGGTGTAAAAATAATTAAATAAATAAGAGGAGTAACAAGGAATCACACTACCTCCGTTTTATACACCAAAAATAGTGAAAAAGTAATAAGTGTAGTTGCGTGATCTATTTTTGGCGCACCCTTTAAATATTGAGTTTTGCCAAAAAATGTAACCCGGACTTCCATGGTCGCTCAGTATATCTCCACCCCCTATGTCCACTAATGTCCACGCCTATTCCTCCCATTCTCCCACCCATAGCTCCTTCAATTTGACTTGTCTTTCAGCGTAGAAAGGGCCTTAACGTTTTTTTTTATTTATTTACATCCTGATTCTGATTTTGTACGAATGCTTTTATGAATCACCCGTCCCCATAGAGTTAAAAAAGGCATTTTGGGTGTTTTTAGTTGCAATGACAAAGATATTTATGTTCTCATAAGAAAATATACATTAATACATGGCAGAAAGCCCTTCTCTGGAAGGACATTTCATTCTAGCGTTTTATTTCGAGAAAAATAAAGTATCCGTAACTCTATCAAGATTTATTTTATAATTTTAGCATAGATATAAAACTACTTCGTTTACAAGATTAAGTTTCTGCGGTCCTAGAAAAATTTTAGAAGTGATAGAACCATAACAGCAATACATAATGTTTTGGAGGAGGAAATCTATCTTAACAATTTACAGAGATGCCAACTTGCTCCGGAGAGCGAATATATATTTTAAAGTGGTAATTTATCCACTGTGATTTTTATGTAATAAATACAATTTAGTCGATTTTTATCCGCCACTGTTTCTAAATAATTATAGGCTTATATAATTCACCACTTTATAGTACTTATGTCATGTACTATACCTTTTGAAAAGCAAGCAGTTGTCCAAATATTTGCAAAATTTATTTTGTAGTTATTTACCACTTTTTATTTAATTGTTTTGACGTGTCCGGAGCAGTTGGCATCTCAGAATTTTCATACCTGCCAACTTTTAATCAATTTCAGGATGATTCTTACCGAGTGGTAGTAAAATGGTATATAAATAAAAATTTTAGGGAGAAACATAGGTTGCATTTTTAGGGGACTTCTAGGACCCACCGAAATAGTTTTCCATATTTATTTATATACTTATTTTTTTAAAAAAATAGTGGTGATCAATGAGATTATAAATTAAGTTTATAAATGCAAGGAATAAATGGAAAGCATACATTTTACTACCACTTTAAACATTAGAATATAATGTTACGCCAAATGCTTAAAAGTTGGCAGGCATAAATTTACTGCAATTAGTTTTTGCATTGCCTTCAGAATTTTCACGGGGAAGAAGCAATTTAATAAATAAATTGAATCCGTTAAGAAATTTGGTAGCTACATGTATTCTTTCATTCCTGAAAAAAAAACTAAAAATATTTTATTCTTGAATAAATAAGTGTTATAACTTACAATCCTATGTAAATGTTAAATATCAATAAAATGTTTTTTTTCCTTAGCTTTCACATTGTTATTTTCAATTCTCGATTATATTCGAGAGTGAAAAATTATAGCAGTACAAAATACAACGCTGCTCGAATAAACTCAAGCGCACAAGTTAAGGGGTTAAAGTAAGTTTGCATCAAGCTAATATTCTTCGACAGATTTACTTTCTAAACCAATGATTCTCAACCTTTTTTTTTGTCGCGGCACACTTTTAACGATTTCAAAATTTGGCGGCCCACAAAGAAAAAGATAAGTTTAAAAGTTGTTTTCTTAACAATAAATACACTGTGTAATATAGTTTATGATAATAATTTGGAATGAAAAATAATATACTATGTACTACAAAAACAACCTTTATTAAGGTCTTAAGGGTTACTACATTTAGCAGTCTCCATCTTTTTTTCGTTTTTATGTTGGTTAATACTGAAAGTCCGAATTCACGCAAATAAGATGTAGAAGATTGTAATAATATTTTTAATGCTTTTTTGACTATCGTGGATAATCGCATCCAATGTCAATCCAAAATGAATCAATCGATTCTTCCAAATATTTTAAAATTAAATCTCGATTGTTAGAAAGCGAAATTAGTTCTTCCTCTTCATTCAAAGTTAATTCAAAAACATAAGTATTCGTTATCACAAATGGATTACGAATCCAATCAAAAAATTTTATATCAAAATTTGGGACATAATGAATAATTCTCTCCTCTAATGTTATCAAATAGTCAACACTAATTTTATGAATAGTTTTGTTAAAATCTTTTGGGACTGACTCAAATTTTTTCAAATATCATTCCTGAGCTTTATTCATCCATAAAGTTATTTGTTTTTGGAATCCCACCAGTTTATCTGGCGAGTTTAATATATTCTCTTTCGGGCATAGCATACTTGAATTTATGTTATTGAAAATAACAAAAATGTCTGAAAAGTAAGCTAGTTTAGCTCATCATATTTTATCTTCCAACAAATGAACAACATTAAAAAAAATTTTTGTGGTCAAAAAGCATTTTCATTTCGTCTTTTAATTCCAGTACACGAGATAAAACCTTTCCTCTGGACAACCACCTAACTTCCGTATGCAGTAACAAGGATTCGTACTTAGCTTCCATAGCTTGGCATAAATTACTAAATAAGCGACTTTTAAATGGTCTTGATTTTATATAATTAACAATTTTAACACATTGTTCCAGAACTATTTTCAATTCTGATGGCAAATATTTTGTAACAAGTGCTTCTCGATGCAAAAAAAGAAAATGTGTAACTAATACATCCCCATTCAGTTCTTTAACATGTGCTACAAATATTCAAACATATATAAGTACTTTTCTTTAATTTAAACTTTACTCGTAATAAAAAAGCATTATAATTTTTACTATATACATTTCTAAAATTTGGCGACACACTTTTAGAATTTGGCGTCACAGAAAAGTGCCGCGACATGGTGGTTGAGAATCACTGTTCTAAACTTTGATGATTTCCCCCATAAAAAATTTTTAAAAAAAAACCAAGAGTAAAACCTAGACGACACTGCTCTGTATGCCAATGACACCGTAGTTATCACAAAATCAACCAGACACCACCTTGTACCTGATTTATTTTAGAAAAAAAATAAAGACATAGCAACATGGTGCTTTAAGTGGATGACCAACCTTTATTCTGATAAATGCCAACTCTTAAATTTTTTTAAAAGAAATTTTGCTTTAGTTTACTACCACTGGGAAAACATTTCGCATAAATTTAAATGTTGAGATTATGTCTTTCACCACCAAACAAATGTATCTAGAATGTTTCAAATGAGGATGTTTTACGCAGAATATCATAAATTCTTACTAAAAAATTTATAATCATTTCAATTAAGTAGCAGATATTGAAAATATTTTTCTCAGTTTATTTTCCGTATCTACCAGCAAAATTTATTGCTTTAGGATACTTTTATTAATTTCCACAAATTTTAGAGATTTAACCTTAATGTTAGCAAAATTAAAAGCAATAATTAATTAATTTTATTTTCTGAAACGGTAGTTTATAATATTTGAATTATCTCATTTCTATCTCAACATCTGTCGCGTTTCTTTATTTATTTAAGATGATATTTTTTTTAAATGATTTAATTATTCAAGTACCTTAGAATTCAAAATTTTTTGAAACGTTTACACAAAAATAATGATAAATAATTATTTAAAGCTACCTTTTGCATAAAATAATCTTTGGGTAAACGAATTTTATAACTGTTTATAAAATATTTCGATGAGCTTAAAAATTCTTCGAGATATTTCCTAACACGCAAAAAATAAAATTTAGAAAATTAAACCTTTGATCGCGCTCCTGACCATACTATTGGGACCATTTCTACAGAATTCGATTCTGACGGAAGAGAAACTTAATGAAAAATGTGCGGTAATATGACTGATTATGTTTCTTAAAATATTGTCTATTGCACCAAATAATGAGTGCAATTAATTAATGCAAATTTAAGTTCTTGTCCTTGAATCATTACGATCGGTTCTGAAGTCTCATTCCGATTATTAGTTTATTATCGGAATGATTCAGAGTTCTTATTTTTTGCAACAAAAACAAGATACAAACAAGATAAAAATTAAAACTAAACACTTTATGCATCAAATCACTGTATGAGGCCTGTTATAAATCATTATTTATTACAAAATATGTTTTTTTGTATGTAGTACGCATTTCCAAGCTTGCCACGGGTGACTAAAATAGTAAAAAGTGGTGACGATTAAAATTTTCAAATTTAGTAGCATATTTGTTTAGGTTACCAGAAATGCCAACTTGCTCAGCTTTGTAAAAAAAATAGCTTCCAGTAATATCAAAATTAAAGTTATATTTATTTAAGTTTATTTTATCATTTTTTTTGTAATTTGGCATATTGAAAATATAAAGTATCATAAGAAATGCAACATTATTACTGCTGTCTCGTGGCGATGCGTTTTAAGAGTGGGCTTAATTTTCCTGAGTGGGCATCAGATTGCCCTGTTTGGATCACCACTAACATAGAAAAGTAAGGAACAGAATATCTTCTGAAAAAAACTTATTTGCTTCTTCTCCGCAATAATCTTCGTATAGTTAACACTGATCAAAATATTACTTCAACTGACGATAACATCAGTTCTTCAATTGACGATCTTTGAATTGCTTCCTCAAATGCGCGTGATGATGCAAATGAACTCCTTCGCATCAATATAGATAACTATAAGTTTCCTAATCACATAAGAGAACTCAATCTAAGCCAAAAATAAAATCGGATATAATGACAAATGCCTTTTCAATTCCGACCTAAAAAAACTAATTTTGATAACTACTTAGGTCGTTACGCTAACAAAGGAAAAAGAAGTGCTCTACACATCGCAATGATCTTTGTCATGAAGAACTCAATAGTCTTAAAACTGAAGAGATGCATACTGAAGACGCTGAAGAAAATTCAATAATCTTAACATATTTGGAGAATGACCAGAGCAGAGAACTCAAAATATTTTCTTTGAACAATTTTCCTCTTAATGAGGCAAACGGAAAAGTGAACATTGATCATGATAGAATCGAAGTTTTCGCCAACGTTTTGGGAGAGCAATTGGAATCCAATTGATGTATTTCCTGCCCCGGTACTAACAAGTTTGTTTATGAAACTTACAAGAAGATCCTAACATAAGTTTCGATACTCCAACTTCTATTTAATTAACTACCGATATAGAAGGTATTAACATAATTCAAAAACACAAAAACGGGAAAACATCTGGTCACGATGCAACCTCAAAATCTAGTGATTGAAATTTTGCCTCATAACAAAATCAGCCATTCCACAATAATCTTGCCTTAAAAATATACATAAATATACATTAAACAATCATATACATAATCATATACATTATACAAAATAAAAATATACATTCCTAATGAGTAAAAAAATATCGTATAAAATATACTTTTTCCTGAAACTGGTAAATATGCTGGATCTCCTGAGAACCTGAATCAACACCCATTTAACCTTCTTACAACGCTGCAAAAAAATTTCGAAAAAAAAAGCTCTTCAACAATGACTTGATGATTCAGCAAAGCTTTCCTATCTTAGAACATTCCCAAACAACGAAGCGGCTTCCGCACACGCTTCTCTATTACAAAGCAAAACATCAACATTTTGGAATGCATCAACAAGTCAAATACAAGTACGAAACTACACTACAGCGCATGCTTGACGTCACTAAGGCGTTAGATAGAGTGTGGCATAAGAGGACTTATAATCAAATTACTTTTCATGGGCATTCCTGATGATCTCCTACTAAGCCTAAACTCATATTTCACTTATCGTCAATGCCGAATCAAAATTAATAATACTTCCTCCTCATAGAGAAACATTAAAGCCGGCTTGCCTCAAGGTAATGTTCTTTAAGACAGCTTTAGTCTCTTATCAATGCTGATTTTCCCCATCAAAAGAAAAGAAAACCAAGAGGAAAGCTTTAAACGACACTCTCTGTGTGTCAATGACACCGTAGTTATCACAAAATCAATCAGACACCCCATTGCACTTGATTTATTTCAGAGAGAAAATTAAAGGTATAGCAACATGGTGCTTTAAGTGGAAGACCAACTTATATCCCGATAAATGCCAACCAGGGGTGAAAGCGAGACGGAAAAGAGGAAAGGTTGGTAGTAAACCCTTTTCAGTTATAGCCAGTTTTGGGGAGGAGTTTACTTTTTTTTTTTAAATTATTCAGCAATATCTACTTTACCTTGCGGAAACTAATAATTGGTGCACCGAAGTACCTGGCCAAAAAGGCTACCTCCGTAAATTATATGATTACAAACTGAATCAAAGGCCATTGATATTAAAATTATTTATGTTAGTAAACTTAATGTTAGTAGTTAAATAATAATGTGGAAAAGAAGATAGAACAAAGACAGGTAATAACATAAACAACGAAAAAAAAATTAATTATCTATTATAAATTATTATATTTATTTTTTATTTAAATTTATGGACAAATAAGCAGTTTTGAATTTGTAAATTTAATCAAAATGAGCTGCAGTAATTCCGCGAAGGATTGGGCCAACCCAAAAAGGTGGATAAGGGTAATGAGGATAGAGAAGACGAGGAGCCAGTCAGGGGGATAGAAAAATCAGCAATACGACTCAAACGATGTTTTGGAGATTATTATAGTAATGGAGATTATTTTTGTAATACTTTAACTTAAGAAAGAACCAAGTATATATATATGCTAAAATTATAAAAACAGTCTTGATGGTTACATATAATTTATTTTTTTCTAAAACAATGCTAGAATAAAATGTCTTACGTACCAGTTTATTCTCTTTTCCGTTTTGCAATATAAAGGCTTTCAGCCATTATGCCAAATCTTAAATTTTAGTTTTAGTTTACTACCACTGGGAAAAACATTTCACACAAACTCATATGTTTAGATTACGTCTTTCGCCTCCAGCCGAAAGTATTGCTAGCAGTTACCCTTGTAGAATGTTTCAAATGAAGATGTTTTACACAGAGTATCTCAAATTTAAAAATATATAAACTTTTTCTTACCATTAAATGAAATAGTCTATAAACAGAAATTGTTCTTTCTTTTCATTTTCAGTATCCGCCAGCCTAAAGTATTGCTAATAGATACCATTATTAAAGTTATAGTTACACGGATAATTTTCTGTAGAAATTGAAAAAAAAATTAAAATATCTATTAAATATATTTTATTTTCTGAAAAGGTAATTTGTAAAATTTGAAGCACCGTATTTCTGTCTCAACATTTGTCACGTAAAAAGATGCAATAATTTTATATTCATTTAAAATAACATTTCTTAAAATGATTCAATTACTCATATACCTTAAAATTCAAAATTCTTTTTTAAACGTTTTCTCAAAAATAATAATGAATTATAAATAATTAATAAAAGCTATTTTTTGCATGAAATAATCTTTTGGTAAACAACATTTATAAGTGTGTATAAAATGTTTCGATGCGCTTAAAAATTCATCGGGATATTGCAAAACACGAAGAAAATAACATTGAAAGAACTAAGCTTTCGATCGCTCTCCTGACCATTGGAACCATTTCTACAGAATTCGAAGGAAAAGAAACTTAATAAAAAAATTTCGGTTATATGACTGATTTTGTTTCCTAAATATTGTCTGCTGAACTAATTAATGAGTGCAATTAATTAATGCAAATAAAGATCGGAAGTCTGATTCCGATCATTAGTTCGTATGTTATTCAGAGTTTTTAGTTTTTTTTGCAATAAAAGCAAAAAAGATAATGTCAAAACCAAATACTTTATGCATAAATGCAAATTATGAGTCTGTTATAAATAATTATTTATTACAAAATATGATTTTTTTTCTCTTTTAAATAGTATGTATTTCCAGGTTTGCCACGGGTGGTTAAAAAAGCAAAAAGTGGCGACGATTAAAATTTTATTAAAAGAGATAAAAATTTGTAAATTTTATAGCATATTTTTTTTTAGATGATAAGAAATGCTAACTTGCTCAGCTTTGTAAAAAAATAATTTCTAGTAATATCAAAATCAAAGTTATTTTTAGTTAAGTTTTTTTTATTTTTTTGTAATTTGACATATGGAAAGTATAAATTATTATAAGAAATGCAACATTATTACTTTTGTCTCGTGGCGACAATACAAAAGAGTGGAAGTAATTGTCCAGTCACTACAATTAAATAGCATTCCGAAATAATTTCCTGTTTTTATTTTCAGTATCTACCAGCAAAATGTATTGCTAGCAAATACCCATATTTGAATAAGTGTTGATCATTAATAAGCAGTTAAAATCGCAATATTAATATGTATATAGAATATATAATATTTTCTGAAATGGTAGTTTTTAAAATTTGAGCCACCTCATTTCTTTCGCAACATTAGTCACGTAAAAGGAAGCAGTATTTTTTATTTATTTAAAATTACATTTCTTAAAATGATTTTATAATTCATATTCATCTCCATTCCTCCTCACTACTCCTCATCATCGATTTATTACTACAGATGACCGAGATTTGTGTGATTTTTACCATTCTACCATAATTCATATTCCTAAAAATTCTAAATTTTTTGAAACGTTTTCACAAAAATAATAATAAATGATAGATAATTATTTAAGGCTAACTTTTGTGTAGAATAATCTTTGGATAAACGAATTTTTTAACTGTGTGTAAAATGTTTCGATGAGATTTGAAAATTTATCGGGATATTCTAAAACGCGTGAAAAGTAAAATTAAGAGAACTAAACTTTTGATCGCTTTTCCTGATCATACCATGGGAATTGGACAGAGTTCGAATTTCACGGAAAGGAAACTGAATAAAAAATGTGCGGTTATATGCATTATGTTTCTGCTGCAATAATTAATGAGTGCAATTAATTAATGCAAATTTAAGTTTTGGTACTTTAATCATGAAGGTTGGTTCTGAACTCTAACTCAAATGCTGGATATTTTGGAAATCGCGGCATAGCGCCTCTTACCGATTCGTCGACTCTAGGTTCACATATACTATGAAGTACCTAATATATGTCTATGTATGAAAGTTCTGAAGTGGAGGTACTAAAAATTTTGAGTCCTTAAAGAAGTAGAGCTTGATTTGAAATCAGGTCCTTATTGAGCTGGGGAGGTCCGCTTGAGAATAGTTTGAAGAAGGCAAAGCTCTTCCTCATTCTTTAGGAAATCCTGGACTTCCTTCATTGAGGGAAGCAAGTCGATGTGCTGATGCAGCTGATGAAGAATCTTTAGCTCGTGGACTCTTTCTGCTGGGGCGATCCTCTCACACAGAGAAGTTAAAGGTATGTGCTTTCAGACTGTTGCAACACTTGGGTGGGGCATCTCGGGATTTCTTGTTCTGGTAAGAGTTGTGTCGTTTGGCACACTTCATGCGTTTTGGGCTTTCAGAGCAATTTCGTTGTGTGTGTCCGTATGCCTGGCATCTGAATCATTGTGGCGGCCACCGGCCACAACGAAATCTCTCTACGGTGATCGGGATCGGTTTAATACTTGGAATGGAGTAGATCTTCGTCTGATTGGCCAAGAGAGGTGTGACGACTAAGTAAACGGGAAGTGGCCTATAGGCTTCTTTCACTCTCTTCTTGAACTTTGGAGATTTCTATATCCAATTTCCTCATTTCAAGGGAAATTTCGTCGGTATTAAAATCATCTGGAAGACCGCGGATGAGAAACTTGGCGTTCTTGACTGGAAGGACATTTTCTTTTGAGATGGGAGTTTAGTTTTACTGAGATTCTCCTCCGCCGTTTCAGACGATGAAGAATTTCAGATCTCCGGCTGGGGGGGAGGGGAGAATCTGAAGGAGAGCAGCTGCCCTGGTTCGTAAGAGGGGATCAGTCAGTGCTTTCTTTCGCTTCGTTGTTAAGATTCTTCTTCAATTTTGTTCTTCTAGTCGACTCTGTATCGATCTCAGAATGGGGCTCCCTTACAAAGCCCTGGGTCTCTTCACATTGCTCTATTTTTGACTGATTGTGTTTCTTAAAATATTGTCTGCTGCACTAATTAATGAGAACATTTAATTAATTCAAATTTAAGTTTTAGTTACTTTAAGATCGGTTCTGAAGTTCGTTCCTTCGTTCGTTTTATTGGAACTGGGGATCTGAGGCCTTACGGCCCTTTTCGAATTCATCCTGAAATGATACTAAGAAACATACATGACAAAAATAAAGTTTGCAGTGCAAAATATAGTTCTTGAGAAAAAAAAATGGCACTTTGCCATTATTAGGTAACAACAAAATTACAGGAATTAAAAAGTACATGTAAATAGGTAAAATTAAAGTAAAATAGGAAAATAAACACTAATGAATACTGTTAAAGTAGATACCCGCCCGTCCTGGTATTTACCACTCGTGCTGGGTAGATCAAGTCTAACTCAAAAACAAAAAAATTCCTGAACAAAAAATATAATTTATAGAACAAAATGGTAGATAATAAAATAGATTTTCTCTAAAGTTATATTTTCTTGTATTGACATCTTTATGATCTTATGATCAAAATTTATAAAAAAAATCAGCCTTCCCACAAACATCCTTCACTCTTGCGTTAAAAATAAATACCTTCCCAAGGAGTTGGGGGAGGGGAACAGGTATTATACTTTTTGTAAGCTTTTGTAAGTTTTGAAACGTTTTCACAAAATAAGCGATAAATAATTATTTAAAGCTACTTTTTGCATAGCATAATCTTTGGGTAAACGAATTTTATAACTGTGTATAAAAGAGTTTGAAAATTCATCTAGATACTGTTTAACAAGCAAAAATTAAGGAACTAAACTTTTGATTGCTCTCTTAACCATATTGTTGGAAATATTATATCAGAATTCGAAGGGAAAGAAACTTTATAAAAATGTGTGGCTATGTGCCCGATTATGTTTCTTAAAATATTGTCTGCAGCAGTAATTAATTAGTTCAAATTAAAATTTTTGTTTTGAATACTTAAAGAACGGTTCTGAAGTGGAAATTAAAGAAAAAAATTATAAATAAAAATATTTTATATATTAAAGCGGTAGATATTAAAATAGATTTTTTTTAAAAATTATGTTTTATGGTATTGACTTCTTTAAGTAAAATATAATGATTAAAATTTTTTAAAAAAAAATCAGCCTTCTCACAACCATCTTCCATTCCTGCGTTAAAAATAAATTCCTTCCCAAGGCGTGGGGGAAACAAAAACAGATATTATACTTTTTTCTAAGCCAGGCAAAGATGTTTCATCTTCTGAAAACTGACGCCTCCTTAACTTTCTTCCAAAGACTTAAAAAAGCGTCAAAAAATAAATTAACACCGACCTGATCTACAAAATATTCCCAAAAAACAATATGGCTTTTATAAGAACGTCGCTGCTATAACAAAAGTTATTAACATACTGGAATTTATCAGCAAGCCAAATACACATACGAAATTGCACTTATGCTCATGCTTGACGTCGCTAAGTCGCTCGATAGAGTGTGGTATAAGAGGACTTATAATCTATTACAGCTTATAGGCATTCCGAATGATGTCCTTCTAATCTTAAACTGAAATCTCTCTAATCGATAATTTGGAACCAAAATCAATAATACATTCTCCTCTTACAGAATCATTAAAAACGCGTGCGTCAAGGTAATATTCTTGGATTACTACTTTACTTTTTATTTACAGCTGATTTCGCCATCAATGATGAAAACACAAACTACACTGCTCTGTATGCCAATAACATCACAGTTTATCACGGAATCAATCAAACGCATCCTTGCACTTGATTTCAGAGGATGATTTGGAGACAGTTCAGAGAATGATTTGGCCATCTAGATCACCCGACATGATTTAACTCGAACATATAATGAGATATAATGGAGAGGTCAGTTCGTGCATAAAATCCTGAACCCGTAAGAGTTTTGCAATTTTAATAATCAATATTTCTCCAAGAGACTTGGAACTACTTGTTGCGCCCATTCCACGTCTTGTTGCTACACTTCGTAGTGCTAAAGAGGTCCAACACGGTTTTAAGACGGGCTTACAATCCTATATAAATGATAAATATCAATAACAGGATTATTTTTTAGCTTTCACATTGTTACTTTCAATTCTCGATTATATTCGAGTGTGAAACATTATAGTAGCTTTAAATACAACGTTGCTCGAATTATCTCGAGTGTGCACAGTTTGGCTTGTTTAGCGAGCTCAAATTAACTCGAGCGCACAAGTTAAGGGGTTAAAGCCAGCTTGCCTCAACCTAATAGTCTTGAACAGCTTTACTTTTTAATCTATGCTAATTTCCACATATAAAATTTTAAAAAAAAGAAGAGAGGAAAGCCTAAACGACACTGTATGCTAATGACACCGTAGTTATCACAAAATCAATCAGACACCCCCATGCACTTGATTTATTTCAGAGAAAAAAAGTAAAGACATCGCAACATGGTGTTCTAAATGGAAGACCAACCTAAATCCTGATAAATGGCAACTCTTAGGGCCGGGATAGCCTCCGGGATAGCCTGGTCGGTAGGTACGCTGAGCCCATGTCCAAGAGGTCGTGGGTTCAATCCTTGCCGGCAAAAGACTCCCCGTGTAGTAAATGGTTATTGATGCATGTTAAATCTTTCGAGTCTCAAAGTCCTCCATGTTCCCGTAACAAATCAATATCTCTAGGGAAGGGCCGGGATAGCCTGGTCGGTAGGGCGCTGGGCCCATATCCAAGAGGTCGTGGGTTCGATCCTCGCCGACCGAAGACTCCCGTGTAGTAAATGGTGACTGATGCACGTTAAATCTGTCGAGTCTCAAAGTCCTCCATGTTCCCACAACAAATCAACACCTCTGGGGGTACTGATCCAGGAGTTTCCTTGTCTTCTGGATTGGTTCAAAATTATAAGGCTACGGAGTTGAACGTAAGTAGTCGTAAACTAATGAAATTGGGTCGGCTGTTCAACGACGGTTATAAAATAAAATAAAATATCTCTAGGGATACTGAGTCAGAAGTTTCCTTGTCTTCTGGATTAGTTCAAAATTACAAGGCTACGGAGATGAACGTAAGTAGTCGTAAACCCATGAAATTAGGTCGGCTGTTCAACGATGGTTATAAAATAAAAATAAAACTGCAACTCTTAGATTTAAAAAAAAATTTTTTTTCTTTAGTTTACTACCATTGGGAAAAACATTTCGCAAACTTAAATGATGACACACCTAGCAGACACCTTTTGTAGAATGTTTCAAATGAAGAAGTTTTACACCAAATATCGCAACTTAATAAAAAAAAAACTTTTCTAACTATTTCAATGAAAATTTCCTCTCTTTTTATTAGTACCTACCAGCCAAATGTATTGCTAGCAGGTACCTTCTTTAACCCTTTCGCGCCGACTGTCACAAATACGTGACAGCAAAAAACCGTATCAATCAGGGTAAGAAGATAAAACTGGTAATCAAAGTATTTCTTTAGCAGTTTATTTGTGGGCGGAGTTATAATTTTTTGATTTATTTAATTCACCATTACTTTGTTCAAAATAAAACTATTTAGTTATACTTTGAATTAACATTGATTATATATATGATTAAACTAACAATAATTAAAATAAAAGCAAAGTAAGTCTGTCAAATTAGTAACGACTACATTTAAGTTACCGTTTTTTATTTAATTGCAACTTGATTCTGATTTTGTACGAATGCTTTTCTGAATCACCCGTCCCCAAGGGGTTAAGTAAACTTCTTGATTGAATTAATAATATAATTACATTTCAAAAAACTAAATTCTTTATTAAAAATATTTTATTTTCTGTAACGGTAGTTTCTACTATTTGAACTACCTCATTTCTATCTCAACATTTGTGAAGTAAAAAGAAAACAGTATTTTTCTATTAGTTTATAAATGCATTTCTTAAAATGACTTAATAATTCATATACCTTAGACGGCTTGAGTCCATTCTCCATTACTATATAAATCTTCAAGACATTGCTTTCTTCCTGCCCCCCTGACAGGCTTCTCATCTCCTCCATGATATGGTTTGGCGAAAGGACATTAAGTGGTTTATTTAAATAGAAATTTACTATATAAAATATGTTTACTTTCTCGTTAAGTTAGTAATTTATTGTAACATTAATATTTAATAATTTTTTAATAAACATCTATTTAAATACTGCCACAAATAGAAGTAATAAAAAGGAAGTATTTTTCAACAAATAATTTTTGCCGATATTCTTCTATAAACTGAAACAATTATTTTCCTTATGATTATAATATTTATTTGTATTCACTTTTTTTTCCAAAGCAGTAAAAATTGCACTCTACATTTAACACACGATTTGATCTTTCGCAGAAGTAAAATAATCTATCTACCACTTGAAATAAAATTTCCTAATCTGCTCTTATAATTTTTTTCTCATACAGTTTGACACGTTTGGAAAAAATGAGTATCAAATAGACGCATAATAGTAAATGGTAGAATAAGCAATACAGTTGTTGAATATTTACAGTGGCTGAGAATAACTTCAACATATCTGTTGTTATGGATGGTGTTTTCAATATAAATGTAAACAATAACAATCTCGAGCTGTTTGTCTAAGATAGGTACTCTGGCCGCCACAAAGTCTGCGGCAGTCTGTTCCTATGGAAACAAGAAGAGGGCATTTTAGGGAGGGTAGCATCGATGAAAGAGGTGTCCTTTTCCTTCGCCAAAACCAGTCCTAAAGTGGGATTCCGCACCCCTACTTGAAATAATCATACCTCGTTACCATAGTCACCGCCACAGCTCCAGACGAATGTCTGGCAGAGTACCTATCTTAGACTAACTAGAATGTTTCAAATGAAGATGTTTTACTCAGAATATCACAACGTTAAAAAAATAAACTATATTCAGAAATATTTTTATTTTTTTTATTTTCAGTATCCACTAGCCAAAAGTATTGCTAATAGATACCTTTTTTAATTTATTACCTTTGTGTATTTACAATGAAAAATGAAAAAAAATTAAAATTTATTTAAAATATATTTTATTTTCTGAAACAGTTGTTTCTAATATTAATGAGCTACCTCATTTATATCTCTACATTTGCCACGTGAAAGGAAGTATTATTTTTTATTTAAGGCGTCTTTTTGCATAGAATAGTCGTCTTTGGGAAAACAAATTTTATAACTGTCTATAAAATGTATCGATGAGTTTGAAAATGCATCGATATTGCATAACACGCAAAAAGTAAAATTAAGAGAACTAGACTTTTGATTGCTCTCCTGACCATGCTATGGGAATTGGACAGAATTCGAATTTGGCTAAAAAGAAACTTAATTTATTGTAAATTAATTTTTTGAAATTTTTTAATAAATTAAACTTTAAATTTTTTTTTATTTGACATATTAAAAATATGATATATCATAAGAAATGCCACATTAACACTGTTGTCTCGTGGCGACACTTTTAAAGAGTGTGCGTAACTTTCCTAATTTTAAAAGATTTACTCTTCAATTCGCTACCAATTTATTAAAATTTGCACAATGCGGAGTAGTTTTTATTTCTAGTTTACTATTGCATACCTGCCAACTTTTACGCATTTGGCGTAAAATGTTATTTTTATATTTAAAGTGGTAGTAAATACATACTATTTTTTATTTTATAAACTTAAATTTAAAATGATTTCGATCACCAGTATTCTTTAAAACATTTGGCATATATATAAATATGCATTGCTAACATATTTGATTGCTTACAATTGAAAATTTAATCCCATTTTGCTACCACTGGGAAAAATCATACTGGAAGGGATTAAGAGTTGGCAGGTTTGCTATTGCATACCTGCCAACTCTTCCAGATTTTCCGGAAGATTTTATTTTCATATTTAAAGTGGTAGTAATTATGTACTATTTTTTCTTTTATAAACTTAATTTTTAAATGATTATGATCACCACTATTCTTACAAAAATTAAGCGCATATATTAATATGCGTTACTATCATGGTTGTCAACTTAAGTTTTCTCATTTACAACGTATTTGTTTGCTTAAAATTGAAGTTTTAATTCCATTTTAATACCACTGGGAAAAATAATAATGGAAGAGATTAAAAGTTGGCAGGTATGCTATTGAAAGTGGATTCCGAGAATGATTTTCCTTATACACTGCTCAAAAAAATTAGGGGAGTCATGTGCTCCCCTAATTTTTTTGAGCAGTGTATTTTCAACAAGAACAATTTTAAATGTTTCTCATAGTGATATTAAATAAATAAATAAATAAAAAATTATTTCTACCATGTTTTACACTTTACTTGCCTGTGACGTAATTGTATATCTTTCGTACGGAGCACAACTTCAGCGAGGTTAATAGTACCTGTGAATTAAAAATAATTGTTTGTTATAGAAAAAAATCATATTGATTATTTTGTGCAGTACTAACTAACATAATTTATGGTATTGTAAATGTATTACCTCCTTCTTCCTACCACTTTCTACGCAGCAGAGAAGTGGGAACTCGTAGTAGGCACACAAATTTAATTTTCTAAAATTCTGGATAGAAATATATTATTAAATTGCGTAAAAACTGTATCTTGTAGAGTGAAATTGATTGCGAATTTGAAGTCAGAGACGAAAAAATATCCAAAATCCCTATTGATAACCAAATGCATTAGAAAATTTAAAAAGAAAAATATTGTAATTCATCATAGCTTAATTAAATGCACCTTTTGCTAATCTGAAAACCACACGTTTTTTTTCGCAAGAACTTTCAGGCAGACCTAAATTATATACATTTCTGTTTATAATTGACCACTTTTTAATTATTGAGAAGTCTGTTCAAGAGCGATACGAGAACAGAAAAAATTCTCAGATCGGAAAGAAGAATACTTATTAACCAATCTTCTGAACTCCCGAAAAGTCCTTTTTATTATTAATTGCATTCACAATTTTTTTCTTTTAAAGAAGCTCTTTCTTACCGTTTCTTAAAATCTACACACAGAAATATTTTTCTTTTTTAATTTTCAGTATCCACCAGCCAAACGTATTGCTAGCAAATACCTTCATTAGCTTACAATTATGTATGTAAACGTGATTCAAAATTCTTCTTCTTCTTTATTTAAACAAAACTTGGTGCCTAGGCCGAGCAGCGGCCCCTACCCCATTCATCATGAAAATTATATACAGTGAATAAAACATTTTGAATTATGTAACAATGTGGTAACATTATAATAAAGTAACCATGATTAGAAATATGTACAAACTTGATCGGAGATTTACATTAATTGCCATTGAAAAATGAATACAGCCATGATTAGATGGATATACATGAAATACGAGCTTAATCTGTGAAATTTACATTAATTGCAGTAGATATTTGGAATTGAGTATTAAAAATTGATGATAGCATATATACAGAAAATCGGGATTCAAAATCATGAAGATTCTATATAAATTTTGCAAAGCCTTAGTGGCGCCATCTAGCATGCTTTAATGATTTGTGGTAGCCATAAAAAAATCAAGCCGTTTACTTGTGAAATAATAAAACAATGAAAAAATTCAATATGACAAATTGGCGTTAATACATAACACTAGAAATATTGATGGTAGACTTAAATTAAAAATAAAGATTAAATATGATTTGATATGTACAATAATTGATTTTTGAAAAATGAAAGACACAATTGATGAATACAGATAAGTCATACCTTGATATATGATAAATTAACATATTTGGAGAAAATGGAGTAAATATATTTTATCAGAGAAATATTGCTCTTTAAATACAATAGAATTTGCAGAAGAATTTACCGTGCATAAGTTAATAAATATGTATTCATAAATTGGCTATATTATCAGAAAATAATGTAATTTAATTTAACGTAAGTAAAAGTCTGCAGTGAAAATTGATTCAAAATTAAAAATAAAATATAATGTATATTAAATTTCTTTGATTTTCTGAAACGGTAGTTTTAAAGATTTGAACTACCTCATTTCTATCTGAATATTTGCCACGTAAAAGGAAACCGTATCTTTTTTTAATTTATTTAAAACTACATTTCTTAAAATGGTTTAATAATTCATATACCTTAAAAATTAAAAATTTTTAAAACGTTTTCACAAAAATAATAATAAATTATAAATAATTATTTAAAGCTTCATAGAATAATCTTTAGGTAAACGAATAATTAGGTAACTGTGTACAAAATCAAAACACGCAAAAAGTAAAATTAAGATAACAAAACTTTTGATTGCTCTCCTGACCATACTATTGTAACGATTTCGACATAATTTGAATTTGATGGAAAAGTTATATGATTTTGGTTATATGACTTATATATGTCTTCTTAAAATATTGTCAGCTGCATTAATTAATCAGAGCAATTAATCAATGTAAGTTTGAGTTTGAGTTTGAATCATTAAGATCAGTTCTAAAATCTAATTCCGAAAAAAATATTTAAATGAAATATATTTTATGTATCAATACGGTAAAAAAAAATATTTTTTCAAAAGTTATATTTTCTGGCATCGCCTAATGAGTTAATAATGATGACAAAAATGATGGCCTAATGATGACAAAAATCAGCCCTCTCACAAACATCTTCCATTCTTGCGTTAAAAATAAATACCTTCCCAAAGAGTGGGGGGAATAAGATATTATACTTTTTCCTAAGCCTGGCAAGAAGTTTCATCTTCTGAGAACTAACGCCTCATTAACCTTCTTCTAAAGATTTAAAAAAATGTCTAAAAAATTCAACACCGACCTGATGATTATCACAAAACATTCCCAAACAACAATACGGATTTTAGAAGAATCTCTCCGCTAAAATAAAAGCTATTAACATACTGGAATATATCAGCAAATCAAATTGGAATATATAAGTAAAACATGAACGCTTTTATGAACAAACTTAATGCTGTATCGGAAACAAAAATTTATTAGCATTATTTCCAGAACTCAAATTCAGCTGAAATAACAGTGTTGGACAGAAAAACAATGACTTCAAAATCTCAGAAGAATCAATTAACCAATTTTAGGTCAGAACACTACTAGAGCCACGAGTAGACTTTTTACTCAGACTATTAGTCGATTCTGCGAGGCAAATTCCTATTGATTTTGGATTGGCGACGAGATTCTGGAACTTCCGACACGTTTCAGGATGATTCTCTCATAAATGCTTAATTAGTCTTATCGCTCAGAAACTCGAAATTTCTGGAACCATCATTTTGTCGCGACAATGATCTCCAAGTGTCCAAAATTGTCACCAAGTCGGCAAACATGTCTCCCGACGAAGTCTTCAATAGGAAAGACATTAGGCATTATTTTCTCTCCAATTTACGTTAGAATTACACGATATTTTTGCAGATTTCTTAATTTAACTGTTTATTTAAAACCCGTTTGACTCATAAAAGATTATTTACAAAACTACACACTTATAAGTATTGTAACGATTTACAATTTTGTAACAATACTAAGCGACTAGCAGAGAATGTTCAACCACTGACTTCAATCATTTGCCTGATATGGAATCCATCGATGATAACACAAAATACAGTCGTATTACTGCCATTTCCTTTATATTTCTTTTTTATTCTATTATTACTGCCATGTCAATCTGACTATGTCTTTTCTTTTTTTTTACCTTTTACTCGACTTTTCCTAGTTTATTTCTGCCAATTTCAATTTAGTTCTCTAACTTAGATGCGTAGATTCACAACTCTGCAATTTATCGCTGCTTTAGTAGGCTAATAATCCTCTGGATCGCAGCAGTGGAATAATTTAGTTGATAACTTAAGAGCGATAAATAGCCCAGAAACGAGTGCATAGCTGTTGACTTGTACGGCCGTTGAGTTAGTTGAAATTGTTGAGGCGAATATTAGCGTTTCGACGTATTAAATCGTGAATTTTAAACTTGAAATTTTTTTCAAACCTATCATGAAATATCAACAATTAAAAAATGTGTAGACATCTATTTGTTTGTTTCTACTATAAGCTTTTAAATGCTTAAGTAGTCTAATTTTCAGAAAATTCTTCCAAATTTAATGGTTGTTTTTCTACAACTTTATTATAATACTTATAATAATTATTAATGACCGTACAAGTTGGAAGGCATGCCTCATAATTCCCAACTACAAAAGAACAGAAAACCAAATAGAGAGCATTGCGGATTAGTCCTATAAAGAGTAACAAAAGCCACATGCTTAGGTCTAGTGATTAACATATGATAATATCATGTAAGGAATATAAAGAACAAGGTGAATACTGCATTACTTATGTTTTATGACTTATGCTTTACTAAATTTTATTACAAATATTGTACATAATGTTAATAAGTAAATTATTTCTTTATTTGAATGCATTATTTTTTCATTCTTATGTCTTAATTTCATGATTCTCACAAGATATTGCACTTACTATCTTACAGGCGCTCCTCCATACTACCAATTATTTATTTTATGTCATTAAAAATTGACGAATTAGTGAATGCTGCTTCGCGACGACGAGCTGAGATTTTTGTCTACTTAAAACTTTTACAAATGTTGCTCGCTAAAAATAAAAAAATAAATAAAAAGGAAAAGAAATAAATAAATTTTTGAAAAATCCTATCTACTACCACTTGCTACTGGGAATTTCCAAACATTGGGCAATATATTTCGCAAAAGCTCAAATGCTAGAGGCAAGTAGGACAACTTCTCACTTTCTGCATGATATGGCAATAATATTAGAAATGGCTCTATAAATATACAATTGGCACAATTATAGGACATATATAATTAAAAATAACTCGAAATTGACATGTAAATACAATATAAGCGTTGACAGAATCAATTGATTTGTTTTGTTTGTAAAAATTGACTAAGCTTTGAAAAGGGGCACTATGAAATAGAATCAATGAAATAAGCAAGATATGTGAAAATGTAATGATTCAGATTAGGTTAGAGAATTTGAACCAGGGGCGTACAATTAGTTTGACAAACTTCTTACTAGAACTACAATTTTTATCTTCATTTTTATTACTTATTTATTTTCTGTCATGCAAAATGTATCATTTTACATGATTTTACTCGAACAATATGCTCATTACAAACCTTTACTTTCAATTTTAGGAAACAAAGACCTCCAGGATCCGCATCTCATGATGAAGGGGTAAAGGGCCACTCCAGCCTCAGGCACCCCGACTAACCGACAGGGCTAGGACCAACACCTTCTAGAAGAAGGAAGACCTCAGCACGGATCAATTTAGTAGTCCTGTCTAACGAAGTTAAACTGCGCAGTAGATGAAAAACAAGAAAGATTTCATGACGATCGGGGTACAAAGCTGCGCAGTGGTGGATAATACGAAAAATGTCATTACGGTTGGACTACTAAAGTGTCGACTTTCTTATTTGTGGTAACCCGTGCTGAGGCCTGCTCTTTTCTAGGAGGTGTTGCTAGGACTCACCATAAAGCCAAATTTATTGCTAGCAGATACCTTTATAGAATGTTTCAAATAAAGATGTATTATGCAGAATATCACAACTTATATATATATATAAAAAAATTACTTTTTCTAACCATTCCAATGAAATAGACTTCATTCAGAAACTTTTCCTTTCTTTATTTTACGTATCCACCAGCCAATTGTATTGCTTGCAGATATTTTAATGAACTTTAAAAAAACTGTGTACTTTTCACAGTGGTAACAAAATTAAAATTTATATTAAATTTATTTTATTTTTTGAAACGGTAGTTTGAACAACATCATTTCTATCTTAACATTTATTACGTGAAAGGAAGTAGTATTTTTTTAAAATTTTTTTAAAATTACATTTCTTAAAATGATTTAATTACTCATATAACTTAAGATTCAAAATTTTAGAAACTTTTTCACAAAAATAATAATGAATTATAAATAATTATTAAAAGCTATTTTTTCAATAGAATAATCTTTGGATAAACGAATTTTATAACTGTGTATAAAATGTTTCGATGAGCTTGAAAATTCATCGAGATATTGCAAAACAAGCAAAAATTAACATTAAAGGAACTAAACTTTCGATCGCTCTCCTGACTATTGCATAGGAATTGGACAGAATACGAATTTGAAGGAAGAGAAACTTAATAAAAAATGTTCGGTTATATGACTGATTTTGTTATTGTCTGCAGCACTAATTAATGCGTGCAATTAATTAATTCAAATTTAAGATTTGGACCTTGAATTATAAGATCGGTTCTGAAGTCTGATTGCGATCATTAGTTCATATGTTATTCAGAGTTTTTAATTTTTGCAACAAAAACAAAATACAAGCAAGATAAAGTTAAAACTAAACGCTTTATGCTTAAAAAATGAGCCTGTTATAAATCATTATTTATTACACAATATGCTTTTTTTTTTAAAATAGTATGCCTTTCCAGGTTTGCCACGGGTGACTAAAATAGCAAAAAGTCATGACGATTAAAAGTTAGTACTTAAAAAAAAATAATAAAATTTGCAAAATTTGTAGCATATTTTTTTTAGATTACCAGAAATGCCAACTTACTCAGCTTTGTAAAAAATATTTTCTAGTAATATCAAAATTAAAGTTATTTTTAGTTAAAATTTTTTCATTTTTTGTAATTTGGCATATTGAAAATGTAAAAATCATAAGAAATGCAATATTACTCCTGTTGTCTCGTGGTGACACTTTTTAAGAGTGTGCGTAATTTTCCTAATTATGCATGGTTTACTCTACAATTCGCTATCAATTTTTTAGAAAGAGGAATAACTTTTATATCTAGTTTATTATTGAAAGTACATTCCGAGAATGATTTTCCTTAAATTTTAAACAAGAACAATTTGAAATGTAACTCATAGTGTTATTAAATAAATAATATATAAATAAAATTTCTACCACTTTTTACATTTTAGTTGCCAGTGACGTCGCTGCATATCTTTCTTAAAGAGCACGATTTCAGCGTGATAAATGGTATCAATGAATTAATAATATTTGTTTGTTGGGGGAAAAAAGTAATACTGATTTCTTTGCTGAAAGAAAACACAAATAATTAAGATCAAAAGGATAAAACTTCTTTGAAAAAAACGCGCTAAGAAGCAGCAGAAATTTCAGAAAAAAGTATCAATACAAAACAAATGAAATAAAATAAAAATATGACCACCGAAGCCGACGTCTTCAGGGGGTACCGGCCCCGGTAGCCATTAAAAACAAAACCATTTCTATTTGAGGGAGAAGCAAAAGCTTAAAATATCTCCCTCAGTACCCCGATGGTTTTGTATAGAGGTCCAGGAAAAACAAGATACATTCAAAAGAATAAACAAATTACGAAAAGAAAATCAATAAAAATCATCAGAAAATTAAAAACTCACAGTCACAGGTCAAGAATCAACTTCAAAAGCGGAGGAAAAGAAAACACTACAAACTGAAAAACAACGCCCCCTATAATAATGCGCAGTAAAAGTTTAAAAATGATATGAAAAGGTCAGGAGAAGGAGATACGTAGATAAATTAATAGAATGCTTAACTGGGGCTGCTCAGTTAAGACTGGAATTGCGCCCTGTTAAAAGAAAAAATATATAAAAACTTAAAAACCATCAATCATTTTTTTAATTAAAAAATTAACATTACAAAAATTAAAAGGAAAATCATTTTTACTCAAATTATTTAAAAAATTATCCACAGCTTCCCTAAAACTTTCAACATTATTACAAATTTTCTTAATCCTAACTAATTGCGAAAAAACAAGATTTTTGAATATTTTACTACACAAATTAGTTTTAAAGTTGCAGAAAAAAATAACATTAAAATTAAAGGCTTTTCTTTTATCAAACACACCAATTTTAATAAAATTGTTAACAATATCAATTTTAAAATCTAAATATTCAATATTAAAGCAATTTTCATTAGTTTTTTTCAGGACCAAATCACCAGGATAAATTGTATAAATAAAATTATAATCGTCACAATTAAACAAAATCAAATCATCAATATATCGGAAAGCATCAAGTACCCCATGTTCAAGAAATTTAGCCTCAAAAAAGTGCAAAAAAATGTTGGCAAAAGCCCCAGAAAAGGAATTACCTTGTGGAATTCCAATAATTTGTTTATAAAAATCTAAACCATTAAAAAGAACATTCTCAAAAAGATTAAACTTGCATAAATCTAACCAGTTAAACCTATCAATTTTTTCATCAAATAAATACTTGTCATAAATACCTTCACAAATCTCAATAATTTTTTCATGTGGTATGCTGGTATACAAATTTTCAAAATCAAAAGTGTTAATGCTGGAAATATCATTACTTTTAATAAAATCCAAAACTTCAACATTACTTTCAATAATAATATTTTTCTCTTTTTTAATTTTAAGCAAAATAATTTTTAAAAAACAAAAAAACCTTTTACTAATATCAGAATTATAACTATTAGTACCACATGCTATAAACCTAAATTTAATCGGATTTTTATGAAATTTAACTATTGGAAATAAATATGGAAATGTAATCCTATTTAATTTAAATTTTAATTTTTTACTAAATGCAATAATTCTTTTTTCAATAACTTTTTTATCTTCTTTTAACTTTAAATAGGTATTATTTGCATTATATTCCCCAATAATCAATTTTTTAAAAAAATATTTACACATAATACAGAAATTATTTGAAGCTTTATCTACAGTAACAATGAATTTATCCTTAAGATTTTTAATTTTCCTAGATAAATCATAATCAATAAAAGTACCTTTAGGAAATGAACTAAAACTGGTATTAAAAAAATTAAATCTAACCCTTTCAATAATTTTAGCTTTCCACTCAGAAAAACCTTCAACAGGCCAATGATATTTTCTGGAAATTTTTGCAATAAAAAAATCTAGATCTTTTTTAATGGATAAAATAAAATCTTCTTTTTTCATCTTAACTCTGGTTCTAAATTTTGAACCCTTACTTAAAATGCTAATTAGATCCTGATCACCCACAGTTTCCAAATTTCCGGTAATAACATGTCCATAATCATTATCAATAAATTTTGAAAAACCCTCCTCATTACAATAACAATCAGATTTAGAAATACAATTAAGATTTCGACTTAAAAAATTATAATTACACACCTTTTTCCTAAGTGTAGAAGAATATTTAAAAGCAGCAGTAACCCTAATTTGTTCTAAAGGAAAGAAATCAGAAAGACCATGAATAATCTGTGGTAACTTAGCATTTTCAAAATTCTTATCATGAAAATTAATCGTACAAAAAACCCTTTCGACTTTAGAAACATTATTAAAAAGCAAATCAGTTTTATTAACACCAATTTTTGATTTAATTAAATCCAAAACTATAAATTTAACAAGTTCAGTATCAAATTTAATTTTAGAACCAAATTTAATAAGGAAATTTTTTAAAATTTTATTTTTAAAACCAAAAATATATTTCCTAATAGTGAAAATATTATTCAAATTAACAGGTAAGTTACAAAAATTCGAAAACTCATCAAACTCAATAAATTTACCCTTACCTTTTCCACCTCCCCTTTTACTTCTAAATTTTGAATCACAAACACCAGGAAAATCAAAAACTTTTAATTTATTATAAATACAAAAATCTTCAGTATTAACAGTACCTTCCCCATTAAATTTACTATTTAATCCATAAGGAAAAAGAGTCTTAAGACTACCAATGTAAATATTTTCTAAATCAAGTCTTTTATCTAAATTTTCCATAAAATCCAAAATAAAAAGAGTAACATTATTAAAATCATGAAATTGAAAATGTAAAATTTCATAATCCGTGGAACAATTACTATTATTAAAATTTTTTATAGCTGATCTGTGGGAATTAATCCGCTTATGAAATTCAAGACCTGTCTGACCAACATAACACAAATTACAACAATTGCACTGACTTAAATAAATAATATTAATACTTTTACAAAAAAATACATTAGAATGACTGTCAATTTGAGAACTATCAGCCAAATTTGTTTAAATAAATTTAAAAATATAAAAAAATTTAAAAAGTTTAAGAAATGTTGTAATAAAAAATGTAAAACTTGTCCTTTGGCTGATAGTTCTCAAATTGACAGTCATTCTAATGTATTTTTTTGTAAAAGTATTAATATTATTTATTTAATTCAGTGCAATTGTTGTAATTTGTGTTATGTTGGTCAGACAGGTCTTGAATTTCATAAGCGGATTAATTCCCACAGATCAGCTATAAAAAAAAATTTTAATAATAGTAATTGTTCCACGGATTATGAAATTTTACATTTTCAATTTCATGATTTTAATAATGTTACTCTTTTTATTTTGGATTTTATGGAAAATTTAGATAAAAGACTTGATTTAGAAAATATTTACATTGGTAGTCTTAAGACTCTTTTTCCTTATGGATTAAATAGTAAATTTAATGGGGAAGGTACTGTTAATACTGAAGATTTTTGTATTTATAATAAATTAAAAGTTTTTGATTTTCCTGGTGTTTGTGATTCAAAATTTAGAAGTAAAAGGGGAGGTGGAAAAGGTAAGGGTAAATTTATTGAGTTTGATGAGTTTTCGAATTTTTGTAACTTACCTGTTAATTTGAATAATATTTTCACTATTAGGAAATATATTTTTGGTTTTAAAAATAAAATTTTAAAAAATTTCCTTATTAAATTTGGTTCTAAAATTAAATTTGATACTGAACTTGTTAAATTTATAGTTTTGGATTTAATTAAATCAAAAATTGGTGTTAATAAAACTGATTTGCTTTTTAATAATGTTTCTAAAGTCGAAAGGGTTTTTTGTACGATTAATTTTCATGATAAGAATTTTGAAAATGCTAAGTTACCACAGATTATTCATGGTCTTTCTGATTTCTTTCCTTTAGAACAAATTAGGGTTACTGCTGCTTTTAAATATTCTTCTACACTTAGGAAAAAGGTGTGTAATTATAATTTTTTAAGTCGAAATCTTAATTGTATTTCTAAATCTGATTGTTATTGTAATGAGGAGGGTTTTTCAAAATTTATTGATAATGATTATGGACATGTTATTACCGGAAATTTGGAAATTGTGGGTGATCAGGATCTAATTAGCATTTTAAGTAAGGGTTCAAAATTTAGAACCAGAGTTAAGATGAAAAAAGAAGATTTTATTTTATCCATTAAAAAAGATCTAGATTTTTTTATTGCAAAAATTTCCAGAAAATATCATTGGCCTGTTGAAGGTTTTTCTGAGTGGAAAGCTAAAATTATTGAAAGGGTTAGATTTAATTTTTTTAATACCAGTTTTAGTTCATTTCCTAAAGGTACTTTTATTGATTATGATTTATCTAGGAAAATTAAAAATCTTAAGGATAAATTCATTGTTACTGTTGTAGATAAAGCTTCAAATAATTTCTGTATTATGTGTAAATATTTTTTTAAAAAATTGATTATTGGGGAATATAATGCAAATAATACCTATTTAAAGTTAAAAGAAGATAAAAAAGTTATTGAAAAAAGAATTATTGCATTTAGTAAAAAATTAAAATTTAAATTAAATAGGATTACATTTCCATATTTATTTCCAATAGTTAAATTTCATAAAAATCCGATTAAATTTAGGTTTATAGCATGTGGTACTAATAGTTATAATTCTGATATTAGTAAAAGGTTTTTTTGTTTTTTAAAAATTATTTTGCTTAAAATTAAAAAAGAGAAAAATATTATTATTGAAAGTAATGTTGAAGTTTTGGATTTTATTAAAAGTAATGATATTTCCAGCATTAACACTTTTGATTTTGAAAATTTGTATACCAGCATACCACATGAAAAAATTATTGAGATTTGTGAAGGTATTTATGACAAGTATTTATTTGATGAAAAAATTGATAGGTTTAACTGGTTAGATTTATGCAAGTTTAATCTTTTTGAGAATGTTCTTTTTAATGGTTTAGATTTTTATAAACAAATTATTGGAATTCCACAAGGTAATTCCTTTTCTGGGGCTTTTGCCAACATTTTTTTGCACTTTTTTGAGGCTAAATTTCTTGAACATGGGGTACTTGATGCTTTCCGATATATTGATGATTTGATTTTGTTTAATTGTGACGATTATAATTTTATTTATACAATTTATCCTGGTGATTTGGTCCTGAAAAAAACTAATGAAAATTGCTTTAATATTGAATATTTAGATTTTAAAATTGATATTGTTAACAATTTTATTAAAATTGGTGTGTTTGATAAAAGAAAAGCCTTTAATTTTAATGTTATTTTTTTCTGCAACTTTAAAACTAATTTGTGTAGTAAAATATTCAAAAATCTTGTTTTTTCGCAATTAGTTAGGATTAAGAAAATTTGTAATAATGTTGAAAGTTTTAGGGAAGCTGTGGATAATTTTTTAAATAATTTGAGTAAAAATGATTTTCCTTTTAATTTTTGTAATGTTAATTTTTTAATTAAAAAAATGATTGATGGTTTTTAAGTTTTTATATATTTTTTCTTTTAACAGGGCGCAATTCCAGTCTTAACTGAGCAGCCCCAGTTAAGCATTCTATTAATTTATCTACGTATCTCCTTCTCCTGACCTTTTCATATCATTTTTAAACTTTTACTGCGCATTATTATAGGGGGCGTTGTTTTTCAGTTTGTAGTGTTTTCTTTTCCTCCGCTTTTGAAGTTGATTCTTGACCTGTGACTGTGAGTTTTTAATTTTCTGATGATTTTTATTGATTTTCTTTTCGTAATTTGTTTATTCTTTTGAATGTATCTTGTTTTTCCTGGACCTCTATACAAAACCATCGGGGTACTGAGGGAGATATTTTAAGCTTTTGCTTCTCCCTCAAATAGAAATGGTTTTGTTTTTAATGGCTACCGGGGCCGGTACCCCCTGAAGACGTCGGCTTCGGTGGTCATATTTTTATTTTATTTCATTTGTTTTGTACTGATTTCTTTGTTCATTACAAACTAACCTAATTTATCTCCTCGTAAACGTATGGTCTCCTTCTTCCTACCACTTTCTACGTAGCAGAGAACTGGGGACTCTCAGTAGGCACACAATTTAAAATTTTTGGATAAAAATATATTGATAAATTGCATAAAAACTGTATCTTGTAGAGTTAAACCGATTGCGAATTTGCAATAAGCGACGAAAAAATATCCAAAATTTCGGTCAAATTTCTAATGCATTCGAAAATTTTAAAAAATATTGCAATTCATTATCGCGTGAATAAATGCACATCTTTCATATCTGAAAATGATGCATGCTTTTTCGTGAACCGAACTTTCAGACAGACCTAATTATCTATATTTGTGCTTATATGTGAACCACTTTTTAATAGTTGAGAAGCCTGTTCAAGAACCGAAATTTTCAGATCTAAAAGATGAGAACTTATCAACCTTTCTTCTGAACAGTCCCATTCATTAGAAATTGCTGTCCCATCTTTAAAACAATAAACTTTTTCTAACCATTTCTGTATGATTGAGTGAATTCAGAAGTATTTTCCTTTTATTATTTTCAGTATCTACCAGCAAAATGTATTACTCGCAGATACATTTATTCGATGCATATTGACGTTTATCAAATTGAAAATTCTATCAAAAATTAAATATTATATTAAATAAAATTTATTTTTTGAAACGGTAATTTATAAAATTTGAAACACCTCATTTCTATCTCACCATTTGTCACGTGTAAGGCAGCAGTATTTTTTTATTTACTTAAAATTACATTTCTTAAAATGATTTAATAATTCATATACCTTAAAATTCAAAATTTTTTGAAACGTTTTCACAAAATAAGCGATAAATAATTATTTAAAGCTACTTTTTGCATAGCATAATCTTTGGGTAAACGAATTTTATAACTGTGTATAAAAGAGTTTGAAAATTCATCTAGATACTGTTTAACAAGCAAAAATTAAGAGAACTAAACTTTTGATTGCTCTCTTAACCATATTATTGGAAATATTACATCAGAATTCGAAGGGAAAGAAACTTTATAAAAATGTGTGGCTATGTGCCCGATTATGTTTCTTAAAATATTGTCTGCAGCAGTAATTAATTAGTTCAAATTAAAATTTTTGTTTTGAATACTTAACCCTTTCGCGCCGACTGTCACAAATACGTGACAGCATAAAACCGTATCAACGAGGATAAAAAGATAAAACTGGTAATCAAAGTATTTCTTTAGCAGTTTATTTGTGGGCGGAGTTATAATTGTTTAATTTATTTAATTCACCATTACTTTGTTCAAAATAAAACTATTTAGTTATACTTTGAATTAACATCGACATCGACATTTGAATTAATCTTCAACACCGACTTCATGATTATCTACAAAACATTCCCAAACAACAATACGGATTTTAGAAGAATCTCTGTGCTACAATAAAAGGTATTAACATACTGGAATATATCAGCAATTCAAATTGGAATATATAAGTACGAAACTGAAAAAAAAGCTATTAACTTAATTTTAACTTATGCTTTTTTTTCTCTTATTAACCTTCCTATCTAAGAAACTAACTCTCTTCCACAGAGGGTAGAATTCTGGGACGCCTCGTTGGTGCGCATTAATGCATTAGTTTATAACTGCGTCAGATTCGACTTGAAAATATATAAGACATTAACGCTTTTATGAACTAACTTAATGCTGCATTGAGCACAAAAATTTATTAGCAAAAACTTTTTGGAAGTACACCTATTTCCAGCATTAAAATTCAGCTGAAATAACAATGTTGTACAGAAAAACAATGACTTCACAATCTTAGACGAATCGATTAACCAACTTCAGGTCAGAGCACTACTAGAGTTACAAGCATAATTATTACTCTATTCTGTGAGGCACACTCCTATTTATTTTGTCTTGGCGATGAAATCCCGGAACTTCCGACACGTTTCAGGACGATTCTAACATAACTGTGTAATTAGTCTTATCGCTCAGAAACTCGAAATTTGCAGAACTATCATTTTGTCTCCCGAATGATTTCCAAATATCCAAAATTATCACCTAGTGAGCAAACATGTCTCCATGACGAGAAAGACATTAGGCCTCTCCTAATTACGTTAGAATTACATAACATTCTTGCAAATTTCTTAATTTAACTGTTTATTTAGGATCCGTTTGACCCATAAAAGAATATTTGCAAAAGTATACACTTATTACTATTGTAACGACTTACAATTTTGTAACAATACTAAGTTACAAACAGAGAATGCTCAACCAGTGACTTCCATCAATTGCCTGATATAGAATTGATGTTATGATAACACAAAATACAGACGTATTACTGCTTTTTCCTTATGGGACTCTGGCTATGTCTTTTCTTTTTGTTAACGTTTTACTCTACTTTTCCTAATTTATTTCTGCTGATTTCAAATTAGTTCTTTAACTTAGGTGCGTAGATTTACAGTGTTGTACAGAAAAACAATGACTTCACAATCTCAGAAGAATCACCATTTCTCTTGTCGGCGGGAAAAAAATCCCAGTCTTTGCAATTTATTTTTATTTTAAAATATACTGTTCTAATGCATATCAGGAAAGTTCATTTCTTTTGTGACATATTTATAAAACATACTTACTCCACTAAAATACGAGTCAATTGAATCATTAACATATGATCGTTTGGTAGCAACATCTTCACAATGGACGATGATAATGAAAAAAAAAACAAGAAAAAATATCGATGGCAGTCCAATGTGTGATAAACCATTTGTTCGTTTCAGCTCTGCTGAAGCATGTGAAAATTGAAAAAAAAAATACATGATTCCGATTAAACTTTGTATTTTGCTGAGTAAAATTACATTCTTTAAAATAAAGTAAAAAATTGTATACTCTACAATTCAAAGTATTTTCGACCATTAATAAATAAAATAATAAAGATTTACTGAATTTTTTTCCATGTAATTATCTTTAGATAAACAAATTTTATAATCGTGAGCAAAATTTTTTCGATTCGTTTAAAATGTTCCCTAGATATAGCAAAATACGCATAAAATAAAATAGTCTTAAAACTGTAGACATACAAACTGAAGACGCTGAAGAAAAATCAATAATCTTAACATATTTGGAGAATGACCAGAGCTGAGCATTCAATATATTTTCTTTAAACAATTTTCCTCTTAATTTGGCAAACGGAAAAAAGAACATTGATAATGATAGAATCGAAGTTTTCGTCTACGTTTTGAGAGAGGAATTCGAATTCAATTGATGCATTTAATGCCCCGGTACTAACAAGTTTGCTTATGAAACTTACAAAAAAGATCCTAACATAATTATTATTTTCGATACTCCAACTTCTATTTAACTAACTACCGACGTAGAAGTTATTAACACAATTCAAAAACCCAACAACGGGAAAACGCCTGGTCATGATGCAACCTCAAAATCTAAAGATTCCAAGTTTTGCCTCATAACAAAATCAGCCATTTCACAACAATCTTGCATTAAAAATACATACCTTCCTAATAATTATAAAAATCTTATATATTATACTTTTTCCTGAACCTGGTAAACATGCTGCATCTCCTGAGAACTAACACCCCATTAGCCTTCTTCCAATGCTGGAAAAAAAATTCGAAAAAAATAGTTATTCAACACCGACCTGGTGATCCAGCAAAGCTTTCCAATCCGCAAGACATTCCCAAACAACAGAGCGGCTTCCGCACACTCTTCTCTACTACGAAACAAAATATCAACATATTGGATTGTATCAGCAAGCCAAATACAAGTACGAAACTTCACTGCAGCTCATGCTTGACGTCACTACGGCATTAGGTATAGTGTGGCAAAAGGGGACTTATAATCAAATTACTTCTTATAGGCATTCCTGATGATCTCCTACTAAGCAGAAACTCATATTTCACTTATCGTTAATCTCGAATCAAAATTAATAATACTTACTCCTCATACAGAAACATTAAAGCCGGTTTGCTTCAAGGTAATATTCTTGGACAGCTTTACTTTCTTATCTATGCTTATTTCCCCATCAAAAAAAGACGAGGAAACTGCTCTGTAGGCCAATGACACCGAAGCTATCACAAAATCAATCCCCCTTGCACTTGATTTGTTTCAGAAAAAAATTAAAAGGCATAGCAACATGGTGCTATAAGTGCAAGACCAATCTATATCCTAATTAATGCCTACTCTTAAATTTAAAAAAAAAAACCTTGTTTTGGTTTACTACCACTAGGAAAAACATTTCGCATAAACTCAAATGTTGAGATTATGTTTTTCGCCACCAGCCAATTGGATTGCTAGGAGATGCCTTTATGGAATATTTCAAATCAAGATGTCTAACGCAGAATATCGCAACGCAAATATAAAAACTTTTCTTTTTTTTAAATTTTAGTACCCACCAGCCAAATGTACTTCTAGCAGATACTTTTATTAGATAAGTATATTTTCAGTAAAATAAATTTCTAAAAAAATTAAATAATTTATAAATATATTTTCTTTTCTTTAACGGTAGTTTATAAAATTTGAATCACCTCATTTCTATCTCAACATTTGTCACGTGAGAAGAAACTACTTTTTTTAAAATGTATTTTAACACTATGCGGTCCGCATATATTTAGTGATAAGTTTACCATGTTACCGGTGTTTATTTTTGTTTAAACCACCTCAGTAGCCGGCAAAAACCTGAAGTCAAAATCGAGCTTTGACATAGCTCCTGGGTACAAGAGATTTTATTTAAG
Source organism: Parasteatoda tepidariorum (assembly GCF_982258835.1). Taxonomy (NCBI): domain Eukaryota; kingdom Metazoa; phylum Arthropoda; class Arachnida; order Araneae; family Theridiidae; genus Parasteatoda; species Parasteatoda tepidariorum. The sequence continues at coordinate 10,786,272 of NC_141758.1, read as the reverse complement.
TTACAAGGTTTTTTTACAAGTAAAGTTACAGTGCTATGTGTATATAACATTCATTCAATAGTTCTTCTTCGAATGATATGAAGCAAAGCAATCTTTTAAATGCAAGGGAACTTTACAACCTTTACACATAAGATTGGTGGTTTTTCGTATATTATTTGCATAGCATACACGACACCTTCTTCTTATACGTTTATTGGTTTCAGAAATGAGAACCAATTGGTGTTGTTTTAATTGTCCGGGTTAGCCTCTGATTTGAATCATGATGTGGACCACGTGACATAGTTGGGAAATACAAATTTTCTTCAGTATCTGGTAAATTTCCCTGAATCCAAGCTTCAGATAACTGTAGTAGGAAATCATGAAACGTCAATGTTTTAGTAGAATTCACATTTAAATGTTCGTAAACTCTGAATGCATTAAATAAAGCACAATTGAAAAGGTATAATACTACTTTTTTAGACCATTTTATAGTTTTTCTATATATAGGATAGTCGCTGAGATATTGATCAGCTCGATCCACTCCTTTCATATGATGATTGCAGTCAATTATACAGTTGGGGTTTTTGTATTGGACGATTGGTTTTTTCTACAAATTTTTCCTGTATCAACTATTTCGGCATTATGAATAGTAGAAATCATTCTTATATCTTTACTTTTCACTGTTTTCCATAATTTTTAAAGTATTTCTCCTTTTCGTTTAAATGCAGTTTCAAAAACTTTCCGCTTTGTCTTTTTCATTATAAGTAATTTTTTCTAAATATCAAAAATTATAAACATGATATAAAATGCAACGTTAAAGCAACAAGCTTCTGGTTACTATATTAATAAATAAGCGTAACTATCTTTCTTTAACTAATTTTGCTATATAATTTGCTACCACTTTATTAAAACTATTCCAGAAAGCGGAGCAGTTGGCATCCCTGTCCTTGTTGACAAAATGTCACATGAATATCAGGTTGCAACGCGCGACATCTATGTGTTGTCACCGGCCACTAACGTTTGACTTGGGAATGGCACCAACTAGAGTGCCTGTATTGAAAAGAGTGATGACAATATCCAAGAGCGCATGCACTTCCGTCATATTTTTGTCCAAGGGGGTTGCCAGATGATGTGCCCTTAAAACCCTTTACGTTGTGCCCTTAAAATTCAGAGGCACAAATGATCCAAATTTGCCTCTGAAATCAGAGGTACAGTTTTTAGAGTGTACACTTCTGATATCACACTAACACTTAACAACACAAACACTCGCTGAGTTATTCACACGCAGATTCCGCTTATCCCTGTGAAGGAGCCAACCCCCCAAGCCATTAGCTTACCCCTCGAGGTCTGATCAGGGGTAAGCTAATTCCATAAACTTAAGTGTAGAGAGCAACCCGGGACGAGTTGTAATTATCAGGACGGCCAAGTCTCTACTTTAACACAGCCACACTTACGCATATACCCACATCCTCACATTCCCATAACTCGTCTCCCTTTTGTTTATATTCCCAAACGGTAAATACTGTAAATATTCATTAGTGTTCATTTTTTCAATATACTTAATTATTAATTTCAATTTAACCTTTTTTCATGTACTTTTTCATTACTTAAAATTTTGTTATTACCTAATAGTGGCAAAGTGCCATTTTTCTCACGTCTCACGAACTCCATTTTGAGCCCCAAACTTTATTTTTATCATGTATGTTTGTATGTTCATGCATGTATGTTTATCATGTATTGTCTAATTTCAGGATGAATGAGAAAAGGGCCGTAAGTCCTCAGACCCCCTGTTCCACTACAACGAACGAGGGGACGAACTTCAAAACCGGTCTTAAAGTAATTCAAACTTAAAGTTAAATTGATTAATTGAATAACAGAGATTCAAATTTAAAAGAGTACCACTTCAGAAAATAAAATATATTTAATATAATTTCTTAATTTGATAAATATTTGCATTTCCCTCGAAATAAAGTATTCCAAATTGTTAATATTTATAATGCCTCCATTAAAAACCTATATTTTCCCGAGGAATGGAAGAAATCAGACATCATTCTATTCGCCAAGCCCGGTAAAACAGCCTCTAATCCTGAAAACTACAGGCCTATTAGTCTACTCCCTATGTTATCAAAAATCTTTGAAAAAATTATTCAACGAAGACTCAATGATTATATTCACCTACTCCCAAACCAACAATATGGCTTTAGGAAGCACCTATCAACTACCAAGCAGCTTGTAAACATCCTCGAATACATCAGTAATGCTAAATTTAAACACGAAACCGCCCTTATGCTTATGCTCGACGTGGCCAAGGCCTTCGACCGAGTATGGCATAAGGGACTTATCGTAAAACTACATAAAATGAATATTTCATTAGACCTTATTACTTTAATAAACTCTTTCCTTACTGATAGAAAGTTCAGAATTAAAATCGATAGCTCGTTCTCAGCTTATAAAAACATTCAAGCCGGTGTGCCCCAAGGTAGCATCCTCGGGCCACTACTATACATCTTATACACAGCTGACTTCCCTATTAATAACGAAAATCCAAACGAATTCACAGCCCTATATGCCGACGATACAGCAATTATCACGAAATCTATGAGCCATTTACAAGCCTTCAAATACATGCAAAACAAGATCTACAATATCGAAAAATGGTGCTCACAATGGAAGATAAAACTACACCCGGATAAGTGCCAAATGATTATTTTCAATAGTGAAAAGAAAGGTAGAACTATTCCTGATATAGTCCTATACAAGCAGATCATTAAACCCACAAAGAGTGCAAAATATCTAGGAGTCACCATCACCTCTAATTTAAGTTGGAAACAACACATAAATAAAATTATTGAAAAAGCGAATGGCGCCTATTGGGCCCTCAACTCCATATTAAACTCGAAGTCATCTTTAGACTTAAAATGCAAGCGCACTGTCTACCTAATGGCAATTAGGCCAATTCTAACTTATGCCTGCCCCGCCATTAACACTCTAAGTGATCACTTAAAAAATAAACTCTCTATGGCAGAAGGGAAGATTATAAGAAGACTCGTCGGTGCCCCTAAATGCATTAGCAATAATAGTATAAAAAGGGATCTTAAAATTGATGACATCAACGTCTATATAAAAAATTTAAACCAAAATTTCTACGATGAAGCAAAAACCTGTACCACCAGCAATTTTAACTCACTCCTAGATATTGAATTAATTGACGACAACACTAAATTTAGCCCAATCACTGCCTTTTTCCTTAGGGATATGACGTAGCCCTAACACACGAAATACACTCTCGATTTTTGGTGCTAAGCACCACCTCTTCCCCCCATCTCCATTCCACCTCACTACTCCTCATCATCGAATTACTACTACAGATGAATCGGTTAATGCCGCTTCGCGGCAGCGCACCGAGATTTATATGATTTCTACCATTCTACCAATATTTGCATTCGTTATAAATTTAGAATATCTAATCCAGATGTCTATTAGCAATACAATTTGCTGGTAGATATTATTAATAAATGAAGGAAAATGTATTTCAATATGGTCTATTTCATAGCAGTGCATACCTGCCAACTCTTCCGGATGATTTTATTTTCATATTTAAAGTGGTAGTAAATATATACTATTTTTTCTTTTATGAACTTAATTTTTAAATGATTTTGATCACCACTATTCTTACAAAAATTAAGCACATATATTAATATGCGTTACTATCATGGTTTGTCAACTTAAGTTTTTTCAGGCGCAACGTATTTGTTTGCTTAAAATTAAAGTTTTAATTCCATTTTAATACCACTGGGGATGCTAGTTTTTCTACCATGTTTCTTGAAAAATCTGTAATATCATGTGCTTTCCTATCTTAAAGTTTATATTATTGATATTTTAGTTCTTTAGTATATACTCTTAGAATAACAGAACTTTCAGAATAACACCAAATGAGCGAGTGATGCCAATTTCGGCTATTTCAATTGCCAATTTCAATTTTATGCTTGTCAACCAATCTTCTGAACTCAAAAAATTCCTTTTTATTAACATGACTATCACAACTTTAAAAAACAAATTTTTCCTAACCACTTCCATACCTGCCAACTTTTAATCCCTTCCATTATCATTTTTCCCAGTGGTATTAAAATGAAATTAAAACTTCAATTTTAAGCAAACAAATATGTTGCGTTTGAAAAAACTTAAGTTGACAAACCATGATAGTAACGCATATTAATGTATGTGCTTAATTTTTGTAAGAATAGTGGTGATCAAAATCATTGAAAAATTAAGTTCATAAAAGAAAAAATAGTATATATTTACTACCACTTTAAATATGAAAATAAAATCATCCGGAAAAGTTGGCAGGTATGCACTGCTATGAAATATATTTTCCTTCATTAATGCATAATATCTACCAGCAAAATGTATTGCTAATAAACATCTGGATTAGATATTACAAAATTAATCCACAAGTAAATTTTTATCAAATTTAGAAATTATATTAAATATATTTTATTTTCTGAAGTGGTAGTCTTTTAAATTTGAATCTCTATTATTCAATTAATCAATTCAAATTTAACTTTAAGTTTGAATTACTTTAAGACCGGTTTTGAAGTTCGTCCCCTCGTTCGTTGTAGTGGAACTGGGGGTCTGAGGACTTACGGCCCTTTTTTCATTCATCCTGAAATTAGACAATACATGATAAACATACATGCATGAACATACAAACATACACGATAAAAATAAAGTTTGGGGCTCAAAATGGAGTTCGTGAGACGCGAGAAAAATGGCACTTTGCCACTATTAGGTAATAACAAAATTTTAAGTAATGAAAAAGTACATGAAAAAAGGTTAAATTGAAATTAATAATTAAGTATATTGAAAAAATAAACACTAATGAATATTTACAGTATTTACCGTATGGGAATATAAACAAAAGGGAGACGAGATATGGGAATGTGAGGATATGGGTATATGCGTAAGTAAGTGTGGCTGTGTTAAAGTAGAGACTTGGCCGTCCTGGTAATTACAACTCGTCCCGGGTTGCTCTCTACACTTAAGTTTATGGAATTAGCTTACCCCTGATCAGACCTCGAGGGGTAAGCTAATGGCTTGGGGGGTTTGGCTCCTTCACGGTGATAAGCGGAATCTGCGTGAATAACTCAGCGAGTGTTTGTGTTGTTAAGTGTTAGTGTGATATCAGAAGTGTAGAGTTGTACAAAGGGTCTACGCTTTGCAACCTCTTTGAGATTCAAGCAGTCGAAAATATCTTTAAAATTTGCGGTTTCGCAGGTGGCGGCTTAAATAAAGAAGTTTCAGCTTAATTTGTTGAAATGATGGTCAAAACGGTCAATGTTTAGATCTCTATGAAAGGCGCTGTTGTGGATAAACCATCTGGCTCCCATGAGCTGTCTCAAAATGTTGTTTTGGAGTACGATAAGTTTGTTGACGTCTTTTTCGGAGGCGTTACACCAGGCAGGTGAGAAGTTCGTCCTGATAAGACGTATCATAGAGGTATACAGGAGTTTTTTCAGTTTGAAACTGACGAGTCAGTGATGGAAAAGTGTTTGAAGTTTATTGGTTGCTGCGTATACTTTTTTTTTAATGTTATTTATATAATCAGTACAGGTGAGTTTTCTATTAATGGTTAGGCCTAAATATACAGCTTTGTCAACAATGAGTGTGGCGTTGTTGAAGAGAACTGATTGGTATTTATTAGAGTAGGACTTTCTATTCTTTTGTATTATTAATAGTTTCGATTTACTAGCATTTAGTTTGAACTTCCAATTTAGGCATCAGTCTTCAACATCATATAACTTGTCCTGTAGTTTTTGAAGTGCATTATCAGGTTTGAGAGATTTCTGCAAGATTCTAGTATCGTAAGCGTAAAATGCCGTGATACTGCTGTGGTCGTAGCGAAATATGGGGAAATCGTGGGTATAAATAATAAAAAGTGGTCTAAAAGTATCGGTCCTAGAATGCTGCCTTGCGGAACACCCGCTTTTATTTTTCTCTTGACTGTAGTAACACTATTTAGATTAATATTAAAGGTACTTTTTGATAAGAAGTTATGTGTTATTTTTACAATGCCAAAGGGAAAGTTTAAATTAATTAGTTTGTGCACGATACCAGCATGTTTTTACACAATCGAATGCTTTGCTGATATCGAGCATGAGAAATGCAGCGGTCTCTTTGTTGTGCAGGCCCTTATCAATGAAATCAATAATTCGAAGGAGTTGTTTGGCGGTATCTAATTTTTTTTTGAAACCGTACTGTTCCTTGGGCAAACAGCCTAGAAAAGGATATAATCTTTTATACAGTATACGTTCTAGAATTTTACCAAAAATACACAGCAGGCTGATTGGTCTGAAGCTCTCGGGTAAGGTTAGGTTTTTATTTGCTTTGGGGATCAGAATTATTTTCCAGTTTGCAGGAAAATAATTTAAGCGCAGACAGGCATTGTGAATATCTGTTAAGGTAGAGATGTAAGTATTTGGTAAAAGTTTCACCATTTTATTCTTAATATTGTCAGCACCTGGTGCCTTTTTTGATTTCAGTTTCTTGGTAATATTTTGTACTTCATAATTATTGGTGGGTTCAATAGGGGTGGGTTGGGAGTTAGAGACCAGGAAATTCGAGACAGTGATATTGACAATATTATGTGTGCTGATATCATCCTTAAGGGAGAATTGTTTAGCAAAGGCTTCTGCCTTCTCAGTGCTAGTACATGCAAAACCATTATCGCTCTTAATTGGTTTGCTAATTACTTGGTCAGTTCTGAGGGCCTTCGTCATTTTCCGGATTGAATTGTTTTCAGTTGTTAGTTTTTTGATCTCCTCATTCCACTGTAATTTTTTATACTTTCTAGACTCTTTCTGAATCATTTATTTAATTCAAGCATCTCTGATTTATAATTCGGGTCGCAGGTTCTTTTGATTTTTTTCCTACAAAAGTTTCTAGTTTTCACTAGGTTTCTAATTTTCTGAGGCAGTGTGAGAAAATTAATTTAGCATATTTTAATTATATCTTATTTTACTAGATTACCAGAAAGGTCAACTTGCTCTACTTTGTAAAAAAAAATATTTTCTAGTAATATCAAAATTAAAGTTATTTTTAGTTAAGTTTTTTTTCCTCATTTTTCGTAATTTGACATATTAAAAATATTAAGTATCATGAGAAATGCAACATCACTACTGTTGTCTCATGGTGACACTTTTAAAGAGTGGGCGTAATTTTTCAAATTCTACATGGTTTACTCTTCAATTCGCGACCAATTTATTAGAATTTTGTAAAAAGCGCGATAGTTTTTTTTTCTAGTTTACTTTTAAAAGTAGATACCAAGAAGGATTTTCCTTAATTTCTCAACAAGAACAATTTGAACTGTAAATTATAGTGTTATTAAACAAATAATAAATAATTAAAATTTCTACCACTTTTTACATTTTAGTTGCCTGTGACGTCGCTGCATATCTTTCGGAACTTATCGTCGTTTTTCTTCTATAATGCAGTTAAAGTGGTTGATAAATTGATAGAATTCACACATTCAAAATTACAATGAGCTTAGGTCTATTGGCATTTGTTTATATGAGAGTTTTAGATGAAAATCTCCAAAAATCTTAAGACGGGATTTCCACCATTTGGAAAAAGTAGTCGGCCGGCCATGTTTGATATTTTTAGGATTAGTCATCGCGTGGCTAGAACTTTAAAATTTTTACTATGGTGTAGATAAATTTATGCATTTAAAATATAGGAGATAAAGTTTTAGTAAGTACCTTTTCAGTCTAACATGTTGAATAAAAACTAAAAGGATGTGACGTATGAGAGTTGGCAGTAAACGATGATTGACTTTTGTATTTATACGAAAGATTAATGAAGATGCCAACATTAAAATGAAGGATTTTACATTGTATGATATTTTGTTTAAAAAAAGTTGATTCAAGAAGGAAATCTAAAATAAACTTTAAATTCGATTTGGGGGGGGGGCTCTGATAAGTGTCCCGGTGCCATTGCCCCGTATGCCTCTGCTTTTGTTAGGCTTTTGGGAAAGCATGCTTGGGGAGTCTTCTTAATCCATTCGTAGTTTGTTGTTTTGAAATTTAAGTTTAAAGAACGCTTTATATTGATGCAAACACTACAAGTATAACAACATTTGATGGCTCCCTTTTTCAAGCTTAAGCATTAAAATCAATCGGAAGTTTTAAATAACACTATCTGTGCTTAGCTTTACACTGTCAACCATCCATGAATATATCCACGAATCTTATCGCAGTCGGAAACTAAACTCAAAACTTTTCTCTTTTTAAAGGCAGTAATAAACTAATATGGTTACCTTGTGTCCCTTGTTAGTGCGTTCCACGTCTTGACCCTTCCCTTTTCAGTTGTATATACCGCAATATTTTCCCCTTTCTTAACATTTTTCGTATTTAATTGTAAAAAGTATTTTCTTTTTTAAAGTTTCCAAGACATTTTTTTTCTTAAGAACTATGTACAATTTCATTTTTAGATCCAAATAGTTTCCTGACTTAAGAGTTCTTAATTTATTTGAAAATCAAGACGGAAACTAGCATACTTCCTTTTCCTATGACACGCCACATGCTAATGATGAAAGCATGCGAAGTGTTGCTATAGGTAAAGAGTTCTGATCCACGCCACCTATAGCCCATTACGCTCGCAAGTTGCGATTAGTGTTTAAATTTACGCGTAATTATTTTATTCTTAAGAGTTTTCTGTCATTTATAAATTCAAACGGGTCGTGAGCCCAAAACAAATTTTGCAAAATTTATATCACAGCATAAATAAAATGTAAGGTTTGCCACAGTTTGAGTGTTATCCCTTATTTGGCTATACTTCAGCAAAATAGTACCGTTTGTTATTTTTGGGGTAGCATGATAGCAAGCTTGCGGAGTCTTCCGAATTCATTTGCTTAAAGTTAGACTGAAGGAACGTATGATATTGAAAACACTACAAGCATAATTATATTGGATGATGCGTTTTTTTTAAGCTTAAGCATAAAAATCAGTCGAAAGTAGTAATCCGGAAGCCTTACGGCGAATTTTAGCTCCTAGCGTCGCCTTTACTTAGCTGTACGTGGTCAGCAATCCATTGATGGTACTACCCAAAAAAATATCAACTGGCAATATTTTACTGGATTATAGCCAAATAAGGGATAACACTCAAAATGTGGCAAATCATTTATTTTATTAACGCTGTGGAATTATTATTTTTTTTTAAATATTTTTTTCGGCTCACAAGAGAGGCTAGTGTTTATAAATTACAGAAAACTCTCATGAATGGTAAAATTTCGCGAAACTTACTAGAATATCAAGCCTGTTCACACAGAATATCACTCCTAAGCGGAGGGATACACATAAAGCTTTCTAAATTTCTTCCGGTAATAGGAAGTTTGTTATTGTTTACATTCAGTCAACCATCCTTAGAAACAGGAGTGTCGGTGACAAGGTATTGTTTTTTTATTTTAAATTTATAATTTTATTTTTTAATTGTTTTTCCACAATGCTTTTATTAAAAATCAAAACTCTTCACTTTAATTTTGCCTTATGCAGTAAGCATGCAGTAGGTTATTCAAATTATTGCATTAATCAAAAGAGGGTATGAATTCGATATTAATTTACCTTAATAGTCGTAAGATAATCGTAATATCCTAAAACTAGTATGGTACATAATGTTATTTGTATTATTATATTATATGTGTAATGATTATTGTCCTCTATTTTCAGCTACATATTTATGTACATCCTAGGTTTAGCCGTTGTTATTTTCAACTGGTCAAAATGGACCTGTGTGTACTACATGTAATAATGTAAAAATATAGTATATAAATTAAACAAATAGTATGTCACTATTAAAGGTTCAATTATAAATGAACTAGCTGAACACGCAACGTACAGCTGTCCATGTGAGAAGCATGGATTTATCAAATTTAATATACATACTTGCAATGATTGTCCCTGTGCTTTGTTAATGGTCATTGCAAAGGCTAGTCGTACAGGAAACTGTAGATGTTTGAATTCAAATGGAGTATCCGTTGGTATCATGGGAATGCGTGGTATTAGTTCATGTTCTCCTTGATGTTTTCCATTTAAAATGGTTGCCTCAATTATGTTAGTCATTAATTTTTTACTGATAGCCTAGTCCCATTGCATAGTCGCGGTGGATTTATATTTCGTAGAAGGATGATTGGGGAACCAATTTTCAAAGATAAAATATGCGGTGGCATTCCTGGTAGATCAAATGAATTTAAAAATTCTATTGAATAATTAACTGAATCATCTTGATTGACAACAGTATCTATGGATTTATATGTTGTTTCTTCATCAGGTATTTCATTTTGAATTTTGCAGTTTATTAAATTCACATCTATGTTTTTGGCTGCCAATATAGCACGCTAACTACCCCATTGATTATTTTTATAATTCTGTGATAAATTTGGAAAAACTTTTGCAATCAATTCATCAGTGGATTTTACAATGTGACAAAAGTTTTCAGGTAAGGTAATATAGTGTGTGGATTGTTCCATTTCCATTCTACCATTCCTAATAACTAGCAATTGTTTTGCAAATCGTTCAGAAGATTCATTTTGTTGTAATTGAATACGCATATTGGTCTTTAAAGATATTTTCTCCACATACCGCCATAACACTGATTATTTGAGACATGCATTCAATTCATCTGCTGGTGTTGAACGGGGTATAACTGGTAGAGTTTGTCTAAAATCACCAACTAGCAAAATGAGTGCACCACCAAAGAGCTGCTCATTTCCTCTCAAATCTTTTAATGTGCGATTGAGTGCTTCCAATGATTTCTTGTGTGCCATGGTGCATTCATCCCATGATCTTAGTACTTTTCCCATCCCAGAATCTTTGCTAATATTACATGTTGGGGGGCCGGGATAGCCTGGTCGGTAGGGCGCTGGGCCCATATCCAAGAGGTCGTGGGTTCGATCCTCGCAGGCCGAAGACTCCCCGTGTAGTAAATGGTGACTGATGCACGTTAAATCTGTCGAGTCTCACAGTCCTCCATGTTCCCATAACAAATCAATACCTCTGGGGGTACTGATCCAGGAGTTTCCTTGTTTTCTGGATTGGTTCAAAATTACAAGGCTACGGAGTTGAACACTAGTAGTTGCAAACCCAAGAAATTGGGTCGGCTGTTCAACGACGGTTATATAAAAAAAAATTGCATGTTGGAGTTTCAATTACCTGCACATTTAATGGAAATTTCAATGATGAATGTGCTGTTCGACCACCGTTCAAAAGAGTTGCTGCAAAGCCAGATGATGCAATAGCAAGTGCAATATTATTTTGTGATCTTATAGTTGCCAGAATAATTAAAATAAGAAAATTTTTGCCAGTACCTCCAGGTGCATCTAAGAAATATAAGCCACAACTCCTGTTAGATATTTCATTTATAATTGTGTCATATGCTGTTCGTTGTTCTAATACCAGTTTCGGCAGATTAATTCGAACAAATGTTTGTAATTCATTAACATCGAAGTTCGTTTCTCGTTGTATACCACGATCGAAAATGTCATTACAAGATCTATTTGGAGCAATCATTCCCAATTCTGTCAGTGATTTGTTGGCTATTGTCAAACATGTATTCTCAATTAAAATCAATGCTTCATTGTATATATTTGATGTAAATTGAATGTTGGGGATTAGCATTTATTCTACGCATGCGATGTAAAATGTCTTTACTCATATAGTCTTTATCCCCCAAAGATCCTTTGGATTAGCCGGAAAACATGTAGTTAGTATGATGGAAAATAGTGTACGTATCTGTGGTGGTTGAGCTGTATTAGAAGCATCAGCGAGTGAAATATCCTAATGAGCATCGTTTTCTAAGAGATAATTTCTGGCAAGCCTCACGAAATGTAGCACACACTTTGCCATTGACTGTTTTTAATTCTTGGAAAGATGTTGGTCCACGAACATTGATAAATAATAATCTCAGGTAAAAGCATTCTGTGTTATTTGGATGTACAGTGTACAGGCGACCCAATGCATCTGTGGAATATAAATTTAGATGACCTTGTACTGCTCTACCTTGTTTACGACACTGAAATTTTCTTGTTGATGTATTCCACGTAAAATAAGTTGGTACTTCAGAGTACAGTAGTGTCCTTGCAAAGGTATCATTTCTACATAATGTGAAAAATTCAGTTAATGTTTTTGGCGGTGGTGACATTGCTCTTGCACGTACATTTTCTGATCTAAAATACACACGCTGTCCATTTTCAAGATGTACTGCTAAATTAACAACCGTTGGATATCGCTCATGAATGGAAAATGATAAAATACGCCATACAGCCTCATTGCTACTTATGTAGCGTCCCAGTTGATATTGGGTGACTTCATCGTTAGAAGCAGTTGTATTTTCCAGTGTATGCACTGCCATATTGCTTCCTTTGTTCACATATTTGCAAATATATTTTATAGCTTTCACTGAATTGCATTACTCAACATTTATGTGCGCGTTATACATTTTTAGTAGTAATGGAGAATATGGTACTACCCAACGATTATCAACATCAATAGTATTGTTGAGTACTTTTAGTTTAATGGATTTTCCACCATCCTCGGTAGATCGTCGTTGATAGAGTGGATATCCATAATTGCCTGTAATAGTTTCAGCAAGTAAGTCTCTAGTATACCGCTTTGTGCACTTTCCATCTGACATGCATGGTGAATTATCATTTAGTGAGCCACATGGACCATGAATCATATTTTTGAGACAATATCGTGCAAATCTCTGGTATTTCTGCAGAGATAATTTCATCAATTCTTTTAGGTGTTATCTTTTCCATCATCCATATTAAAATATGCGCATGTGATAAACCTCTTTTTTGCCATTCAATGTAATACATCCAACAGCGCGTCTCTACAAATACATGGTGTTTGACAATAAAATCCATTAAAGATTTTAACTTTTGTTTAAATAGACGTGCAGAAATATCATGACGATCTGATGGCGATTGTCCAGTTAATAAAAGCTCCTTTATTTCATCCCATGCTGGGTTACATGTAAATGTGATAAAAAAATCTGGACGACCATATGCACGAAAATACGTCACTGCATCTTGTGCATATTCATGCATGTGTCTTGGGTTGCCTGTATATGTGGATGGTAAAAAGACTATTTTTCCAATTTCACTGAGATTGCCATCATTTACACCTGCATCACGTAAATGGATATACTCTTCAGAACGCAATTTGACTTGATTTAGTCGTATGTAGAGGAGTCTTTCACCTACTATTTTTGGATACATGTCAACAATATATTGATGAAATAATTGTCTGCATTTCAATATATGATTATTAGCATTCTCACGAATCATCATTCGATATACATAATAATGCATAGCACTGACCTTTTTGTTAATGTCCACATTAGTTGTAGCATTTCTCATATTAATATTAAAATGATATCCATCCTCTCCTTGCCAAAATAGAATGTGATATTGTAGTACATCATATGAACGATGCGTTTCTGATACTTTCTGGATTTCACCATTTCTACGATGAAGAATTATGTCGCGAGAAGTAAATTCTTTACCAACTATCACAATTGCCACTTCATCAATCGTTGGTGCGTTGAATTTTCTTCGACGTTGACCAATAGGTGTTTTATCTGCTTTTATTACTTTGTAATCGTCAGATGGCATTTGTTCAATGGCGGTTTTAAATAATTTAATCAATTCATTATGTTGTTCAGCGGCAATCTCTCGTTTAGTACTCATATTCAGCTGACACCGTCTGTTGATTTATTCGTCAGTATTTTCCATAAAATACATCTGAATATATTTGTGATCAGCATTTGGCAAGGATAGTAGTGATCCAGTATGGTGATAAATTTGCCCTTGTACTTTAAGTGTTGGCATATAATTTGCGCTAATGATATTCGTTGCTCCGAACGATGTCATTTGGAAGCATGAATTGTACTTGCGTATATTTTTCAAAAAATTTTTTGATTGACTTGTTTCACCTGATACTAAAGTTAGTAATGGTGCAGGTGGTGAACGCAAGTTTGGTAACTTTACTTTTCCACCTGCACAGCACATACCTGGTGTTTCAGTTTTAAATTTTTGAGCACCACAATACGTGCACTTTTTATTCATTTTTCCAATAATTACACTTGGATGAAGACTGTAATTGTAAAGGGGATTGCAATTGAAACCACACAAATTCAAATCAGTATGTATCGTTCGTCTTGTCTGTGTCCCGCGAATTCGATTCCTTTGCTGCCTTGCTTGCCTCTGTTCACTCGTTTCTGATGATCGAGCAAGGGCAGTGTGATTTCGCTCTCTTTCTTGCCTAACTTGTCTCTGCTCACTTCTTTCTAATGATCGAGCAAGAGCAGTGTGATCTCGCTCTCTTTCTTGCCTAGCTTGTCTCTGCTCACTTGTTTCTGAAGCTCGTTCTTCTCTTCTTCTTTTTGCTTGATTTGTAGATCGACCAATGGCACTTCGCTTCGGTGGCATAATTGAGGGGTTAAATAAGACGTATTTCCAAAAAATATTAATACTTTTCACGTATTAATAATTTATTCTCGTATTAATAATTGCAAAATTTTTTGATATCTTAAAAAACAACCTACAAACGTATTACATCCGATAAAAAATAATAGAAGTTGCCATCTTCAGTCATTGTAAAGTAGTAATAATACAGAATTTGATATCACGCGAATAATACAAATTATAACAATTATACAAACACTCTAGCAAATATTACATTACGTCATATTATATTACCAATTAAATGTTATTTTGATATTTTTTGAATGAAATTTGCTTTTGCCTTGATATTTATTAAACAGTTTTCACAATTCGCGATCGCAACGAACTATAGGGGGCGTTGTTGTATGAGACTAATACCTGCGATTTCTATATGAACAGTCATTCAGTTACTCTAGAGACGTCGTTAATGTAGCACGTAGCATTGCAACGTTCCTTCTTTATTGTGGCTAATTAAATTTAAAAAAGAAAAATGCTTGATATTCGATCTTATGCAAACGAAAACAAAATGGTATCTCTTTTTATTAGAGAAGGAATATCCAAAACACATCGGAAAAATATTTGTACATTAACAGAAAAAAATATGTATATTCTTATAAGAGTTAAAACCTAATGCCCGAGAAATAATATTACTAAATTTAATGATATAACATGAAAGGCCCATTTAAACTTTACATTCTATAGTTTTAAGAATCATATTACTTCAAACATTAAAATAAGCAAAAAGTATACATAAGCCTCATAATTTTATGAAATTTAATTCTGTAAACAAAGTTTTTTGACAACAATTTTTATCAAAAAATTTCAAGTTTCTATAAAATCATTATTTAGAAACTAAGAAACGTAAAATAAAGAATGCTGACGAAACAAAAACAAAAAAACAATTCTTTTTTGTCGCCATTTTTAGTGCTACGAAAATTCGTCTTTGGGATTTGCCAAAAACAAAACAAGATGCAATTTAATTTTTTCAGGAGGGAAATATTTTACCGAAAAAACGAAAATGTACCAATTCCCACAATATGAAACTTTATCTCGGTAAACGTACGTTTTGGAAATGTTATTTCATTTGGAATCTTATTTATCAGAGTTCATATGGCGATAAGATTGTTTTCAATCTATGCTAAACTCTATATCGGCTCATTTTCCACCGAAATCCGATTGACTATTCTGATTTTAAATAAAGTGTTTTATTTTATGGAATTGTCGCAAAAATTTTAAGTGTAGATTGGCGGCACTTAAAAACCGCCAAATGTGTAGCGGCGGTGGCGTTAATACGTAAGTACCGAATTTTTATTGGAATATACAAGAAGTATACATAAACACATAATGTTATACCATTTAATTTTTCAAAAAAAGTATTTTGAGAACAATTTTTATCAAAAAATTATAAACTAAAAAACGGAAAATAAAGAATTCTTAGGATAAAAAAACGATTTTAAGAATTCTTTACATTGAAATAAAAACTTTCATATTGTTTCTTTTTTTATTATTCTTATAGTTCTTAATCAGACGTAAAAAACCATTCTGTAGAGAACCATCATCAAATGAAAAAAAAATATTTACAAGCAAATTTTTTATTGTAAAAATCATTGCACTTACCTGATTTATAATTCCCGGTGAATTCCAAAATGATAAGTTCCTTGTTTGAAAACTTTATTCTCAAATAATAGATACATAGTTTATCCCTTCATTACTTATAGATAACATACTACACAGTAAAATTTTATAATTGATATGAATTTTAATATGTAACTAAAAACAGAATAGCTGAATTCTAGTTGAACTTATTCTTTCAAAACTAAAAAATACTTACCAAGAAAGCGATTAAAATTAATTAAGAATCAGCACAAATGGCACTATTTCAAGTAACTTGGATAATTTTTTATTGTTGTTTTCCGAATTATATGGATACAGAAATATATACTATTCTATAACGAAGAAGAATATGCTATAACTATTACAATTCTGTATGTTCTGAATTCATATTTATTCACTGGAATGACGAAAGCAATGTTGACTTCACTTTAATTCGTAATGAATTGAAGACAGAAGAAATGCATTTTACCTTAATATACACATCTGTAACAGTATCCGAAATCGGAAGTCATCAGTTGCAAGTTTGTTGATAATAGAAATTAAAAATTATTGAGGAATTTTTCTTCAAATGTTTGGCGTGTTCTGTTCCTGAAAGATTTACTAATATTCTGGAGATTTTTTTCAAGTTCTTCGTCCTTTTCCTTAGGGAAATTTTGTTTCTTATTTGCTGCTAAAAAATAGCGTCTGATTAAGTCAATGATTTTGATGGAACTAAATGAAAACGTGATAAATTAATGTCTGATATTTACAGGCTCCCGCTAGACGGCGTACTCGAGCGTTGCGATCGCGAATACTAAATCCGTGATACGACTAATAATTACGAAATCTATTCTCACTGATTTTACGAGCTTGTGCTCACCTGGCATAAAGAAACTGGCGAGAATTATAATTAAATATTAAAGTATATGTAATTTACTTTTATAAAAGAATAGAGCTGTAAGATAGAAAATATCACTGTTGTCATATTCAAGATATTTGATAACTGAATTGCTTATAGCAAAATTTAAAACAATGGCCAGCTTTTAACCAATCAGAAAATGCCATTTCGATTTTCGCTGATACCGCTGGAACGGTTTGTCGCAGAATGTTCTAATATCGACAAAAACCTTCCTCGTGCTTTGAACTATCTGTATGCCAAGTTTCATAGCTTTCTGTCGGATGGTTTAGGAGTCAATAGAGGACAAACAAACACACATTCACTTTTATATATATAGATTCAAATTTTTTTTTTTTTTAAAAGTAAGATTTTTCTTACCTTCTCAATGAAAAGACTTTATGTTTAGAATTATCTTCCTTTTTTAATTTTTAGTAACCACCAGTCAAAGGTATTGCTAACAGATACCTTTACTAGATGAGTGAAATATCACTGGTAAATATCAAAGTTCTTCTTCTTCTTTATTTAAATAAACTGGGCTTCTGGGCCGCGAAGCGGCCCCTATCCCATTCATCATTAAATTACATACAGTAAGGTAAAAAACATTGATTTGGCAAACATTGTGGTAGCCATAAAAAAATCAAGCCGTTTGCTTGTGAAATAATAAAACAATGAAAAAATTCAATATGACAAATTGGCGTTTTTACATAACACTAGAAATATTGATGGTAGACTTAAATAAAAAATTAAGATAAAACATGATTTGATATGTACAATAACTGATTTTTGAAAAATGAAAGACATATTTGATGCATATAGATAAATCATAACTTGATACATGATAAAATAACATATTTGGAGAAAATGCAGTAAATATATTTTATCAGAGAAATATTGCTCTTTAAATACAATTGAATTTGCAAAAGAATTTAACGTGCATAAGTTAATAAATATGTATGCATAAATTGGCTATATTATCAGAAAATAAATCTTAATGTAATTTAATTTAACGTAAGTAAAAGTCTGCAATGAAAAGTTCGGTGAATTTAACTTTAGAGTCTTGAAAATAAAAATAGAACTCACTGGGATTGAGATGTTTCCCCGATGATCCCCCGCAGAAGACGGAGCACTTCTTCATTTTTGAGCAATTCTTGTAATTCTTTGATTAATGACACTAATCGGTGAACAAGTTTAGGCGTCGATGTTGCTCGAGGGCTCCTTCTGCTGGGGCGGGTCTCGCACCCAGTATAGTTCGCTGTGTGGCTTTTGTAACAATTACAGCATTTTGGAGGTGTTGTTTTGTCTTTGTTGCATTCATGTGACCTGTGGTTTTCAGCACATTTTACACACCTTGCAGGTGCATTGCAGTGGCTTTGCGTATGTCCATAATTTTGGCAGTTGTAACATTGTATAGGTCCTAGACCTCCTCGAAATCGTTCGATTTTGATCGGGATCTGCTGTATGTTGTTGATTTCGAATATACTATGGTGATTCGCCGTTGATGTTAGGATTATGAGAAAAAGTGGAAGGAGCCGATAGGCCTCTCCCATTCTCTTCTTAAACTGCACTATTTTAAAGCTTTCAATATTGTTTTTCTGTAATTCTGTATTGATGGCATCTGCATCAAAGTCCACAGGCAGACCCCGGATCAAAACCTTAATAAATCTGGCTTGCAGTGTTATTTCAGGTTTGTTGGGCGGATCCCGTACCTTGTCGGTATCATCTTTGGGTTTTGTTGTCGGCAAGATAGTGACGTCATCGGTTGAGTTATGGTGGCTAGAAGAAGGACAGCTGTTTGTAGACATGAGTGTAGAATTATCTTCAATTATTTTGACTGCATTTTGCTTTTTCTTCTTCGTTTTTCTTTTCTTTGGTGGCTCTGTATTATTGTTAACATTGATGTCCGTGTCAGTTTCTGTATTCGGTGTTGTATTCAGGTTTTCATCTTTAATTTCCATTGTTATGTCTTCAGTGTTTGGATTAGTTTCAGTCATTATTGATTCAACTTCAACGGATTTTTTATTCATCTCCTTGTTTTCTTCTGCTTGAAAGTTTTTCCTCTTCCATCTGACGTGATAAGCTGCATTTGTCAGTTTCAGGAAGTATGAGTATTCATAGTCTCCAGGGTAACTTGATCTTATTTGAATGAGTAGTTTGCTAAGTAATTTATCTAAACGAATCAACTCCTCTGTATCAAACTGAGTGTAAAACTCTACAAGATCGTCAATATGTTCGTGTTCAACTGATGGAAAATATCTTTTTGAAATCCCACAAGTAGCAATGATTTCTTCTAATGACGTGGACTCTTTGCAATGCGATGGTGAATTACGACCAGAGAGTGAGACTTTTCCACCACGAGCTGCTTTATGATACGGCATGACTTGACAAAACAAAATGGCGGGCTCAGAATCCGGACATCAAAATGGTCAGTTGTCTCTCCCGACTCAGGAATCTGACGAGATTAAAATCAGTAACACTCACCTTATAACGTTCAGGATAATCAGCATCAATTCAGCATGACCGGCATTGCAAGGGAGAAAATGACTTCAGTAAATATCAAAGTTTTAAATAAATTAACATTTATATTAAATCTTTTTCATTTTCTGAAACGGTAGTTTCGAAAATTTGAAACACCTCATTTCTATCTGAATATTTGTCACGTAACAGGAAACCGAACTTTTTTTTTTTAAATTTATTTAAAATTACATTTCTTGAAATGGTTTAATAATTCATATACCTTAAAATTCAAAATTTTATGAAACGTTTTCTCAAAAATAATAATAAATTACAAATAATTATTTAAAGGTATTTTTTGCATACAATAATCTTTTGATAAACGAATTTTAAAATCTCTGTATAAAATGCTTCGAAGAGCTTGAAACTTCATCGAGATATTGCTTAAGAACCAGAAATTAAAGCTAAGAAAACTAAACTTTTGATTGCTCTCCTGATCATACTATTGGAACAACTTCCACAGATTTCGAATTTGACGGGGACTTATAATCAAATTACTTCTTATGGGCATTCCCGATGATTTCCTACTAAGCCTAAATTCATATTTCACTTATCGTCAATTCCGAATAAAAATTAGTAATACTTACTCCTCACACAGAAAAATTCGCCCCTTAACGTATAGATAACTGAAAAAAAATCACTTTTTTTATGTAACAAAAAACATTTTAGAACATTGTCTTTTCTTTTGGTGGACAGTTTTTAAATACTGTGTTTTTTCTTCACGGAAAAAGATTATATTTAGAAATACCAATTGCTCCGGACACGCCAAAATAAGCAGAAAAACGAAAAATAACTACCAGTAATTTCACTATTTTTGTTGGCTTTTTGAAGGGTATGGCATGACACGTATACCATATTCTCCGGATTTTCCTGAAGATTTTATTTTCATATTTAAAGTGGTAGTAATTACATACTATTTTTTTCTTTTATAATCTTAATTTTTAAATGATATTGATCACCACTATTCTTACAAAAATTAAGCACATTTATTAATATGCGTTATTATCATGGTTGTCAACGTAAGTTTTCTCAAATACAACGTATTTGTATCCTTAAAACTGAGGTTTTAATTCCATTATAGTACCACTGGGAAAAGTGATAATGGAAGGGATTAAAAGTTGGCAGGTATGGAATACTCTAGAGTGGTGAATTATACAAAACTGCGAATTATTTAGAAACAGTGGTGGATAAAAATCTACTATAATGAATGTATTTAACCAAGAATCACAATTGATAAACTATCACTTAAAAATATATGTTTGCTATCCGGAGCAAGTTGGCCTCTCTGTATATTTTATTCTTGAATAAGTAAGTTATGGCTTACAATCCTATGTAAATGATAAATATCAATAAAACGATTTTTTTTCTTAGCTTTCACATTGTTATTTTCAATTCTCGATTATATTCGAATGTGAAAAATTATAGCAACATAAAATACAACGCCGCTCGAATTATCTCGACTGTTCACAGTTTGGCCTGTTTAGTGCTCTCGAATTAACTCGAGCGTACAAGTTAAGGGGTTAAATCCAGCTTGCCTCCAGCTAATATTCTTGGACAGCTTTACTTTCCAATCTATGCTAATTTCCCCGCAAAAATAAATTTTAAAAAAAAACCCTAAAGGAAAGCCTAAACGACACTGCTCTGTATGAAATTGACACCGTAGTTACTGCAAAATGAATCAGACACCCCCTTGCACTTGATTTATTTCCGAAAAACAATTTAAGACATCGCAACATGGTTCTTTAACTTGAAGACCAACCTATATCGTGTTAAACGCCATTTCTTAACCCTTTCGCGCCGACTGTCACAAATACGTGACACCATAAAACCGCATCAACCAGGGTAAAAATATAAAACTGGTAATCAAAGTAATTCTTTAGCAGTTTATATGTGGGCGGAGTTATAATTGTTTGATTTATTTAATTCACCATTACTTTGTTCAAAATAAAACTATTTAGTTATACTTTGAATTAACATTGATTATATATATGATTAAACTAACAATAATTAAAGTAAAAGCAAAGTAAGTCTGTCAAATTAGAAACGACTACATTTAAGTTACCGCTTTTTATTTAATTACATCCTGATCCTGATTTTGTACGAATGCTTTCATGAATCACCCGTCCCCAAGGGGTTAAATGTTCTTTTTTTTTTTTTGCTTTAGTTTACTACCACATGGAAAAACATTTCGCATACACTCAAATGATGAGATTATGTCTTTCGCCACCAGCCAAATGTATTGCTAGCAGATACCTTTATAGAATGTTTCAAATGAAGATGTGTTACACAGAATATTACAATTTAGAGAAAAAAATAAACTTTTTCTAACCATTTCAATGAAACAGTTTATATTCTGAAATTTATCCCTTTTTTTTTAATTTTTAGCATCCACATAGTTGAATATTTGGCGAGTGTTTGGCGAATGAGTAAGCGAAATGATTACGTAACCATTCTTCTGTACTCACTAATAGTCCTTTTTAATATTAATATCACAATTTTTTAAAAAAAAAAATTTAAAAAAGAACTTTTTCTAACCGTTTTAACGATATAGATTAAATACAGAAATATTTTTCTGTTTTTAATTTCAGTATCCACCAGTCAAATATATTGCTATTAGATATTTTTTTTAACTGTAAATATATAAAGAAATCAACTATTAAATTTCAACAAAATTAAAATTTATATTAAATATATTTTTTATGAAACGGTAGTTTCTAAAATTTAATCTACTTCAATTCTATTTGAACATATGTCACGTAAAAGGAAGTAATATTTTTTTTTATTTATTTAAAATTATATTTCCTAAAAAGATTTATAAAATCATATACCTTTGAATTCAAAATTTTTTGAAACGTTTTCACAAATATAACTATAAATGATAAATAATTATTTAAGGCTACTTTTTGCATAAATATTCTTTGGGTAAACGAATTTTACAACTATGTTTAAAATGTTTCGACGTGCTTGAAAATTCATCGAGATATTGCGAAACACGCAAAAAGTGAAATTAAAGGATCTAAACTTTCGATCGCTCTCCTGATCATACTATGGGAATTGGGCAGAATTCGAATTTGACGGAAAAGAAACTTAATAAAAAATGTGCAATTATATGACTGATTATGTTTCTTAAAATATTGTCTGTTGCACTAATTAATGTTTGCAATTAATTAATGCAAATTTAAGTTTTGGTTCTTGAGTCATTAAGATCGGTTCTGAAGTCTTCCTTGCTTTGGAATTGGGCCTCTGAGGCCATAATGGTCCTTTTTCCTTTTCATCATAAAGTGATGGAAACATACGTGAAACTGAATACGGTGAGGACGAGTACAAAATTAAGTGTAGAAAAAATTTTGCCATCGTGCTTCAAAGATGAACAGTGGGTAGGAGTGATTAATGAAGTCAACTGTGTTTTAGCTTGAAGAAAACACCTTCTCGCTGTTTGAATATAATTACTTATTTCGATGAGGTAATTGGTATCACAAGTCTTCGCTAGTAATTTAACCCGAAGGAAAGGGTTTAGTTTCGCAAGACCCCTACTTGTGAAACATGCTTTAACACGTTCACGCCGGGTGTTCAAGCCTGAAAGCGGGACGGAAAAGAGAAAACACTGGTAGATGAACTATTTCAATATTAGATAATATTCGGGAGGAGTTAATCTATTCTCAACAATAACAGTTCACTGTAAGGAAATTTATCACGTTCGTTGTTGTAGAACTGGGCATCTGAGGCCTAAATGGCCCTTTTCCCGTTCATCATGATATATCCCATGACGGGAACATACATAGAAAAGATGAGGAAATTTATCACGGCGAAGAAGCAATTCAATATAAAAATTGCATCCGTTAAAAACAATTGGTAGTTATGGATTTTTATTATTCCCGGAAAAAAACTAAAAAATGAAATTTATTTGTTACCAGTTTTTACTCCGGTGCGCTGCCCGTGGGCCACCGGTCGGTCACCCTGGCGTGAACGTGTTAACCAAACGGGTTCAAACGCAAATAGCAGCCATTGTTGTTTGACCGGACAGGACCTATATGCTACAACAGAAAGGCCGATGCAATCATCACGTTCTTTTTGGTCATGGCTAATTATTTTACTACTGTCAGCTTACAATACTGAACTCTAAATCTTGCTTGTTTGCTTTATTTAGAAAAACTGGGCACCCCTATTCCATACATCAAGAAATTTAAAAACATTGAGGTTTGAAAGCTAATTAAGTTGTTGGCAAAATTACCAGAAATTCTGAAAGCTTTGCTTTTTAAATGTGTACCACTCTATAAAATATTTTTGCCTCTTTCATGTATGACTGGTTTTCGGGAGATGTGTAAAAGAAGTTTGTACTATTCTAAATTATAAACTTAACGTCACAATTTACCTTTTTAGGAAGGGGGGGGGACGGCACAGTATATATGTGAAAAAATCTTTGCAGTTTTGACTAATTATAAATCATCCCTAAAATAAGTAATAATGAAATAATTTTTTGTACCAGTTTTAGCTTTTTTCCCCATTTTAATATATATATTAACTTGCAACCCTGGTTCACAGTCTTTAATCAGCCACTGTGATTTGTAATATTTAAATACTGAAGCGATAGCCAACAACTAGCACTTTTTCCATAAACGTTCTTTTTAAATCCTAGCAATTTACTGAATTTTTGATGCGCTGATCAAAATCTTCTAAAAGAAAGAAAGCCTATACACGGATTCTTATAAGTAGTCTGCCCAGATTATCTAAAAAGCGACCCACTTGTGCGCATGAACCCAAATTCTATTTTAAAAGTTCTTGAGAGAAATTTATCATATATATTTGGGAATTGAATCTGTAGTGGTTGACGAGTAAACAAAACAAACCAATTATATTCATAAATTTAACAAATTGTTAGACATATATTTTCTACCACTTTCTAATTTTTAATAGATTTCATATTAAATGGTTCTTTCAATAATTGGTTTACTTTCATAGTGGTCTGATCGGACTACCTACAAAAATCCGAGTGGAGGGTTTCAGTTATAGGAGGCTTTGCCTCTTCGCGATTAACCGTTAACGAGTAATGTGTTTTTTAAGTAGTCTGAGCATTGTGACATATCTTGCCTTACCCCACTATGCAGTTAAGTAGCTCGAATGTAGTCACATCTTTCTTATTTAACCCTTTCGCGCCGACTGTCACAAATACGTGACAGCAAAAAACCGTATCAATCAGGGTAAGAAGATAAAACTGGTAATCAAAGTATTTCTTTAGCAGTTTATTTGTGGGCGGAGTTATAATTTTTTGATTTATTTAATTCACCATTACTTTGTTCAAAATAAAACTATTTAGTTATACTTTGAATTAACATTGATTATATATATGATTAATCTAACAATAATTAAAATAAAAGCAAAGTAAGTCTGTCAAATTAGCAAAGACTGCATTTAAGTTACCGTTTTTTATTTAATTGCAACTTGATTCTGATTTTGTACGAATGCTTTTCTGAATCACCCGTCCCCAAGGGGTTAAACCCCACTGAGAATTTTATGTTCAATACGTCGAGCAACTGAATTTGAGCCGTACGGAGGCCTTAACTCTCTTGGGAGGAGTTGCTCTAGTCCAACATGAGTATGTGTATGTCATTTTAATTTTTATTTGTCGTAATAGTTATAACAATTCTCTTGTCGGAGAACAAAAAAAAATCTCAACCTTTGCCTTTTATTTTAAAATATACTGTTCTAATTTATATCAGGAAAGTAATTTCCTTTGTTAGAGACTTATTAAACATACTTATTTCACTAAAATACGAGTCAATTGAATCATCAAAATATGATCGTCTGGTAGCAACATCTTCACAATGGACGATGATAATGAAAAAAAAACAGCGTAAAATATCGATGGCAGTCTAATGTATGATACACTATTTGTTCGTATCAGCTCTGGTGGGTTATCTGGGTGAAAATCGAAGAAAAAAATGCATGATTCCGCTTAAGCTTCATATTTTGCTTTGTAACACTACATTCTTTAAAATGAAGTAAAAAATTGTATACTCTGCAATTCAAAGTATTTTCAACCATTAATTAACAATGTAATAAAGATTTACTAGTTCTTTTTATACGTTTGGAAAAAAAAATTTTATAATCGTGTGCAAAAATCTTTCAATTCGTTTAAAACTTTCTCTAGATATGGCGAAATGCGCATAAAGTAAAATAAGCATTAAAGATCATATAATATAATAAGGATAAATAAGCATATAATAAGGATAAATAAGCATTTGCATCAACATTTGCAAAACTCTTCTGATCAAACTAAAGGGACCATAATTAACAGATTGCGGCTACCTATATTTTTGGGTGTGGAATCCGAATTCGTCGTAAAAAGGTTTCTATATTTAGAGAAAGCTCATTTTTGTGTCTAATTTCATGCTTTGAAATATTGTCTGCACTAAGTAATAAACTTGTTTGAGGTCACCCCCTTGAACCATTGAGATTAGGATCTAGAACGTGAAGATCCTATTATTAGATCAAAAGTTATTCAGGATAGTCTTTCTTTTGGCACAGTATGCGTAGAGACTTCAACGCTTAGAATGCTATGCTGAAAGTAGGAAAAATAGCAAACTCGGAAATCAATTGCATAAAATTACCAAAAAGTTAAGACTTACTATTTGCCCTCTTGAACAATCAGCTCATTTTTCTAGTCTCAGACATCGTGATTACAAACCTTTTATCTTTCTCAATAGATACTATTAAGGAATTAGCAACGATTACCCTCATCGGATCACCACTAACATCGAAAAGTAAAGAAAAGAATATCTTCTAAAAATGACTGATTGGCTTCTTCACCGCAATATTCTTCATATAAATAAACAATGATCAAAATATTATCGCAACTGATGATAACATCAATTCTGAAATTGATGATCTCAGAATTGCTTCTTCAACTGCGCATGATGATGCAACTGAACTCTTTCGAATTAATATAGATAACAATAAGTTACCTAATCACAGTGGAGAGCTCAATCTATGCAAAAAAATAATATCTGAAGTAGATATTGACAAACGTATTATCAAAATCTAAAAAAACTACTTAACCTTAAACAACTACTTAGGTGGTTACGCTAACAAAGGAAAGAAAAATGCCATGCGCTCTACACATCGCAATGATCTTTGTTATGAAAAAATCAATAGTCTTAAAACTGAAGAGATACATTCTGAAGACGATGAAGAAAGTTTTATAACATATTTGGAGAATAACCAGAGCAGAGCACTCAAAATAGTTTTATTGAACAATTTTCCTCTTAATGGACCAAAAAGTGAACATTGAACATGAAGGAGATTAAGTTTTCGTCAACCTTTTGGTAGAGCAATTCGAATTCAGTTGATATATTTCTTGCCCCTATACTAACAAGTTTGTTTATAAAACCTTCAAAAAGATCCTAACATAAATTTCGATACTCCAACTTCTATTTAACAAACTACCGATATGGAAGTTATTAGCATAATTCAAAACCACAGCAACAGGAAAACGCCTGGTCATGATGCAACCTCAAAAACTAATGATTGAAATTTTGCCTCATAACAAAATCAGCCAGTTAGCAATAATCTTGTTATAAAAATATATACCTTCCTAATGAGCAAAAAAATATCTTATATATTATACTTTTTTCCTGAACCTGGTAAACATGCTGCATCTCCTGAGACCAACCACCCCATTAGCCTTCTTACAATGCTTTAAAAATTCTTCGGAAAAAAATTTCTTTCTACACTGACTTGATGATTTAGCAAAGCTTTCCTATCAGCAAAACATTCCTAAACAACAAAACGGCTTCCACACAGGCTTCTCTTATACAAAACAAAATATCAAAGTATTAGAATTTATCAGCAAGCCAAATACGAGTAATAAACTACACTACAACTCATGCTTGACGTCACTAAGGCGTTAGATAGAGGGGCATAAGGGGACTTATAACTTTAAAGGCATAGCATGACATGATTCCTTTGAACTTGAACTGGAGTAGAGAACAGAGTGCCTGTCTCCTTCATCTGAGGTGATGACCGTGGGCGCCTGTAATGATGTCGATGGAGAGATGACATGATTCCAATTAAGTGGTGAATTTTATAAGCCAACGAATTATTTAGAAATAGTGGTGGATAAATTGAATTCATTAAACCAAGAATAACAATTGATAAACTACCACTTTAAAATATATTATTGCTATCCGGAGCAAGTTGGCATCTCTGCTTTACTGTATTAATGTTATATTATACCTTTTAAATAGCAAGCAAAAATAGTAAGATATTTGCAAAATTTACTCTGTAGTTATTTACCGTTTTTTTTAATTATTTTGGAGCGTCCGGAGCAGTTGGCATCTCTGGTATACCAATCACACCGTAGTTATCACAAAATCAAACACACATCCCCTTGCACTTGATTTATTTCAAAAAAAAAAATTAAAGACTTAGCAACATGGTGCTTTAAGTGGAAGATCAACCTATGTCCTGATAAATGCCAACTCTCAAATTTTTGAAGAAAAAAAATTTGCTTCTGTTTACTACAACTGGGAAAAACATGTCGCACAAACTCAAATGTTGAGATTATGTCATTCTCTACCTTTATAGAATGCTTCAAATGAAGAAGATTTACAAAAATTATCACAACTTTAAAAAAAAAAATTAACGTTTTCTAACCATTTCAATGAAATAGCCTGCATTAAGAATAATTTTCCTTTATTTTATTTTCAGTATTCTCCAGCGAAATGTATTGCTAGCAGATACCTTTAATAGATAAACATAAAAATTTGCGTGATTGATAGAAGCAATTAGAAAAATTAAATTGTATATTAAATATATTTTATTTTCTGAAACGGTAGCTTTTAAAATGCGAACTACCTTATTTCTATCTCATCATATGTCGCCAAAAAGGATGCAGTATTTTCTTTATTTACTTAAAATTACATTTATGTTAATGTAATTTAAAAAAAAGTATAAATGTTTCAAATGATTGTTTCCAACATAAAGTTCGAACTAAACACTTTATGCTTTAAATGCTAATTATGAGCCTGTTGTAAATCATTATTACAAAATAGATTTTTTTTTAAATAATAGGCGTTTCCAGGTTTGCCTCGGGCGACTAAAGAAAATATTTTCTAGTAATATCAAAATTAAAGTTATTTTTAGTTAAGTTTCTTCCTTTTTTTGTAATTTGACATATTGAAAATATGAAGTATCATAAGAAATGCAACATTATTACTGTTGTCTCGTGACGACCCACTCTTTAGTGGGCGTAATTTTTCAAATTCTACATGTTTTACTCTTGAATTCGCGACCAATTTATTAGAATTTCGCAGAAAGCGGAGTGGTTTTTATTTCTAGTTTACTATTGAAAATGGATTCCAAGAATAATTTTTCTTAAATTTTCAGCAAGAACAATTTGAAATGTAACTCAAGGTCTTATTAATAAGTAATAAACAAATGCAGTTTCTACCACTTTTTACATTTTAGTTGCCTGTGACGTCGCTGCATATATTATGTTAGGAACACGACTTCAGCCTGATAAATGCTATCTATGAAATAATAACATTTGTTTGTTATGGAAAAAAGTAATATCGATTATTTTGTTCATTTCAAAGTAACATAATTTATGGTATCGTAAACGTCTCCTTCTTCCTACCACTTTCTACGTAGCAGAGAAGAGGGAACTCTTAGTAGGCACACAAAGTTTAAAAAATTCTGTTTAGAAATATATTACTGAATTGCATTAAAAAAGTATCTTGTAGAGTGAGATTGATTGGGAATTTGAAATAAGAAACGAAAAAATATCGAAAATTCCGATCAAAAAACTAATGCATTGGGGAAAAATTTTTTAATTCGTTACAGCGTGAATAAATGCACCTTTTTACTGAAAATCATAAATGTTTTTTTCGCAAACAGAGCTTTCAGACAGACCTAATTATCCATATGTGTGTTTATAATTGATCCACTTTTTAATTGTTGAGAAGCTTGTTCGAGAGCTGAAGAAATTTTCAGATCTAAAAGATGAATACACTATCTGGCCATTAATGACCGGACACCCCTCATTTCGGATACATGAGGTGCTAGTATCAAGTCAGTAGGGCGTAGGGCCGCCACGCGCCCGTATCACTGCTTTAACCCTTCTAGGAAGACTATCCACTAGGTGTTGGCACACGGCGGCAGGTATTGCCCGCCATTCCTCCTGTAACATGGCGAAGAGTTGAGTGGTGGTTTTGGGGCGTTGTGGTCTGGCCCTCAACCGGCACTCCCACTTATCCCAGAGATGCTCAATTGGATTGATGTCGGGACTTTGGGATGGCCAGTCAAGCTCTTGCACCCCCATTTCAGCAAACCAGTCCGTGATGGCATGTGCTTTATGAATAGTAGCGTTATCGTGTTGAAACACAAATGGGCCATTACCGAACTGTTGCCACAGGGTGGGAAACGCCGAATTGTCCAGGATGTCTCTACACCCTTCTGAGTTCAGGTTTCCACGCACTAACACCAAGGGTCCAAGATCAAACCATGAGAAACAGGACCACACCATAATTTCTCCACCGCTGAACTTCACAGTGGGGACAATGCACTCCGGTAGGTACGGATCTCCGGGCATTCACCAAGTCCACACCCGTCCATCAGAGTGCCACAACATGTAGCGTGACTCATCACTCCACATAACGTTTTCCCATTGTTCTACTGTCCACTGGCGACGTGCTCTGCACCACTGAAATCGATGGCGGGCGTTTGATGGAGAGATGTTTGGCTTATGTGTTGCTGTTCGTCCATGGAATTCTTGTGAAATCAGCTCCCGACGAATAGTTCGTGTACTGGCAGCACTGCCAGATGCAGCCCGGAAGTTGGTAGCGACAGTGTCCAACGACATTTGTCGGGTTGCCTTCACTACACGTCGAAGAGATCGTCGATCCCTGTCGGACATTATTTTGGGCTTGCCGGGTCGGGACTGCGGTTTTAACACTCCCTCTCGTTCCCATTTCAACACGACGTCACCAACTGTTGACCGTGGTATCTGAAACTTATCGGAGATGGCACGTATGGAATGACCAAATCGGTGGAAGCCTATGATCATGTCCCTTTCCGCCTCATTCAGCTCTCGCCGTCCACTCATTTTCACTGTTAACGCTCGTATGGCCGTCGCCTGCTTGCGAATGGTCTTTCCCCCACCACAGGTTCTGCATTTATTCCGGCAGGACGAGTCCACCTGCCGTTCAAGGGGTGTCCGGTCATTAATGGCTAGATAGTGTACTTATCAACCAATCTTCTGAACTCTCAAAAAGTCCTTTTTGTTATTAATTACTGTCACAACATTAAAAAATTTTTAAAATAAAAAATTTTTTCTATCTATTTTAATGAAATAAATATAGACAGAATCATTTACCCTTTTTTTTTAATTTCAGTACCCGCCAGTCAAATATATTGCTAGCAGATACCTTAATTAGATGCTGAAGCACATTTTCAACCCCAAGATTAAGTTATCCATTAAATATATTTTATTTACTGAAACGGTAGTTTATAAAATTTGAATTTCGTTACTTCTATCTCAACATTTGTCAAGTAAAAAGAAGCAGTATTTTTTATTTATTTACTTAAAATAACGTTTCTTAAAATGATTTAATAATTCATGTACATCAAAATTCAAAATCTTTTGAAACATTTTCACAAAAATAATAATAAATAATTATTTAAAGCTACTTTTTGCATAGCCTAATCTTTGGGTAAACAAATTTTTCAAGTGTGTAAAAAATGTTTCGATGAGCTTGAAAATTCATCGAGATAGTGCGAAACACGTAAAAAGTAAAATTACGAGAACTAAACTTTCGATCGCTCTTCCTGATCATACTATGGGAATTGGACAGAGTTCGAATTTGATGAAAAGGAAACTGAATAAAAAATGTGCGATTATATGTCTCATTATGCTTCATAAAATATTGTCTGCTGCACTAATTAAGAAGTGCAATTAATTTGTGCAAATATAAGTTTTGGTCCTTGAATCATTAAGATCTGTTTCTGAAGTCTAAATCCAAAAAATACTTAAATAAAAAAATTTTTATGGATCATAACGATAAAAAATAAAATGTATTTTTTTTAAAGTTATATTTTATGGTATTGAAATCTCCTTTAAGATCAAATTATTAAAATTAATAATAAAAAAAACGGCCATCCCACAAACATCTTCCATTCTTACGTTAAAAAGAAATCCCTTCCCAAGGATTGGGGAAACTAACAGAAAACCTATAAGAGAGCATAACTTGTTTG
The DNA here is from genome assembly GCF_982258835.1 of Parasteatoda tepidariorum. Classification (NCBI taxonomy): domain Eukaryota; kingdom Metazoa; phylum Arthropoda; class Arachnida; order Araneae; family Theridiidae; genus Parasteatoda; species Parasteatoda tepidariorum. The sequence goes on along the minus strand of NC_141758.1, from coordinate 10,754,545 downwards.
TCCCATTCCATAAAGTGATACCAAGAGTAACAAAAACCACATACCTAGGTCTAGTGATTAACAACTGACTGTCATGGTCACATCATGTAAGGAATATAAAAAAAGAGGTGAATGTTGCAACTGTAAAACTGCAAGCCGTTATATACAACGAAAAATTGAGTTTGAAACTAAAGAGACTGCTTTTTATCTCAATTGTAAGTCAGATCATGACCCACGCCTCCCCTACTTAAAATAACATATCAGAAAATGAGCTTTGAACACTGTAGAACAAGTATTGAGAAGGATAACGGATGCGAGATGGTACAAAAGGAATAGCGATATTCTCTTCGATCTTGAGATCGACCGTTTCGATCGTCACTTAACAAAGTTAATTGAAACTTCTTTGAAAAAGCGTTAAACTGTGATGCTGAAAACGTTAACTCGATTTTCGACTAAGAGTACCTCATAGAGGACGCGTCCCTTAGGCCAGTTTCACACATTTTTGACAATTGATGCAACAATGACCATTTGAGCGTTTATAGTGATAAATAGTATTTTATATGACAATAAATATGACGATATTCAATATGAATATATGAAAATGGGGAAATATAAGTATATATTATGCGTTGACTGAAATCAATTTGATTTGAAGGGCACAAAGAAGGGACAAAGCTTTTTGATTGATCAATATGCTTTATGTGATGCATGGTGATATGATGTTTTCATGTTGCGATGTGTAGTTGAATACTTGTGTTGTCATGTTATACTGACAAACTCTGTTTAGGAAGTATAATTTTGATTTACATATCTATATATTTATACCTATATACTATATATTCTTATTTTTATCTCTTTCTATGTATTTGTTTTTATATTTAAGTAATTATTTTCATGTTTTTTCAAACTTCATCATACATGATGGTATTTACTCTGGTAATGTGCCTATTTATTAATTCTTACTTTTTATTCCTAGGCTACAAGGACCAGGAGGTTTCCACCTCAACTATCCTCACCACAGGATGAAGGGGTGAAGATCCCCTCCGGCCAACCAAAACGATTGCGACAGGTATGCGAGTGGCAGTCCCTAAGATACCTGGCTCATCACATTAACATAGATACAGACTTTAATTTTTAAACTGAACAGGTTTCTTATTGGGATTTATTCATTCTTATTTAAATTATTTTGTCGAATCCTTTTGGGCATTAACTTCTTTTGACTTAATTGTTTTTATTTTAATGTTAGTTTTATCGCGATGTCCTTTTATCGAATCATTTTACACTTATGTTTTAGCGGATTTTATTGCAAATATTGTACATAATGTTAATAAGTAAATTATTTCTTTATTTTAATGTATTTTTTTATTATACTTACGTCTTAATTTCATGATTCTCACTAGATATCGTACTTACAACCTTACAGGCTTTCCTTCACACTACCAATTATTTATGTTATGTCATTAAAAATTGACGAATTAGTTAGTGCTGCCTCGTGACGAGTCACTGAAATTTTTGTCTTAATAAAACTCTTACAAATGTTGCTCATTAAAAAATAATAATACCAGTACTCTTAAGGAAATACTTAAGAGATCAATTTCTGTATAAGTCAGGAATGGTAGCCACGCAGGTGTCATTACAGATACTTTTGTTCCTGATATGCCAGGGTGAATTTGTGATATTGCGGATTGTCGTGTTAGAAGCACTTAGCAAAAGTTTACTCATTTCCAGGTTGGCAACAGGCCGGAGAATGTCGCCTTTTAAATACTCCGTAAATTTTGGGAGATAAAAGTAAATTGGAATTTTATAAGTGATAATTGGATAACAGAGAAGACTCCAGCTACACATAATTTGTGATTTTTACTTAACTGCATACATTATTTCCGAAGATATGACGTTTTTTAATTCTTGGGAATATGGTGAACAACGAAATCTAACGAGGCGTATCTTCTTTCAATCCCAGTTCCCTACAGGAGAGCAAGTTCCAAGATCATAGTCGTTTATTTTGCAAGAAATTTCAATCTTATCCGATTGAGTAGGCGAATTGACCGCATAAAGTGTTATAAGAGGCATGGTGGGTGTTTTTAGTTGCATGACAAACATATTTATGTTCTCATAAGAAAAAATACATTAATCCATGACTGAAAGCCCTTCTATGGAAATGCATTTCATTCAAGCATTTTGTTCGAGAAAAATAAATTATCATGATTTCTTTCATAATTTCAGCATAAATATGAAACTACTTTTCCAAGATTAAATAGACAGGTTACCCGAGGTCCTTTAAAAATTTAAGTAGTGCTAGAACCACAGTATATCAGTAATAGATAATTTTCTGGAGGAGTAAATCTATCTCAATAAAAAACAATTTATTGCTGTTAATTTTTCACGGTCTCGTCTTACCTCGCTTTCAAATTTTTCACAAGGAAGAAGAAATATAATAAATAAATTGAATCCGTTAAAAAATTTGGTAGCTTCTAATACTGTTTTATTCCTGAAAAAAAAAAACTAAAAATACAATTTTTTAGTTACCAGATTTTCGATTCTCGATTATATTCAAATGTGAAAAATTATAGTAGCATAAAATACAACGCCTCGCGAATTATCTCTAGTGTGCCCAGTGGATGACCAACCTAAATGACAATACTAAATTTAAAAAAAAAATTTTGCTTTAGTTTACTACCACTGGGAAAAACATTTCGCATAAACTCTAATGCTGAGATTATGTCCTTCGCGGCCAGGAAAATGTATACAGAATGTTTCAAATGAAGATGTTTTATACCCTGAATATCACAACTTTTTCGAAAAATTATTTCTAATCATTTCAATGAAATAGCTGAAACTGAAAAATTTTCTCCTCTTTTAATTTACCATATCTACCAGCCAAATGTGTTGCTGTTAGATACTTTTGTTAATCTGCAGACTTCCTGCCATACAACGCACATTATCAAAATTAAAATGTATAATAAATTTATTTTATTTTCTGAAACGGTAACTTCTAATATTTGAACTACGTCATTTCTATCTTAAAATTCGTCATCAGAAAAAGAGTAATATTTTTTTTAAATTTATATTTTTGTAAAATGATTTAATTATTCATGTACAGTCAGCAAAAAAAAAAAGATATCACCCTGAATAACTTTTGTTCTAATGATCGGATTTTCACGATCTAAGTGTCAATCTTAATGGTTCCCGGGGGTGACCTCAAATATGCTAATTAATTAGTGCTAACTATTAATTAAGTTACGAAATCAGACACAAAAGCGTACTTTCTCTGAATAAACATGTATTTTTTTTTACATATTTGGATTCCTGACCTTCAAAATATAGGGGGTAGCCGCAATCTGGGAAATGTGGTCCCCATAGTTTGGTCAGGAGAGCGATCCAAAGTTCGTACCCCTTAATGTTAATTTCGCTTTTTGCGTTTTCAGTCATATTTTCAAAACTAATGAAGCAATTCAAAAAAAAATTGCACCCACTCATAAAACTCATTTACCCAAAGATAATTTCATGAAAAAAATAATTTTTAATATTTATTTATTATTTTTTATTATTTAATTAAAGTGAGGATGAAAAAATATTGAATTATAAGGTATGAATTTTTTTATACCATAATAATCTACATATTTTTCAATAGAAAAATCTAAAGTTTCAACTGTTTTTATTTATTAGAATCTGAAAAAAATTAAAATTAATTATTTTTAAAAAAATAATTTGGCGACAATAAAAAAATGATTAAATGGGGCGATTAATATTAAAATGTGATAAACTTGCGAGGAACTTGACTTCGCGCGCGTAGTGTAAAATTTCATTCATATTTTTTTCGCTAATAATCGTTTGCTAATCTTTTTATTTTTATTTCTTTCAAACTATAAAATACGATGTTTCTTTTTAGTCATTTAATAATTTATTTGTAATTGAGTAAAGAAATTATAAATAAAACATTTTGAATAAAAAACACTTTATTCAACGAATGTCTAGTTTTATAAAGGCGTGCATCTGATAGAATATGATTATGCACCAGATTGTGCTTACTTAATGTGATTATTTTTTAATTTTTGATTTTCTTTTTCAATAACTGATACAATTTCAATAATATACATACGTATACATAGATTTGGAATAATATATTTATCAATTTCTTGAATACATATTTTATAATTATTAATACGAATGCGTAGTCGACATTTTTAATCATCTTAAAACTTTGCCCGGTGGCTGAGCGGTAGCGCTTCGCGCTGTCGTTCCTCTGGCCGGGCAAGGCTGACTCAGCCTTTCATCCCTTCAGTGGGTCGATAAATAAGTACCAAGCATGATTGGGAACTAAACACTGGGGGTTCCGCGTTCGGCTGACCACCTGACCGGAACATCTGCTCCTGCACCCCAGAGCCCTAGGTCCAGAAAACTGAGATGGGCACAGTAGGCCTTGACCCTCCATGGGCTGTCGTGCAGCTGAGTTTAGGGTAGAGTTTTTTAAAACTTCTTTACATCTTATATATCGCCTTAATCTTAAAATAAATTTGTAAATTACCTGTCTGTGCGTATTTCGCAGAATTATTTTTCTAACTTTTTTATTGAATTTTAATGCAATTTTTTTTAAATTCTATTATGTATATTTTTTTCCAATAATATACTAATCAATCGTTTAAGTACTTTAATTTATGTTTTTCTTTAAAATAAAATTACTTTTTAAATTATTGCTAAGTTCTTATTGAAAGAAAACTTAGAATTATTGCCAGCTATCTGAGAATTAAATCTTGTTAAGAAATTAAAAATATTCTACTGATCACACACAATATCATTCGAAGCAGAACAGCTGACTATTTACTAAAAATACTATTGTTTACGAAAAATGAAGATAAATTATTAATTAAATTTTTTTTATTGCTTCTTATTTATTCGAGTAATGAAAAGTAAATGCGTATGTGCGCACAGGGGAAAAATTTAACAGATTGTTTTGTTTTTTAAATGAGCAAAAAACTATGGGCATGCAATTTTAATTCAACATTCAAAGAAAATCTTGTGCGCTAACCCTTTTAAGTTACCCTTTTGTCTTAAAAAGTTGAAAATATTTTCTTTAAAAGTTGTTTGTATGATTTCTCAACTTTTGCACAGTTCAAAAAAATATTGCTATATCAGGAAAATGTTCGATATGCCTTGTTTTGTTAAACAACTACTAAAATAAAAAATTGTAAAAAGATTTGAAAAACGTGCTATTTTTAGAATCATCATCTCAAAAATTGTTCTTTTACTCCATTTGACTTTCTTCTTCTTAAATAACTTATAATCATAGTTTTAACACACGTTTTGAAGAAATTATGTATACAAATTTCTCCTAATATTTCGTAATAAAAAAACAAAAATATTAATGATTTATTTATACAGTGAAACCTGCCAAGTTGACCACACTTGTAAGTTTTACATCTGAATAAGTTGACCTCAATTATCAAGAACGGAAATTTTCCTACATAATAAAGAAGCAAAACCTTTGTAACTTGACCACCTGTCTATCTTGTATGTTGACCACTGAAATAAGTTAATTTTGTCTAGGAGTATTCTGAAATTCTATTCTAAAACTCTCATAAGTTGACCAGAAAAAAAAAATTCAGAAAATTTTCTGTCATTTTGCAATGTATGTTAATATTTCACTTGTTTGGTGAAATAGTGTAAAATTTCGTTCATTCATTCATTGAAAACAGGTGTGTTAATTGAAAAGTTGCTCTTCCAGTTGCAATAGTGAGCAAATAGACTTATATGTGTAGTAATAACAGAATAAATTTTGAAGTGTTAAAATAATTCTGTTTTGTTAAAGTTTTCAATGTTTTCGTGTTCTGATATTTTAAGAAATTATCT